>NC_133331.1:216504277-216849277 GCF_042186555.1 Aquarana catesbeiana | reverse complement strand
CATCCAGGTTATTTTGGCAAAAGCACCAAGAGAGTTGAGAACGTCTGGTCTGTTTCAAGAGATGAGCCAAAGCAATTGAGAAGAATCTTTGCCATTTTGGTAGCACTGACTCTTTATATGGGAAAGGAATATGGTTTTGAAGCATGAGTGAACAGTTTTGGGAGAGATGTGGGCTTTTGCATGTGAGTTATAGTGTTGTGCTGAACTGTAAGACTGTTTTGCCAAATGAACTTAGAGTTTTGAGAATGTCATTTCTGTTTTAAGAAATGAGCCAAAACAATGGAGAAAAACTGTAGTGCCTGTCACTCCTGGTTCAGCTGAGGCAGTTTATCCAATCAGCTGGGTATAAAACACTGCCTCACTAGTCTGTCTTCTGGAATCCCTGAGTACGGCTTTACCTTGGCTATCCTTTGGCAAATTCCTGTCAAGCCCCCATGCACAGATTCACAGCCCAGGTAGCTTATCTATTTGTTACCATGGGCTGTGTGTATTTGCAAGGGTGAGCGTACATATCTGCGCCATGGACTCCAACCTAGGTAAGCCCTCACAGCTGGTCAATACAAATGGGTACCATGTTGCACGTCTCTGGAAGGCTGTCGCAAGAATGGTAAAAATAGAGACCGCTAAATAACCATAACAATAATACAACAAGTAACTTGAACAATCACAGATATATTTTAAGCATTTACATCCTGAGAGACCAGGAGAGTGAGAAGATACACGGGCTCTCAGATTCTATAGGGAGCTCTTCATTTGCATTTTGGGGATCCTGGATTATTTGAGTAGTGTATTCTTTTTGGTGGATTTTTGTGTGGGCTGCATTGCTTCCTGGGGCCTTCAGGGTACCAGCTAGTTTCCATGAGAGAAAGCTCATGTGGGATGCTCATGTGGGTGGGAGAAGGATTTTGTCTCACCTGCCGTGTCAGTGAGGTGTAGTATAATTGGGTATGCCAGGGTGAATTTTACCCCCTTGAGATGAAGGGCTGAGCAGATAGGTTGGAAGGCTTTCTGCTTGCAGGAAACTTCTTGCGAATAGTCTGCAAAAATGAGCAGCTTATGCCCTTCCAATTGAAAGGAGTTTGCATTTTGGAAAGATTTTAAGAGGGCAACTCTGTCCGAGTAGTTTAGATATTGATTATTGGGTGGAGGGGTGCTTCTGTCGTTAGATGGGGCTCCTACTCGGTGGGCTCTTTCTACTATGCAGGGTTTGTTGATGCCGAGGGCCCCAGGGATATGGGTGTTACACAGCTCAGTCAGTAAGCCTGAGTTATAAGTCTCCGGGAGGCCTACGATTCTAAGGTTATTGTGATGAGCAGTTTTCCAGATCATCCAGTTTTTCCAAGATCTAATGTGTGTCTGAGAAGCCTGGTGTGCTGTTGCTTGAGAGCTCTGTGCCTCCTCCTCTAGGTCTGACATACGTTGCTCAATTTCGGTGAGCCTGCCTGCCTGCCTGCTCTCTTAGCTCCCTCTAGAGATGATCGATCCCTGCGGTGACTGTCCTGTCCACAGCAGCCCTGATTGTAGGGGAGAGCAGAGCCACCACTGCCTGGGCCATCTTAGTGCACTGTTCATCCTCTGTGGGCAGGGATAGTGAAGCAGTGTGAGCTGTGTGGGAGTCAGGTGCTGTGAGGGAGCTGTCCGTCATCTTGGGCGGCTGAGGGCTTAGCGAGGAGGGATCAGGCTCTGTGGCTTGAGCGGGGCTGGGGCTGCCCGATATTAGATATTCTTTCATTGGGAGTGGAGCCGGAGAGGTGCAGGGCGTGACAGGTGCTTCGGGAGAGGTACCTGGTGGTCTGGAGCCATTTTTTGTCACTGTCCCTGCCAGGGCCACCATCCCTCACTCCCACTACATGAGGCGCCAGAACCGGAAGTGAAAACTATATTTAAAAAAAATACATTTTTGCATTGATACATGTCCCCCAGGGCAGTACCCGGGCCCCCATACCCGTTTTATGTCCAATTACTTGCATATAAGCCTTCAGAATGTGGACTTTTGGTTTTTCAAGTTTGGGTCCCGTAGACTTAAATAGGGTTCACTGTTCGGGTCAGAACTTTTTCTTTGTTCGGGAGTTCTGGTGCAAACTGAACAGGGGGGGTGTTTGGTCCATCTCTACTTTGAGATAAAAAATTCCAAGATTATGCAGCATCTGGATTCACATGGCTTTTAAATGCTTACAGTACATTGGTTATCATGCCTGCACTCCTGAACCTATTCTGTGGAGTTACCATGCACATAGTCACATTTGTAACCTCCTCCTTTATCTTCATGACAGCCGTGTTCCTTGGGTTTTGGGGGGGCGCTCTTTGCCTCAACTAGTTATCCTATCACAATATTTGCTACTCATCCATGATGAATTGTGAGTATCATTGAGACTTACGTTTCCTCTATACTTACCTTCCATCTACTTACAAGAACCCCTATACTAATAGAAGTTTCATTACCTCATTTTTCCAGTTATTTTGCATCTGACTCCTGATGATTGGTTGAAAGCCAAGAAACGCGTAGAGTTACCAACTTATGGTTGCATATACTCTCTTACTATAGAACAATCTCTTTTCTGAATTTGTACTCACTGTACTTATTGTGCTTACTGTTTGTATATGGTCTACCATGTTCAATGATGAATTTTTATTAAACAATTCTATATGATTATTAGGATGTAAATCCTTTGTGATTACGGAATTTTAGTCTTTATTAAGAATTATTGATACAACAATATGGATTATATGTGTATATTGGTTATGGGTTATTTTAGTCAATTTTGACCTACAAACATATACATTCTTTGACATGCCTCATACAAAGTCCCGCTTTAGCTCCTTTCCTTCTTTTTCAACCAATTGGGATGGAGACATGTCATTGCTTAGACTGGTGTGGACAGGTCACAACTCTCTTTTTTGTATGTCCTCTTTTAAAGTCTTTAATGTAATTTTGTCCACTAGTTATTACTCAGCACTCATTGACTTGAGTCTTTATAAAAGACAAGAAAAGTTACTTAAAAAGTGATAAGAAAAAACTGCAAAGTGCAGCGTAGTGTGAAATCAGGATTTTTAAAAACAGACCTCGAAGACAGGAAGAAGAGAAATTAAAATTTCTATAAATTGAAGATTAAATGTGCTAAGGCGGCTTGCTTAAGAAGAACTTTAAATCTAAGCTACAAGTTCTGTGTACAAGCTTTCATCTACAGACTCTGTAATAAGCTCTTGTGAAGATGAATAAAGAACTCTGCAACCAATCTTCCTTAATAAAGATAAAACTTTGCAAGGAAGAAGATGTCTCTAAATTGATTTTAACCCTTCGTGGGCAGAAACTTGCAAAAATAAATTATCTTCAGAAGGCGGAATATTAGCATATAACCAGTTGCAGTAGAATATCAGGTAAAGTTATATAATTAGTTTCTCAAATGCCAGTATAATCCTTGAAACTTTGCAACATGTTATATTCAAAGTCAACCTTTTTAAATTATTTACAGAAAAATACTCTTTTATTTGGAATCCTGTAGAAAATAACATGGAAAGGCGAGATGTTAATGTCATCTCATTGCATACAAATAGATGCAGTGTCAAAAAGTAGGCATTATTTTCACTAAAGCAGTGGAATGAATAGAGGTGTATGAAATGAACCTTGCTCGGCTTTCACATCACCGTATACAATAGCAGGTTTAATAAAACCATCAGTGTCTCTGCAGTAAACAGTCGGTTCATCTTTAGCGTTACACCAAAAATACCATGCTTTCAAAATAGAAACCATTGTTCTGACTGACAGCTGATTAGCATTCAAAGTTCTACACAGTTCTATTGAAACATGAAAAGTGTCTACTGTTGTCATATGAAGATTTCACTCAATAAGATTTGGATCTATGAAAACCAACGTACGGTATAATCAAACTAGCTACATCACAGATTGGTAGATGCTTATAGAAAATCACATTTTCTTTGGACATTCACCAGGTGTTTTCAGTTTTTTAAATATATACTATGAATCCAGGAAGCTGTGATTCATGAATTACATGACTCTCAATAGATACGGTATTTAAATTTGCATTCTTATATTCAGGAGACTTGAAAAAATACCAAATGCTCTCATTTTAAAATAAACTTGTTTGCAATTTGCTCACCATTACCCATGACTTCAAGCTCAATTTTCAGGTTTTAATATACTGTATATAAAGTATATATGTATGTGCACAGGTTATCTGCCCAGTGACTGCCCCATGTAAATATACTGCGGCAGGGTGGCCGCTGTGCGCTGGATCACGTATCTGGTATATGATCAGCGCTTCCGGGTAAGGAGCGCACCCATTGCCCCAGCTGTGATGTGATGTGATTTGTTACAGCACAAGCCGATCAGCGGTCCTGGCCAATAATAAATCGGCGGGACCCGCTGTTCTGCTTCGTCATTCACGAAAGAGAGCTCTGTGCTGTAAACAACATGGGTAAATACAAGTAAAAGGCGCAACACACAAGTACCTCAAAGGTGACCATATAAAAAAATCCATAAAAGTCCAGCAATGGGTATATGATTATGATGGATAATGGGTCTGCGAGTCAGGGCTGACAACAAAATGGACCAGAAGCTAGAAATCCAGTAGAGCTGAGAAAGACGAGGAGAGGGGCGCCTCTGAATAAATAGGAATAAGACGGATTGCTATAACTTTGTTTTTATTGATTCTATTTATTGAATTATTGAATATAATAATTTATCACGCATATGTGTATAAAACAGTTACTAATAATAAAATAGCAAAACTCAGAAATAGTGCCTTAAATTATTAATAAAGCAGCGCTATTGTCACAAAGGTTCATGAACAGCTTTCATGTGAAATAAAATGCACATGAGAAATAATAATAATTAAGAAGTGTAAGGACAGTCCCAGAAACCTCAGGTGGAATTTTTTATTTATATTTATTTTTATTTTTTTATTTTTATTGTTTATTTCAAAACAATACTTTTTTTGGTAAGTGGTTCCGATTGATATGGGTTTAGAGGATTATTAGTGCCGATGGTTCCAAGTGATGGTTATATATAGGTGAGGTATTAGCAACAATTATGGGTTTAAGCCATGTTTTTACCACCCATTTTATGACATGGTAGTTGGTCATATATATGGAGGGAGGTGACCAAATGCATTTTAATAATGGCCTTTTTTTCATATACAACATAGGGTTTGAGTAGTGCACATTATGGTTATATACCCGGAGGTGTGCACATATGTGTATTTTAATTGTGTTAAGCAGAATCTTTGGATTCCTCTAGATTGGTTTGATATTAAAATTGGGAATATTTGTGTAGCTTCTCATTATATGATTTTTAAGATTTTCTTGTATACGATTTATTGTTAAATGTTATGTTTTGTAAGTGCTGATCTGTGGATGGGATTGTACATATCGCTGTCTAGGGTTTATTTATTTATTTCAGGTACTTATATAGCGCCGTCAATTTACGCAGCGCTTTACATATACATTGTACATTCACATCAGTCCCTACCCTCAAGGAGCTTACAATCTACGGTCCCTAACTAGCATTCATACATACTAGGGACAATTTAGACAGGATCCAATTAACCTACCAGCATGTCTTTGGAGTGTGGGAGGAAACCGGAGTACCCGGAGGAAACCCACGCAGGCACAGGGAGAACATGCAAACTCCAGGCAGGTAGTGTCGTGGGTGGGATTCGAACCAGCGACCCTTCTTACTGCTAGGCGAAAGTGCTATCCACTGCATCACTGTGCCACCCAAGCGTTATTTTACGGAGTTCGTTTTTTGGCTAATTTAGCCCTCAAGTTACTTAAACTTAGCAGGAAGGAGTGTAGATAGCCCTGTTGGTGTCACCTGCTACGGTAGTTTAGCAAGAGGGATTAAGCTTATGAGTATTTGAATGTCCTTGCACTACCCCAAAATGGCCGCCGGACATGTTTATGTAATAAACCACAAGAAAATGGCCAATGGAAAATCATATGTTTTGAACTACAAGAAAATGGCCAATGACCAGGTATTTAACAGACAGCACCACTGTCGAATTAGCATCCCCCTGATGAAGATACGATATTTCCCTTGAATCAACACACATAGGGGAGGGGATGGACAGCGTAGGAGACAGTTGGTCTACCTAATGGAGTAGAAGCACACAATCTCATCCACGGCTTGGCGCTATTAAGGCATGCTATAGAGCGGAGCACTAACGAACCAGACCCATGTGAGTACCCTATAATAGGGCTTTGTAGTAAATAAAATCTTTTAAAGCAGTATCACACTATGGAAGTTTCTTTTTGAACTCTATATTTGAGGAGGCTACATCTTTGAGCAGTGTTTGGACCTTGTAATCTGACCTGGAATCCATTTTGATGATTCAAAATAGGGATGAGTCAAACACCCCCGTTTCGGTTTGCAGCAGAACATGCGAACATGCACAAAGTTTGTTCAAACACGCGAACACCGTTAAAGTCTTTGGGACACGAACGTGAAAAAACAAATTTTTTATTTTAATTTTAAAGACTTACATGAAAGTTATTGCCATAAAAAGTGTTTGGGGACCCGGGTCCTGTCCCAGGTGACATGCAAAAAAAAGTTTTAAAAATGGCTGTTTTTTCAGGAGCAGTGATTTTAATAATGCTTAAAGTGAAACAATAAAAATGAAATATTCCTTTAAATATTGTGCCTGGGGGGTGTCTATAGTATGCCTGTAAAGTGGCACATTTTTCCCGTGTTTAGAACAATACCACAGCAAAATGACATTTCTAAAGGAAAAGAAGTCATTTAAAACTGCTTTCAGCTGTAATGTATTGTTGGGTCACGGCAATATACATGAAAATCATTGAGAAAAATGACATAGGTTCCCCCCCAGCCCATTACCAGGCCCTTCAGATCTGTTATTGATATTAAGGGGAACCCCACACCCAAATTTAAAAAAAATGGCATGGGGGGGCCCCCCGGCACTATATACTCTGAATAGAAGTATATATACTATACGGCCTGCTCTATATACTGTAGACATGTGCATTAGTTTTCGTTCAAATGCATTTTCGTCCGAATTTCAGGTATTTTCGTTATCGTTTTAACAAACGATAACGAAAGTGCAGAATCCAAAAAACGAAAGATCCGACATAAACAAATGCTTTATTTTCGTTTTCATTGCTACAACAGTTCGATATAGATAGGAGATTCGACATGGTGATGACAATAACAATCTGTGCCCATCAAACCTGTGGTCGAATGTGCCTAACCTTAACTCTATTAGTCCAAGATTATTCTACATAGAGAGAAAAGATTCAACATAGAGAGAAAAGATTCGACGTAGGGGAGAAAGATTCGACGTAGGGGAGAAAAGATTCAACGTAGGGGAGAAAGATTCGACGTAGGGGAGAAAAGATAAATAAAAATAATGATGATGATGAATGTTATTGGCTGATTGTAACCAAAGAGGAGGAGCAGTAAAATAGCTAGAACTAAGTACACACGTAGTTTGGCTTATGGTGTCTGTTGAAAGTTCTAAGAAGATTCGACAGAGCAGGTAAACTATACGACGTCATACAGTTTAGCTGCTCCGTCGAATCTTCTTTGAACATTTGATAGACACCATAAGCCTTCAATGACAGATTCAACCTTAATTTGGATTTTCGGACGAATGCAATTTTTAATGAAAAACGAAATAAATAAAAACAAATTTCGGGAGTAACTAAATAAATTTATTTTTCGGACGAAAACGAAATTCCGAAACGAAATATTTCAGTGTGCACATGTCTACTGTACTCTGCAGAAAATTGGGCCTTAGGTGTTGTTGATACCAGAACACTGTAAGCCCTCACAGTTACTTTTGGTGAGCGCTGGAACAGGCCCTGCTGTGAAATATTATATCAAAAATTATAATTACATGCCCCTGTTAATTAGGAGCAGAAAAATTGGGCCTTTGGTGGTGGTGCCACAACACTGTAAGCCCTCACAGTTAAGCTTGTTGGGCACAGGAATGGGCCCTACTATGAAATATTATATCAAGAATTGTAATTACATGCCCCTGCTAAACAGGAGCAGAAAATTTGGGCCTTTGGTGGTGGTGCCACAACACTGTAACCCCTCACAGATACTCTTATGGGTGCAGGAACGGGCCCTGCTGTGAAATATTAGATCAAAAATTGTAATCACATGCCCCTGTTAAACAGGGACAGAAAAATTGGGTGTAGGCACTGGTGCTGGTGCCACAACCTTAGGCAGTGGTGCTGCCCTAAACCAAAAATATTGTTGGAAGCTAGCATCATCAAGATCGAGGAGGAACAGGATAGCCACTCAGCATAGGCAGTCTTCAAGGGATCCCACATCCATAGAAAAATCAGTCACATCAGCATCAGGTGCTTGATAGCTGCTGATCCAAGACTGATTCATTTTCATGAATGTGAGCTTATAAACGGAGTCTGTGGACAGGCGCACTCTATGATCTGTTACAAACCCTCCAGCAGCACTGTATATGCTTTCAGAAAGAATGCTGGATGCAGGACAGGCCAGTAGCTCAATTGCATATGGAGCAAGTTCTGGCCAGTGGACCATCCTCAAGACCCAGTAACCCCGTGGATGCTCTGTTGGAAAGGTCTCCAATTATGCCCTTGCCTCTAGATATTCCTGCACCATGTAATGCAGACACTGGCGATGGTTGCTTGAACCAATCGGATCCTTGGTGCTGAGGACTGAAAAATATCTAAAGGCATCGGTCAGCCAGCCACCTTCTCCACCACTCTTCCTCTGATTGAACGAAGCCTCAGCAACACATTGTCCAGCACCAACGAGTTGTAACCTCCCAGGGTCTGGAAACACATTGCACAAACCTTTCTTCAAGGGCTCCTGAAGATGTTTCATCCTCTGCTCCCTCTACAATCTTATCCTTGTAATGTGGATCAAGAAGGTTTGCCAGCCAGTAATGATCCCTCGATACCACGAATCCTAGGGTCCTTTTGCAGGCTTTTGCAGAATCAGGGAGGCCATCCAGTGTAAGTTTGCAGAGGCATTAGATTCTGAGTCCTCTGGGTAACTAAGGATCACATGATCCATAACAACCTCTTCCCAGTCAGGTACAACTCCTTGGGCTTCTGGGGACTGAAAACCATCCCTTGAAGACTGCTGCTGAGTGTTATCCTCCATGTCCATGCTGACACAATCCTCCTCCTCCTCTTCTTCCTGTGTGTTTGGCTGACCCGCAGGAATACTATCTGGATAAAGGGGGCCTTGAGAGGTAAGGAAGTCCTCCTCTTCCTCCCGCTGTTCTGCCTTAAGTCCATATTCCACGAAGCATGTGCTCCAACAGGAAGACAAGAGGGACAGTATCACTGATGCATGCATCGCTGCTCACCATCCTCATGGCCTCCTCAAATGGTGACAGGACAGTGCATGCATCCTTGATCAGTAGCCACAGGTGTGGAGAAAAAAAGCCAAGCTTCCCTGACCCTGTCCTGGTGCCATACTCACACAGGTACTCATTGATGGCCCTCTGCTCCGAGTGCAGTCACTGCATTATTGCCAATGTTGAGTTCCACCTGGTGGGCATGTCACAAATGTGGCGGTTGGTGGGCAGGTTGCATTCCCTTTGAATGTCAGCCAGCCGAGCACTGGAATTGTATGACCGTTGGAAATGACCACAGACTTTTCTGGCCTGCCTCAGGAGATCCTGTAAGCCTGGGTACCTGCTCAAGGACCGCTGCACCACCAAATTCAGGACACGTACCAAACATGGGACATGGGTCAAGTGTCCCTGTCAGGGGGCAGAGAGAAGGTTGGTGCCATTGTCGAATACAACCATTCCTGGCTGAAGCTGGCATGGTGTCAACCACCTCTGAGCCTGCGCCTGCAGAGCTGACAGAATCTCTGCCCCACTGTGGCTCCTGTCCCCTAAGCAGACCGACTCAAGCACCGCATGGCATCATTTTGCCTGAGTGCTTGTATAGGCCCTTGAACGCTTTCGGAGCACCACTGGTTCAGAGGACAAATCTGCAGAAGAGGCCATAGAGGAAGAAGAAGAGGAGGGGTGGAGGAGAGAGCTGTGGCAGATTCACCACTAGCAGTTTGGAGGCGTGGTGGCTGAACAAGCTCCAACAATACTGAACCCTGTCCAGCATCCTTTCCAGCTGCCAGCAGAGTTACCCAGTGGACCTTGAAGAAAAGATAATGTCCCTGCCCTTGCCTGCTAGACCATGAATCAGCAGTAATATGCACCTTACTGCTGACTGCCCTGTCCAACTAGGCCAAAACATTGCCTTCCACATGCCGGTAGAGAGCCGGAATGGCCTTCCGTGAAAAGAAATGGCGTTTTGGAACCTGCCACTGAGGTAGAGCACATTCCACAAATTCATGAAAGGGGCAGAGTCTACCAGCTGAAAAGGCAGCAGTTGCAGTGCTAGCAGTTTGGCCAAGTTAGCATTCAGACGCTGAGCATGTGGTTTGCTGGGACTGAATTTTCTTATGCCCTGTACACACGGTTGGACTTTCCGATGGAATATATGCGATCGGAGCTTGTTGTCGGAAATTCTGACCGCGTGTGGGCTCCATCGGACTGTGTGTGTGTGTGTGTATGTATGTGTATGTCACACTACCTCTCCATCCACGCCAACAATGCTACACAGGGCCGCCGTGTAGGCAGCCTTATATAGTGTGGGGCATGGACTTAGTCCCCCTGAGCATTGATTAGCCAAAGGCACCCTGTTTTTGGCCAATTATGGCTCTTTTAGCAGAGGGCGCTGTGATTGGCCAAAGCATGCAGGTCAGGTTCATGCTTTGGCCAATCATCATACAGCAATACACTGCAATCTCGCAGTGCATTATGGGGTGTTCCGGGGGGCGCTCGAATTTCCCATGAATGCCCCATAATATACATTCTTCGGCGAATGGGTGAACACCCAATGTTCGAGTTGAACTTATGTTCGACCCGAACATCGAGCTCATACCTAATTCAAAAGCGTGTATTGACCAAACCTAATTGCGAGGTCACATGCTCTGAGATGAGTGGCCATTACCTTGGGGTGGGGAGCACCTGAGTGTAATCACTGCTACAGATCGCTATATTCCCAGTCACCTGTCAAGTCACTTTTATTATTGCTGTATTAAGGAAACTGAAAACTGATCCTGGGTGGTCAGAGTATCACGGACTTACAGTGGGTATATGGACTCGAGAACTTTATGGTTCACTTTTGTATCAATATTTATATTTTATGATGTGTATCTATTCACGCTGTATGATGTTGAAAGCTGAATGACGACTTCAGTCGCTTATATATTATTATTATATTCTTGGATTTAAGTTATAGGCACATCACTTTAATTAACTTTTTTGTTTTTTAGGTTTTTGCTGCAAGTTCAGCAGATCAATAAGGGGATAGCGCAGCACATGATATATTTATTCATCTGTGATTCTCACATGTTAGTATGGGACGTGATTAGCGCTAGCAGCTGTCAACATACTATTATAAGATAGGGGAACTTTGATTTGGTAGCTCCCAAGACTTTGTCATATGTATATGTGCACCCATAATTTTGTGATTCTCCACCTCGATTGAACATCATACATTACTCTTTTCATTTGGACTATACGCTCATGCTATATGGCATACTTAATATGACATGGTTATTCTAAAAGAAGTAGAAACCTATAGACATAATACCTTAGAGGATTTATATACTACATTTCCTCCATCTATTTTCTCCCATAGTACTACACTGACTGGTAAAACCAGACAGACTTTGTGTGGGAAATTCAAACATCTTGAAAGAATCATTAATAACATCAACCAGCAATGGTGGGATAGATTCTTTCTAGAGAAATTTATTTCTACAAAAATTTCACCTAGAGGACTCAGAGTCCTCAAGGACTGCCCATAGCTTGATATTGCTGGCAAAAAGGAATGGGAAAATATATCAGAATTTTGTACATCCAAATGGATGAAGGTTCTAATTCAGCACAGATCACATTGGCTGGAGAAATGCATTTACGAAGCCCAGCAAATAGCTCAGGATATTATCAATCGTAAAGTTACTAGCCCCCTTTCCTGGCTTGATATGTTAAAGAAAAACACAAAATCAGAGGAAGATTTTATTATTAAAACTAAGCTAGGAAAATTTAGAAGAGATCCAAATGATTTCAATATACATAGAGTATTCACTTGGAAATGGAAATCCATTTTACCACCTCATGATATAGGACTCATCCGCCTCTTTCCTTCCTGTCCCAAGTCCAACTTTACACCTTCACCTCCCCTTCCCCTCATGTCACGGCATACCACTTGCACCCCCTTTTCACCGTCCCATCCTATTCCCACTTCTAAACACCTACCGTCACCCCCACCCAAAATCAACAAAAATAACGTACTACTAGCTGATTTCAATTGGTTCTACAATAGAACCACTCATACCCATGGTACTGAAAAAGCCAAGAACCAGATCTCTGGTTCTCTTAGTAATCCTCAGAGGACACCTCACAAGCATACCACTCAACATCCTACCCATCCATTGTCACCCATCCAGGTGATACTACATGCCCCATAGAATCACATCATCTGACCGACAGCCCTGTGAACATATCTGATCCACCTACAGCTGTTGTATCATCCAACGACATCTAGTCTATTCCAGTGGTTAGCATGCCAGCAGTCAATATTTACAATCCACCTCTTCCCATTGATTTATCTTTTTTAGTTCCCAGTCCTCCTCTGGCCAACTCCAAAAAAAGAAAGCTCGCAGGAGAGGCTGCAGAGAAAGACGATTCAAGTCTTAAAACAAATGTACAAAAATTCCGCAAACTATAAAGATATTCAACCTCTCATCTCATAACCTATCCAGTGCTGACTCAGCTCTACTAAGTTGAGGACTAAACTTCGCCCCCATCAACAAGGCCAATCCCTTTATGCTGTTTAAGGATCTCAACTGCTATATCCGTAATCTCACTCTCAAGAGATTCTTTCATATAAAACAAACTAAAGAACAAACTGCTTCCAATTCCACTGATTCCCTACCCTCTATACCATCTCCAAGTACTTTTGAATTTGACACCAATATCATTGACTCCTTAGATCTGCTATCTTAGCCTCTTCACACATCTTGCCACCTCCCCCCAATAGTCCACTCCACACTAAAGCCAAAATCAATTTTTTATCCTGCACAATCCAAGGGACCGTACCTTGAGAGTTTCTATAGTGTAGTTGACGCTGACTTTCTAAAGTTATGCCATTCATCCTCCACTGTGCCAACCAGCCAACATAATCTCTCTCCATCTGAGACAAAAGCCCTAGATTCCCTGATGCATATAGCAGATATTATTATTAAATCTGCTGATAAATGGGGAGGAGGGATAGTCCTACAAAACAGATCTGATTACATCAAGGAAGCCCTAAGACTTCTATCTTACAAGGCCACGTATACTAAACCTAAAAAAGACCCCACCTCCAATTTTGCTCGTGAAGTCCATATTTTAGTTCAATCAGCCCTCCAAGAAGGAATTATTCACAAAACAGAGGGTTCCTTTTTCCGTAAGGATTTATATCAAATCCCTTACTTTTATCACCTGCCCAAAATTCACAAAAACCTGACAGCACTACCTGGCAGACCCATAGTAGCTGCTATGGACAGTGTGACCATGGGGTTCAGCCAATATATTGATCAATACCTTCAACCGTTAGTCCATCATGGATGGATCATAATGGAACTTCTTTCTCCATACCAATGGGAATCTTCGTATCGGTGGCTTTCTTTAGATGTCAATTCCCTCTACACCTCCATTCCCCATTAATTTGGTCTATTAGCACTAGAGTATTTTCTCGCTAATGATCCACTACCAAACCCTAGACATGCAACTTTCATTTTGGAAGCAACCAATTTTTGCCTTACCCACAATTACCTTAATTTTGATGGTGACTTCTATTTGCAGATACAAGGAACAGCTATGGGGGGTAATTTTGCCCCCTCATATGCCAATTTGGCTATGTGCTATTTGGAAAATAATTACATTTGGCAACCCGTTTTCCAATAATATCATTTTTTTTGGACAATATATTGATATCATCATTATCATCCGGGACGGATCTATTGAACTAGTTGCCTCTTTTGTTAACCATTGTAGCGCCAACTCATATGGTCAATCATTTACACATGTTTCTGACCCTCATCACCTAGCCTTTCTAGACCTGGAACTAGGTCACATAGGCAACAACATCTTTGCCAAAAATTATACGAAGCCCACTGCGGGCAAATCCTTCTTTCTCCACAGTAGCTGCCACTATCCTAAATGGATACAAAATATCCCCAAAGGCAGTTCTGCCGGCTCCGACAGAATTGCACTATTGACACTGACTATGACCAACAAAGCCTACTACTAAAGAAAAAATGTCTAGACAAACAATATCCAGAGGTAGCTAAAGCTTGTGAACTCTATTCAAAAGGTAAACCTCCCAAAACAGTACGAGAACCCATTGATCACTCCACCAGATTCATAACCACATTTCACTACCAATACAAAAAATGGAAAATATACTAAGCAACCAGTGGAACACACTGCAACAGGACCCCCATTTTAAAAACCATTCTTCCAGGCAAACCGAGAGTGACTTACCGAAAAGCCTCCAATCTCAAAAACAAGATAGCTCCCAGTAAACTACAACCTGTTCACATCAGTCCCAGTCCTCTGGTTCTTTTACCTCTTGTGGGCATGTACCAGTGCCGAAAGGCTTTGTGCAAAACTTGTCAATTTGTCCAACATGAAAAGAAATCCTTTTGCACTAAAGGTAGAACTTACCAGTTGCACAACTTTTTCAATTGTTCATCAGACTTTGTAGTCTATGGATTCACTTTCCCCTGTGGGTTGATATATGTTGGCCGCACCATCTGCCCTCTTAGGCAGAGGTTCGGCCAACATAGAAGACTCATTGAAGGGGGCAAGGATAAATATAGTGTCCCACGGCATTTTGCCGAGTTTCATCAAAAATCCACTGCTAGCCCACAGGTGTGGGTGATCGAACAAATACCAAGGTTTCTCACAGAGGCCGAGTGTTTAAAAAAACTACGCACAAGAGAGACCTTCTGGATTTACAATCTTGATGTGCTCTCGCCTGGAGGCCTCAATGAGGGCATCGAGATCGCCACAGTATTATAATCTTGGTCCATTGATCTGAATTTACTCTATATTAGATTATATATAGCCATGTGTATGTGCTCTCATACTCATTATATAATGTATTACTGATTTGTTCCTATTCATTTTTAATCACACCATTTATTATTATCGCAGGATTTCATCTTTATTTTCTATGGAGGTGGTTGGGTCGAAGCCCTTATGAGTATTCATCTTCAAGGCCTGGAGATGACGCACATAGTTACATGCTCCTCCATTATCTCCTTTTTCCCCTCTCCATATTTCTTTTCCTTTCTCTTGTTTTCTCTACTTTTTTTCTCCCCTCTATGCCCCCCCACCTTCCCACTTCTTCTCTCACTTCTCTTCTCCCCCCCCCCCCCCCCATGTAAATTCAATTAAATAAATAACTAAGTACCTTTCTAGTCATTAAATCTGAGATCTCACATATGGACTTATACCACAGCTAAAAATATCTCCCATATGACTAATCTATCTTTTTAGTCCTTATGTATGCATATAATGTAGAACCCTATGATAACAACTTGATAACACTTCCTCTGGGCTATACACCGTTTATTCAGTTAATTGGACTGGTTAGTCTTTTGATACGTGTTTGTGCATGTTATGCATACATGTGTGCACATGCAATCTTGCTTGTGTATATGTGTGCGCATGATTATATACGCATGTATATATGTCGCCAAATTGAGTATGGTGCGCATTGGACAGGTGACCACAGTTGCCTTCTAGTGGACTCACTAGACTCTATAAAGTCTATAATTATTTTATTAGCCAAATCCCTTCCAGCTGAAATTATACAAATTTAGACAGACCCAAATGGGAGATTTGTTATACTCTCCCTACAAATTTCTACTGTGACACTCACTCTGGTAAACATTTACATTCCCCCCCCATTTTCGGTGGAAATGCTATCTAAACTGTCACTCTATTTGCTGAATAGACCCCCAGGACCCTTACTTTACATAGGTGATTTTAATGCAGTACTGGATCCAGGCATGGACCGTTTGGGAGGTGGGGGTAGATCCTTTCCCTCCCTTTTAGATTGGGTACAGGTTCATGATCTTACAGAACTTTGGCGGTGGAAACACCCAGACGATAAACAATTTTCATGTCACTCAGACTCTTTTCGCACCATATCTAGGATCGACATGGTCTTCGCCCCTACAGACACTCTTCCCCTTGTCTCTGCGGTTACATATTTGCTCAGAGGGGTTTCAGATCACGTTCCTCTCTCTGTGGACCTCGACATCCTTCCAGGCTCAGGTCAGGCTATTTGGCGACTAAATTCTTATTGGCTGGAGGATGAAATGGTGCAAGGGACCTGCAGGAGGGGTATTGTGGAATACTAGAGAGACAATGTGGGAACGGCAGACCCCTCTACAGAATGGGAAGCCTTTAAGGCCACACTGAGGGGTACTTTTATGTCCATCACCGGGGTATTGAGGAAAAATAACCAACAGCTTACTACAGAACTAAAGACCGCTATGGTGCAGGCAGAGTCTAGCTATGCCACTGACCCGTCCCCTGATAAGAGAGAGGTATGGTTACAGAGGCGTAGAGAATATGAAATTAGTTTACTAGATCTTACACAAAAATGATTATTACACACTACACAGAAAGCATTTGAACACGGTAACAAAGCTGGGCGTCTCCTGGCATATCTCACGCGACCAGACTGACCTCCTGTATCTATTCC
This sequence comes from Aquarana catesbeiana, assembly GCF_042186555.1. NCBI lineage: Eukaryota > Metazoa > Chordata > Amphibia > Anura > Ranidae > Aquarana > Aquarana catesbeiana. Next base: position 216,832,465 of record NC_133331.1, on the reverse strand, counting down.
ACGTATTCAGGCCATACAGGGCCAAATTAGTGATGTTCCTGGAGATATTATGGAGGCTTTTCTTAACTTTTACAAAGACCTTTATACCTCCAGGGCTGAATACTCTGAAACCCAGCTGGATGATTACCTCGCTGACATATCCCTCCCCTCCCTGTCTTTTAAGAGGAGGGATGAGTTGGAGGCGCCCATATCGGTGGAAGAGATTGCTGCAGCCATCTCACAAATGCCAGCCCATAAAACCCCCGAGTTGGATGGTTACCCCACCGAATGGTATACACAGTTTAGGGAATTACTATGCCCACATTTATTGCGTACATATAATAAAGCTTTGGGCACTGGGGTCCTTCCCCCCACTATGCGTGAGGCCTTGATCATACTTCTGCTGAAACCTAGAAAGGATCCACTTAAATGTGAATCATACCGACCAATATCCCTTATAAATGTGGACGTTAAGATACTGGCTAAAGTGCTTGAAAATCGTTTAAATAAAGTAGTCACCACTCTGGTTAACAGTGACCAAGGGGGCTTTATACCAGGAAGATCCACTAGAATAAATATTCGTAGATTATTTCACAATTTGCAATATCCACATGATTGCCCCCCAACACGGGCCATAGTATCCTTAGACACTTGCAAAGCATTCGACAGTGTGGAATGGCCGTATCTTTTTCGGGTGTTGCAGTTGTATGGTTTTGGCCCGCGTGTAGTGGCATGGATAAGACTCCTTTATACATCCCCCCAGGCCAAGGTTCGAGTTAACTCCTCGGTTACAGAGACATTCCTCATTACAAGAGGTACAAGGCAAGGTTGCCCGCTGTCCCCACTTCTATTCGCCCTAGCCATGGAGCCTCTAGCGGCACATATTCGCTCATCTTCATCTATTAAAGGACTTCCTATTGCCACTATAGAAGAGCGAATTTCGCTCTATGCAGACAACACATTGGTGTATCTGGCAGATACTAGCGGGTCACTTCAGTCTTTGCTAGCTGAAATTAACATATTCGGAGATTTCTCCGGTTTCCGGGTGAATTGGGATAAATCAAGTCTTTTCCCCTTGGATACAGCAACGATTCCCCAGATTCATCCGGATTCTAAATTACAGGTGGTGTCCTCCTTCCGATACCTCGGGGTCCTGGTACAATTGCCCCTATCCACTTACATTACTAATAATTTAGATCCCATATTGAATCGCTTACAGGAGCAAACTAAACAATGGATGGATCTGCCCCTTGATCTTATGGGAAGAGCAAATCTCCTCAAAATGGTCTATCTCCAGAAATTGCTATATGTTATGGCTAATTCCCCATGTGCAATCCCTAAATCTATTTTTAAACATATTGACACGATATGTGTGACGTTCCTGTGGAAGGGGGGAACCCCCAGAGTGGCACTTGAGACACTAAGGCTGCCGTCTTACATGGCCGGCCTGGCATTTCCAAATTTCTTTCTTTATTATTTAGCGTCACAACTGGTGCATATACATGACTGGTTACATCCAGCCCCGGCAAATGCATGTACTACTACTGAAGGTGCCTTCGCGACTTCCATGGAAACTCTCCACAATATAATTTATAGGGGCAAAGTCCCAAATAGACCAGGTACTTCCATGCTGGCAACTACACTTTCAATCTTTCAACACATAGTCAAAAAAATTTCTCGACATACTTGGTCGGCATCCCCGAACAATCCTCTGTGGTTTAACCCCACTTTACAGGAACTAAACTCCTTACCCGATGCTAAACATTGGTACTCCAAAGGGGTAAAATATTTATGCCATCTATATAACGACCAAGGCTTTAAAACTTTTCAACAACTGAGACTTGATTTTGATTTACCAAGCTCCTACCTGTTCCACTATTACCAGCTTAGACATGCTATCCGAGCTCAGTTTGGCTCCCTAAACGACCCCATAGACTTACCCCCATTAGAGAGACTGCTAAGACAACCTGATCCTAATAAACTTGTCTCTGCTTACTACGCTGCCCTAATGACAGATTTTAACCCCAGATTCAGCAAAGCGCAGAATAAATGGGCAGACATGGACATTTCACTTACGGAAGAAGACTGGACTGAATTTAGTGACACATACAAAAATACTGTTATCTCATCTAAAGACCGGGTCATACAAATTAAGATTTTTCACCAATCTCATCTTACCCCAGCTAGGCTGTGTAAGATGGGGTTGAAACCCAATGCTGAATGTTTCAGAGGCTGTGGGGGAGATGCTGATTTCCTACATTGCTTCTGGACTTGTCCGGTGGTTCAGGACTTTTGGAGAGAGGTGGGTTCTTTCATTTCCTCTGCTCTAGGACTCCCCAATATTATTCACCCGAAGAATGGCTTACTGGGGGTCTTTGGTGATTTACAGATACCAAAACAGGCTAAGAGACTATTACGTATCCTTTATTTTTATGTTATAAAGTCTATACTACTATCCTGGAAAGGTATACAAACACCTTTGAAATCCCTATGGCTAAAACTAATTAATGATATCATACCGTTGTATAAACTTACCTTTGAACTTAGGAAACGAAAAAAAATGTTCCACAAAATATGGGACAGGTGGCTGGCTAGCTCCATGACCCTCTCTATATAATGTGTGCTTGATCTGTACCATTCGCGTGCCGTGCCAGAAAGAACACCATATATATGTGAACTACTATAACTCATATTCGTTAATAACTGGTTATGTATAAACTATGTAATCAATCTCAGATCGAATTACCACCAGTTAACTGTTTGTTTTTTTTCTCCCCCCCCCCTCATATGTAGACAATATACTTGACAAGGTATACCAATGTTTAACAGTGATTTATTTGGTGACTGTTTGTTGTGCTTTTTTTTGTACAACTGGTTTGTATTAAAAACAAAAAATCAATAAAAATATCTTTAAAAAAAAAAAATAAAGTCTATAATTAATCATGTAATAATCCTTTGATCGATTGATTAATTATTTTTTTATTAATTAATTTTTTAAATGTTAGTTTTTTATTATTTTTTTTTTTTGATTCATTTATTTTTTTTTTCCATAAAGATTTTATTCAAAATAAAAAAGGTAAACATACGAATCAAAAACAAGATTACACGTCAGTATTACACATGGACATTAAAGAAGTTCCATTAGAAAGATACAACAATACTAAGCAAATGTAAGGGCCTTGTCCAGGGATACAGTAAAAGGCTTTCAGGATAATATTACAAACTTAGCGTCTGAGGGCAAAGGATCTCATTTTCATTTTTTCACCTCCCCCCTCATCCCCCCCCCCAGGCCGAAGCAGGGGTAGGTAGAGCATTCTGATTATGGTCCTGGACTAAGGCAAAAATGTAATTTGACGTAGTAAAGCATACAAGGTACTAGGGAAAATGTGCGTAACCATAGTACCTAACAAACCGGCTTGTCTGGTTTCGTCAGTGAGTCAAAGGTACACCAATGGAACCAATTAGGTATAAATTAAAAAAAGGGTGTATTCAAAGTAATAGAGAAAAAGAGGTAAGATAAGTAGTGGAGGAGGGTGGTACGCTGGGAAGGGGACTATAGGAAACAGTGGAAGGGAATGGACCAAAAGAAGGAGAAAAGTAAAGAGAAAAGGGAGGAAGGGCAGACACATAAGTAAGATGAATAGGGGCGCCCCCACACCTCACCCACCCGCTGTAGGCCGCTCGTACGTCATAAAGATCATAAAGTGCCCTTATTGGGCATATTGATGATATCTATCTGTGGTTATGAAATGGATCCAGCAAGCCCATATAATTGGAAATTTGTGTATTCTATCTTGTGAGATATGGATCAGTTCCTCCATATCCCTTATCTCGTCGGGGTGCATGTGGAGCGCCAATGTTTGGGGATGCAGAGCCTGGCTGCATTTACCATGTGCATGGCTAAGGATTTGTGGTAGTTTTTCCTGGGAAGAGAAGTGTGGTGTAGAAGGAATTGGGCCAGGGTATAATCAAGAGAGAGTGTAGTGACATGAGCAATGAGGTCATGGACTTTTTTCCAGAAAGGTTGGAGTTTTTCGCAATCCCACCACGCGTGTAGCATAGTGCCCATCTCCTTCTCACATCGCCAACCGGTATCATGAGAGTCGGCAGAGAATTTATGGAGATGGGAGGGGGTCCTATACCATCTGGTGATCACCTTATAGCCATTTTCTTGAATGGCTACATTCAATGAGCCCTTGGGTGCATATTCATGGATTTTGTTCCAGTCATCATTTGTAAGATGTGTTTGTAAGTCTCTGTTCCATGGCACCTGTGACAGGGCTAGGGATTGAGTTAGGTTCTCTGAGAGGAGTGAGTAAATGAAAAATCAGGTGTCTTTGCGGAGATTTGTGATAACAGAGGGCCTCAAATGGGGTCAAAGGTCTCGTCCAGCAAGTCTGATGGGCCTGGGTTTCTAGAAAGTGTCGGATTTGCCTATAAGTCCAGAATGAAAACGAACCCGAGTTAGCCATCGTTCTGAGTTTGTCTAAGGGAATGGGTTTACTATCACAGTAAAACTGAAGGGCTAATACATCATCAAAAGGCCAGTCGTTGCATAGAAAATTATTAAACTCCCCAGGGGGGAAGGCAGGATTCCCTCTTGACGTGGTTAGAGGGCCCGGGATAGAGGTGAATGCATCACTTCGTGAAGCCTTGTTAAATGCTAAAAGAGAGGGGTAAATGAGGGGATGGTTAGCTAGGTCTTATGGCCAGCTTTTTGGAGGCAACCCAGGTAGAAGGTGTAAGGGTTGAGACGAAAAAGCTTTTTCAAGGGATACCCAAGCCTTTTTATAGGCATGGATATTCCAGTCTGCAATCCTTATGAGGTGACATGCAGTATAATATTTATGCAAGTCTGGAAGTTCGATACCCCCTCTCTGTTTAGGCAATGTGAGACGGGAATATTTGATGCGGGGAGGGGAGTCTCTCCAGAGAAAGGAAGAACATGCTTTCCGATAAGTGGAGAAGAAGCTGGTTGGTAAGAGTATTGGGATGGCTTGTATCATATATAATAGTCGAGGTAGGATAATCATTCTGATCAGGGCTGAACGACCAAACCAGGATACGTTCAGGCCTGCCCAGTCTCTGAGGTGTCTTTGGACTTTTAGCAGGGCCGCGTGATGGTTCAATGAGTAGAGCTCTGATATACTCATGGGGATCTTAATCCCAAGATAGGTGATTGCGACCTTCTCCCAGTGAAAGGGGAATGACTCCCGGCAGTGGGATACCTCCTGGGCAGGAAGGGTGACATTAAGAGCGTAAGATTTTGTGTGAATAATTTTGAGGTTCGAGATTTTGCCGAATAATGATAGGTCTTTAAGGAGGTTCAGTAAGGAAATTCTGGGTGATCTTAAGGAGAGTAAAATGTCATCGGGAAAAGCTGCCACTTTAAATTCTCTCTCTTTCACATTTACTCCTTGAATGTCTGGGTTTAGTCTAAGCTTATTAAGAAGGGGTTCCAAGGTCAATATATAGATTAAGGGTGAGAGTGGGCACCCTTGGCGTGTGCCTTTGCTGATAGGGAAGGCATTCGACAGGTGACCGTTGACTCTAATAGCTGCAGAGGGGCCAGAATATAGGGCCATAATAGACAAGAGCATATGGCTCCCCAGGCCCACAGCTCGGAGAGCTTCCCGCATGTAGTCCCAGGCCACCCTGTCGAACGACTTCTCAGCGCCAAGTGAAAGTAAAAAACCTTGCATTTTAGATGTTTCAAGCCAGTGGTGTATGTTAAGGGTACAGATTGTGTTGTCCCTGGCTTCTCTACCTGGAACAAAACCCACTTGGTCTGAGGAAACAAGGTCCAGTATGAGGGGGAGTAATCGGTTAGCCAGGATTTTTGCGTATATTTTAATATCAACGTTTAAAAGGGAAATTGGCCTGTAATTTGCAACTAAGGAAGGATCTTTGTCTTCCTTGGGGATTACGGTGATATGTGCTGTAAGCATCCTATCTGGTCTGGCTCAAGAGTCTGAGAGACTGTTAAGAGTGGTCAGAAGTCTGGGAAAGAGGGCCTCAGTGAATGATTTGTAATACTGAAGGGTAAAACCGTCGGGACCTGGGCTTTTGCCCACCTTCATTTGTTTGACAGCTGTCTCTAATTCCGTGATGAATAGTTTACTCTCAAGGTCCAGTGCCTGTTCAGAAGTTACGGGGGTAGGGCTGTAACTGGTAAGAAAGTCTTTAATAAGTTTAATGCGTGTTTCAGGAGTAGTTTGGGAAATATGGTCGGTTTGTAAGTTATATAGCTTTGAATAGAAGCTCTCAAATTCTTTAGCGATGTCCTCATTCTTGACCAGGAGATCTCCCCTGTTATTGCGTATAGAGTGAATCGTGGAGGATACTTTGGAGGCTTTGACCGAGCGCGCCAAAAGGCGTCCGTACTTGTTGCCATGTTCATAGAAGGTCCTCTGGCCAAGAATGTAATGTCTTTTAGTGTGTTTATCCAGTTCCTCCAAAAGAAGGGAGCTGGATTGTATTCAATCCTGAAGAGTAGATTGGGCCTGGGTCTGTTTGTGGATTGTTTCGAGGGATTTAATAGATTTGATGGTCTCTTGGTGTAATCTTTTAGATTTCGCAGCTAGGGCCAATAATTCACCTTGGATCACGCACTTATGCGCCTCCCACAGGGTGATTGGGGATATTTCTGGATCTGAGTTTTCCTCAAAGTATTGATGAATGCGCATGCTCAATTGAGGTGGGGTCTTTGAGTAAAGAAGGATTCAAATGCCAAAACTTCATTTTAGTGCTAGATTCCGGGAAGGAGAGTGTTACCGTGATCGGGTAGTGGTCCGTTAAGAACATGAGTTCAATGGTAGATTGTTGTAGGGATGGTAGATCTGTCTGGAAGAGGAAGAAATAATCTATCCTCGAGAATTTTTGATGTGGGGCCGAATAGGAGGTATAATCCTTAACCGATGGGGACATTGTGCGCCACACGTTGTGCAAACTAAGGCGCTGAAATTGTAATTTAATCTGTCACAGAGCTTTGTATGTTAAAGTGGAGGTCCCAGTAGAGGAGTCCAACAGAGGATTCAAGGGAATATTGAAGTCCCTACCCATTAGAACTAGACCCTTCTGGAATGAGGCCAGTAGGTCACAAACTTTTTTAAAGAAGGAAACCTGGTGGTCATTTGGACTGTAGATATTGGCTAGCATTAATGGCTTAGAAGCATAGGTGCCTTTGAGTAAGACGAATCTACCTTCGGGGTCTATAAGAGAGTCTGTGAGGTGGAAATTTGCATGTTTGGAAATTAATATGGAGACACTCTTGGTCTTGGTCTTGGCCTCGGGGTTAGTAGCATGAAATGCCAGGCGGTAGATGTGGTTTGATGGTTTGGGGATGGTGTCTGAATGAAAGTGGGTCTCTTGTAGAAATATGAAGTGTGCTCTATGTTTGGAGAGTGATGATAGGACCGGAGACCTTCTTTCTGGTAGGTTAAGGCCCTTTACATTAAGGGAGATGCACTTCAACGTCAGAGGAGCGCTGGCACTCTGATTAGGCTGCATGGTCGCACGCAAAGGAAGTGGTCGGGCTGTCGGTATAGAAATGTATTAAGCTAATTAAAAAGTGGGCGGGGGGTGAGGGTGGAGCCAAATATGGAGGTGGGGTGAAAGCTGAAAGGGATGGAGGGGAAAGGGGAGTTGGGTATAGACCGTAAAGAGGGAAGAAAGTCAAGGGAAGTAAAGATGAAGGTAAGAAGCAAGAAAGGACAAGAAATAAAGAAAAAGGAGTAAGAGAAAATAGGTCAATCCAGAAGTGGAACTAGAGTCTCTAATCCACCTAAAGAGAAGGGAGTCTGGAGTGTCAGCTTGTGTCCTGTTTGGACAGCTGTGGGGGGCTGAGAGAAAGGACGGAAAACTCAAGGTGTATGTAACCCGGGAATCCAAATCGAGATTATGTAGGGGATGCACGAAAAGTGCATACCACTACCAGTAAGGAGGGAGCTTGCTAAAGGCAAGAAACATTGTATGATATTAACCTTATCAAGTAAACATATAAACATCGAGGAACATTGTTGAAACCTGAGGACTAAATATCAATTTGTTAGTACTGGAGCATATATCATGTTGCAAGCAAACAGATAAGAATAACGTAACCAACATGGCATACATATTCGGTCCTAACCTCTGTGTGATGGAGCAGAGAAGGGAAGAGAGGGGAGAAGAGACAAGTAAGAGGGAAAGGAGAGGGAGAAGGGGTAGCATGGGAGTAAATAGAAGGTGGAAAGTGGGAGAAGGGGAAGATAGAAGGGTAGAGGAGAAAGGTGAGACAAATAAGGATGAGGGGAGGATAGATGGGGTAGGGGTGAGGAGATAAGGGGTGAGGTAATGAAAAAAGCTCGGTTAGCCCTCCTCAGGGAAGAACTTAGATGTATGAATTGGTCATTCTCAGCCTGGGTGTCTAAATGCAAGGAGGAGTCCTATCATATTAGGTAAGCATATAAAATATCTTATTAGCTGAATTGAATTGCTTAAATCCTCAATTGGAAACTTGGGATGCTGAAGTACAAATAAAGCATGGCAAATACCTATGACTAGGAGGATTAGTAAGTGGGCATGGGGTGTTGTAGGCCAAGCAAATACTAATAAAGAGGTAAGACAAGTCATGGAGGAAATATGGGGGCATCCCGGGTGTTCAAACAAGTACAAATATAGCATCAAATCTCATCATGAAAAACAATGATTAGCAAAACAATGGTTATCGGTGAAAATCAAGATACTTCTAGACAAGGTCCTTACGAGATTTCAGGGGGATCCTGATCAAGGGGTACAAAATGCGCATGTGTGCATATCTCAAGGCTCGAAGCAAGTCTCAAGGTGTTATGATGATAGAGTCGATGGTTATTTCTAATGTAGGAACTAGGGCATTCCTTGAAGTAGTGCTAGAGAGGCAAGCGGTATTACCTCACGAAGGGTCGATGCTTTCAGGTCATGAGAGGCTAGCAACAACGTTGAAGAGTCCACTACTCTTTCCCTGATGGAAGATGAGGGGGTTCAGGAAAGGCAGAACACTGTGACCATTCCGTGGGAGAGTCAATGCCGATGTCTTCTCATCGGCAGGAGAACGGTTCCACTGTTAGGCTAGAGAAGGTGGGACGGAGGGAGCAGACAAGAGTTTGAGAGAGGGGTCATTAGAAGGAGTTAGGCTTAAGTCACAGAGAAGGAGGATGATGAGACAAGTGCGTGCTGAAGTGTTTACTCACAAGCAGCAGTTCCAGTATGTAGAAAGAGGCATTAAGCATCAATACGGCCCCTTCTTGCCAACGGTGATGGAGGTGATCCAGGACTGCGTTGGCATTGGTCACTGCATGAAGAATGGGCATTTGGGGTTGGCTGGAGGCTGGATCTGCTCTATGTCTGCGCGCTATCTGTCGTTGAGCCTTAGGAGACGGGTTGAGGGAGACCGGGAGCCATGGTTCTGAGGGGAAGAACAACACATGCCAATCTGGAAGTTCAATGAGAGGAAGATCAAGCTGCTCGCAAAAGCTCTGTAGATCTCCGGGGGTGCGTAATAGAGCATAGCGCCCACTTGCGGACGCTGATAGCCCAAATGGGAATTTCCAATGATGTTACGAGCATGTAGGGCGGCCAACAGGGGGCGCAGAGCTCTTCTGTTTTGGACCGTTATTCGGGACAAGTCTTGAAACAATTTCCCCTCGACTCCATTGTGTAGAATTCTGCCTCTTTCCCTAGCTTTATAAAGAATTTCTTATTTAAGTGGAATGTTAACCACACAACAAACAATGTCCCTAGGCGGTTCATTCTCACAGGGCTGTGGGCGCAGGGCGCGATGAGCCCTTTTCATTTCAATAGGGGAGTCAGCCGGGCGGTCCATTAGATCATTGAAAATGGAACAGATGGTCTGTTGCAATGCCCCCGGGTCAGCGCTCTCAGGGACCCCCCTCACCCTGATGTTATGTCTCCAGCCCCTATTATCAAGGTCCTCCACATGCCTATGGAGGTCAAACAGTTGGGAGAGCTGGGTGTCATATGCGGATTGAATGGTGGCCGCATGGGTGTGGGTGGTTTGCTCTACATTCTCAATGCGGTGAACTACTGCCTGAAAATCAGTTTTAAGGTCTGCAATCGCTGCTGTCACCAAGCTTTTAATATCTAGAGCAAACTTCTCCAAATCAAAAATGCTCGGAAGCTGTTCCTGTCCTGAGTCAGCGACTGACAGTCCCGTTGCTTGCGAGCTGGATGCTGCGCTAGGTGAGCTCGGGGTCTTGGCCTGTGAGGCCGCATGTGCGGCTTGACGCTGAGGCCGGACAAGCTCCGGAATGTTTCTACTCAGCTGCGTACCTAGATCCATGGTGGTGCGGGAGGCTGAGGAGCTCCGGGTGCATCTGCTCATGTTGGTTTGGAGGTGCAGGCTCCCCTAAAAGCTAGATTTGGTCCCCGGTACACAGGAGCTCATGGATTATGCTACCATCCAGGTCTCCATCCAGTCCACGCCCCCTTGATTCATTTATTTATAGATTTATCAGTTTTGTACCTGTGTACTTTATCATGAGCCTCCTTTCTTTTTCTTTTTTTCTTTGTTCAGTTATATTCTCTGTGTTCAGTAATATTGTGAGATTTTTATATGAATTTTATGTGCTCCCCGTATCATATGTGATACACTTTATTTCTCCATCAATCATTGTATATGCATGCCTACTGACTCCGCCCCTTGTCCCACTACTTAAGACTGCTTCCCTATTCCATCCTTTGTGCTTGAAAAAGGAGCGTGGCTGACACACCACTCGCAGCACAAAAGCTCAGAAATGCGTTGCATGTTAATAATGTCACAGCCCTGTGCCGCCCAGCCATGTGCCTTCCAAGCCTTGCTCTGGATGAGATCTGACACCGCATGGACGTTCTCCATCTTGCAAGCGGTGATTAGCGAGGACATACAAGGAACAGCAGAGCTTAGCCCTCCGGCTTTGACAGCTCACCACCTTCATACCTTCTCCTGGATATCTGATGTCCCAGCAGGACTCCACTATACTAGTGAGAAAAGGACCTCATTGTGACCTTATCATCCACTCTGACCCTGCTTCTGGATGGTATCCAGCTCACCTATGTACAACATTGCTTTCTTTCATGTGAGTTGATATTGCTTTTTTTAATTAAAGTGTATACTATTTATTCAGAGGTGCCCCTCTTCTTGTCTTTGTAAACGACACAGAGCTATGTACACTGACAGGCGATCTTGCTGATTTTTATTTCATGCTAAGCAGAAAAAAACAACAAGATTGTTTAGTAAAAGAAGCACATTTTACACACACTACACATTGTTAGACACACAGTTAACCCCTTGATCACCCCTAGACATTAAACCCTTTCCAGCCAGTGTCATTAGTACAATGACAGTGTATAGTATTAGCACTGATCACTCTATTAGTGTCACTGTTGGTGTCCGTTCTAAAACATCCAATAAAAAACCAAAAATTTCTTAATAAATTTAGACAAAATCACTGCTACACATTTTTTAGTAAAAAAAAAAAAAAAATATATATATATATATATATATATATTTTCCAATATGTGTATATTAATTGGTTTGTATGAAAGTTAGACCCCTTTCACACTGAGGCGGTTTTCAGGTGCTTTAGCACTAGAAATAGTCTCTGCTAAGCACCTGAAAACCACTTCTCATTCATTCCAGTGTGCCTTTTCACGCTGGGGCGGTGCGCTTGTGAGATGGGAAAAAAGCTGTATACAGCGTTCCTAAAATGCCCCTGCCCATTGGAATGAATGGGCAGTGCTTTCAAAGCACCTAAAAAATTCACTTTCAAAGCGCCGCAAAACTGGAGCTAAAAGCGCCCTGCTAATGCCTGAAAAGTAGTAAAGCGAGCGGCACTTTACCGCAGCCACGGCCCCAGTGTGAAAGGGGTCTTATAGTGTCTACAAATTATGGTATATATACTGGAATTTTCACAGCTATGGTGCTAAACTGTTAAAGGCAATGATCAGTGACTTATAGTGGGACTGTGATAGTGTGGGGGGCAACCTGGCACTGATAGACCCTCACTGGTAGATACACTAACTGACATCAATAGTGACACCAATACAGTGATCAGATAAAATACTTGATACTGTATTAATGCCACTGGCGAGGAAGGGGTTAACATCGAGGTGCAAGCAAGGGGTTAATTATTATTTTTTTTTATTTCAGTATTTTTATTGGAGAAATAGCAGATTACAAGTAATAAGACATCGAACTATGCGGCATATATACTTGCATTACGTCATTAACAATAGTGTATAGTCATAGTGAGAGGGGGGATATGAGGTTACAGAAAAAACATAAGCAGAAACATAAACATGAGCCAAGATGACACATATAAAGATTCTCTAGAATATTTAGATCTGTGGAACGCTTTTTAGGACTGAAAATAGGGCATATGGTCTTCTTAGAAAACCTATACTAAAGTCTTTCTGCAGGCGTCTTCATGAGACCGGGTGTCAAGACTGATCCTCACGCACCCCTAACGGGAACTAACTGTGTGTGGGTGAGGTTGGTATTTCCTTAGAATCATGCCTTAATCCTGCCGGTCTCTCGGTTATAGCCATCTTAGTAATAAGTCCTGTTGTTGTTATGGATAGTAGGGATGAGCCGAACACCCCCCTGTTCGGTTTGCACCAAAACTTGCGAACAAGCAAAAAATTTGTTCAAACACGCGAACACCGTTAAAGTCTATGGGACACGAACATGAATAATCAAAAGTGCTAATTTTAAAGGCTTATATGCAAGTTATTGTCATAAAATGTGTTTGGGGACCTGGGTCCTGCCCCAGGAGACATGGATCAATGCAAAAAAAGTTTTAAAAATGTCAGTTTTTTCGGGAGCAGTGATTTTAATAATGCTTAAAGTGAAACAATAAAAGTGTAATATCCCTTTAAATTTCGTACCTGGGGGGTGTCTATAGTATGCCTGTAAAGGGGCGCATGTTTCCCGTTTTTAGAACAGTCTGACAGCAAAATGACATTTCGCGGCTTTTAATGAATTACCGGTCCGACAATACACATAAAAGTTCATTGATAAAAACGGCATGGGAATTCCCCACAGGGGAACCCCGGCCAAAATTTTTTAAAAAAAATGGCGTGGGGTCCCCCTCAAAATCTATACCAGACCTTTAAGGTCTGGTATGGATTTTAAGGGGAACCCCGCGCCAAATTTTTTTAAAAAAATGGCGTGGGTTCCCCCTAAAAATCCATACCAGACCCTTATCCAAGCACGCAACCTGGCAGGCTGCAGGAAAAGAGGGGGGGATGAGAGAGCGCCCCCCCTCCTGGCCACATGCCCTCAACATTGGGAGGGTGCTTTGGGGTAGCCCCCCAAAACACCTTGTCCCCATGTTGATGAGAACAAGGGCCTCATCCCCACAACCCTTGGCCGGTGGTTGTGGGTGGGGGGCTTATCGGAATCTGGAAGCCCCCTTTAACAAGGGGACCCCCAGATCCCGGCCCTCCCCCCTGTGTGAAATGGTAAGGAGGTACAAAAGTACCCCTACCATTTCACAAAAAAACTGTCAAAAATGTTAAAAATGACAAGAGACAGTTTTTGACAATTCCTTTATTTAAATGCTTCTTCTTTCTTCTTTCTCCTATCTTCTTTCTTCTATCTTCCTTTGGTTTCTTCTTCTGGTTCTTCCTCCGGTGTTCTCGTCCGGCATCTTCCTCTGTGGCGTTGGCGTCTTCTTCCCTTCTTCTCCTCGGGCCGCTCTGCATCCATGATGGCATGGAGGGAGGATCCCGCTGTGTGACGCTTCTCTCGTCATCTTTTTCTCTTCATCTTCTTGTCTTCATCTTATTTTCGGGCCGCTCCGCATCCATGATGGCATGGAGGGAGGCTCCCGCTGTGACGCTTCTCCTCTTCTGACGGTTCTTAAATAACGGGGGGCGGAACCACTCGGTGACCCCGCCCCCCTCTGACGCACGGGAACTTGATGGGACTTCCCTGTGGCATTCCCCGTGATGTCAGAAGGGGGCGGGGTAATGTAACAGGTGACCCGCCCCCTCTGACGTCACAGGGAATGCCACAGGGAAGTCCCGTCAAGTCCCCGTGCGTCAGAGGGGGGCGGGGTCACCAGGTGGCCCCACCCCGTTATTTAAGAACCGTAAGAAGAGGAGAAGCGTCACACAGCGGGAGCCTCCCTCCATGCCATCATGGATGCAGAGCGGCCCGAGGAGAAGAAGGGAAGAAGACGCTGATGCCGTGGAGGAAGATGCCAGACGAGAACACCGGAGGAAGAACCAGAAGAAGATGGAGGAAGAAACAGAAGGAGGATAGAAGAAAGAAGAAGCATTTAAATAAAGGAGTTGTCAAAAAGTGTCTCTTGTCATTTTTAACATTTTTGACAGTTTTTTGTGAAATGGTAGGGGTACTTTTGTACCCCCTTACCATTTCACACAGGGGGGAGGGCCGGGATCTGGGGGTCCCCTTGTTAAAGGGGGCTTCCAGATTTCGATAAACCCCCCGCCCACAGACCCCCACAACCACTGGCCAAGGGTTGTGGGGATGAGGCCCTTGTCCCCATCAACATGGGGACAAGGTATTTTGGGGGGCTACCCCAAAGCACCCTCCCAATGTTGAGGGCATGTGGCCTGGGATGGTTCAGGAGGGGGAGCGCTCGCTTGTCCCCCCCTCTTTTCCTGTGGCCTGCCAGGTTGCATGCTTGGATAAGGGTCTGGTATGGATTTTTGGGGGGACCCCACACCGTTTTTTTTTTTTTCTTATTTTGGCGAGGGGTTCCCCTTAAAATCCATACCAGACCTGAAGGGCCTGGTATGGTATTTAAGGGGACCCCCCCACGTCATTTTTTTTTTAAATTTTGGTTCGGGGTTCCCATGTGGGGAATTCCCATGCTGTTTTTATCAATGAACTTTTATGTGTATTGTCAGGCCGGCAATTCATTAATAGCCGCGAGTAGTTGTAAATGACTTTTTTTCCTTTGGAATGTCATTTTGCTGTCAGACTGTTCTAAACACGGGAAACATGCGCCCCTTTATAGGCATACTATAGACACCCCCCAGGTACGAAATTTAAAGGAATATTACACTTTTATTGTTTCACTTTAAGCTTTATTAAAATCACTGCTCCCAAAAAAACGGACGTTTTTAAAACTTTTTTTTGCATTGATCCATGTCCCCTGGCGCAGGACCCAGGTCCCCAAAAACTTTTTATGACAATACCATGATTATAAGCCTTTAAAATTAGCACTTTTGATTTCTCCCATAGACTTTTAAAGGGTGTTCCGCGGCATTGGAATTTGCCGCGAACACCCCAAATTGTTCGCTGTTCGGCGAACTGGTGAACAGCCGATGTTTGAGTCGAATATGAGTTTGACTCGAACTCGAAGCTCATCCCTAATGGATAGTTAATGTGATTGTCTTTGACTAAGGTCTGTCTACGGAGGTAGCGTATGTGTATGCGAAGAATAGAGGAAAGAGGGTGTTAGGAAAGGGGGAGGAATTCAAGACTGGGTGTGCAGATTATGTGTGAAGTGATATTTACTTTTCCCCAGGCCAAGCTATGAGGAATTTAACACAATGTTGCTATATTCTGTCATTTCTTTAAATTTGTAACCAGCAAGCCCATGTTTTATGAAACTTAAACGGGGTATCCTGTGCTTGATGGATTTAATCTTCCATCTCAGCTATTTTCCCTGTTCTACAGAGCCATTCAGATGTATTGGGAGGGGAGGTAGCCCGCCAGTGAGTGGAGATGCAGAGTTTTGCTGCATTTATGAGGTGCAGGGTAAGAGATTTTTTATAGGCTGATTGTGGTATAGACATATGGTGTATAGATATAGATATTGAGCCAGCGTGTAATCTGGGGTATATGTTGTGATCTGTGAGGTAAGTCGGTGAACTTCTTTCCAGTAGGGTTGGATTAGGGGACATTCCCACCAGATGTGTATTAAAGAACCGAGAGCGGCGTTGCATCTCCAGCAAAGTGGAGGGACACTGTAGTGGAATTTGTGAACTCTATCTGGGGTTTTATACCACGTGGAGTATATTTTGTACCTGTTCTCTTGTGCAGATACATTTAGAGATCCTTTATAAATGTGAGTATATATGTTGTGTCAGTCCTCCTGTGTAAGGTCTGTGGATAGTTATTTCTCCCATTTTTTATCATCTTCTGTGGTCGGTGTCTCGGGGGAAACATTAAGGAGTACATATCCGGGATGACGTGTCTCTGAGTGTTGTGTCTGGTGCAAATGGCCTTGAACGGTGTATGTTCTCTAAACCACTGGGATTGTGGATTCAAGCTCTGTAAAAAATGCCGTATTTGGAGATATTTAAAGAATGGTATGTCCATTTCAGGGAATCGTGTTAGGATGTTTTGGAAGGACACCAACTTCCCTTTATCAAAGAAGGATTCTGCTCTGATGAAACTTGATGTTGATCTATCATCATTATCAAGGGGTGTGATACCTGGGGGAAATTCTGGGCTCCAGTTAAGCGGGGTCAGTGGACCGGGTGAGGAGGCAATTTTCAGTTTTTTACAAACTGTGTGAAAAGCCTATATCGTGGGGCTTGTCAGGGGATGTCATCTGTTTTCCTGTGGTGTTTTGTGTGGCAGGTGATGAATAGGCAGGGAGGAGAACGCCTCCTCGATGCCTATCCATGCTTTAGTCCTAGAATGTAAGTGCAATCTATAATTCTAGCTAAGTGACTTGACCAATAATATTTTTGTATGTCAGGGAAGCCGATTCCTCCTTTCAGCTTTGGAGTCACTAATTTTCCCCAGCTTACACATGATTGTTTGTCGGCCCAAATAAATTGTAGGCAAAGCTTTTTATATGTACAAAAGAATGTTGGCAGCAGTTTAATCGGGATTGTTTGTAGTAAATAAAGAAGTCTGGGGAGGATGTTCATTTTTATAATCACCGCCCTCCCAAACCATGAAAAAGTGCCTCTGTTCAAATTTTGGAGGTCTTTCTGTATTGTTGTCAGAATGGGGGCAAAGTTCTTACAATAAAGGTCAATTAGTTTGTGGAAGCT
This sequence comes from Aquarana catesbeiana, assembly GCF_042186555.1. Classification (NCBI taxonomy): domain Eukaryota; kingdom Metazoa; phylum Chordata; class Amphibia; order Anura; family Ranidae; genus Aquarana; species Aquarana catesbeiana. Next base: position 216,815,488 of record NC_133331.1, on the reverse strand, counting down.
GAATCCCTAGGTAGGTTATAGCGTGAGCATCCCAACCAAACCGGAAGTTGGCTTTGCATAAAGTCACTGTGGAATCAGGTAGGGATATGTTAAGGGCTTTGGATTTAGTGAAATTTATTTGAAGATTGGACAGTTCCTTGAAAAGGGAGAAGTCTTTTAATAGGTTGGGAAGTGTGGTAATGGGGTCCATTAGGAATAGGAGGATGTTGTGAGCGTACGCTGCAATTTTGTATTGTTTATTGGCTATTTCAACTCCTTTGATGTCCTGGTTGGACCTAATCCTGCGGAGTATGGGTTCCATCGTGAGTATAAATATGTGTGGGGGATAATGGGCATCCCTGTCTGGTTCCATTCGACACGGAGAAAGCGTCCGACAGAAGACCGTTAACCCTTTGAAGTTGGGGGCGAGTAGAGGGCGAAATAGGTCTATAGTTGGAGACTATGGTAGCATCTTTACCCGGTTTCGGTATCACCACAATGTGGGGTTCGAGGAAGGTCACTACATTTGTCAGGTTGGGTGTATAGTGAGTTGAAAGTTTTTAGGAAATTTGGTATGAGAGTCTCTACGAAGGTTTTTATAAGAGTAGGAGGGTAGTACTCCTAGACCGTAAACCGAGCAGGTCAGGGGTCTAATCCTGCACCTGTATGAGTAGGTTCGGTAAGGTACAGAGTGAGGAGAGAGAGAGCCTGTCCAAGAGAGGCCCACTCTGGACCAAACTGCTGTGTGGGGGTTGAGAAAGTCTACATGGAAAAGAGATAGATTAATATTGTGAGAGTCCGCTACTTTCTGAGCCAATGACAGGTGAATGTAAGCTCCTGGGAAGCAATAGTTGCGTTTTTGTCTTTTCTGTGGTTTTTTTTCCCGTTTTTCTTTTATATTTTCCATTAGTGCCGGACATGTACATGTTATAGATGGTTATATTCCCAATCCCAACTAGTAACTCTGGTGGACCGTTATGGCCAGGAAGGAAGTAGTGACCCACGTAGGTGCGCAGTATCTTTATCTGTTTTTTGTGTATACATGAGACTGGACTATCCATGGAGGCCTGACCTAATAGGGTTTACACATTTAAGTCTTGCAAAAACTACAACCGCATTAACATCTGGTAAAACAAACATAACTCTGTATTCAACTGTTAATGTACCCCTTTGTACTAAGAGCGGAGCCTGGACAGGCGGGTACCTTGGGGGTTCTAACTCTCGTCCCTTATGTGACCACAAGCAAGATCTCCGTAGATCCGACGTTTATCCACTCTATATAAGGGGCGGTGGGGTGTTTTCGATGGAGTGGGGCATATATAGTCTCTCCATTATTCATGTGGTAAGGGGTCTTAGTCGACCACGAGAGGGGTATGCTAAGATTCCCTCTAGCTTGGATGAGATGTCTTCATCAATCTGGGTAATATGGGAATCGTGGCCTGATATTCAGTAATTTGTGTGCGGTACAGGTCAAACATAGGTATTAGAATGAGCCAGCCTGAGCCTCCTCCACCGCCATTATCATCCCCAAGTAGGCAAAATATATATAGGGTTAGAGGGATGCTTAGTGGGTGTTGTGCCATTTGAGGCGAACTAGTTGGGGTAAAGTGATCCCTAGTCAGGGGGGTCGGTCTCCTAAACGGAGAAAGGCATTGGGGGCTAGTTAGAGGGGTGATTGGCAGTAGGGAAGCCCCGGCTAACCCACAGTTGCAGAACCTCCATACATACTCTATTCCCATATTATGCATGGCGTTGAGTCTCTAACAGTAGGATGTTTACATTTGTCACAGTTGCAGAGCAGGAGCAATATCATATGTTCAGTGACTGAAATCACATCGATTTGTTTGGGCAAAATAAGTAACAAACCCATTGGAGAACCCGTGTCAGAGCTAACAAGATGATGGCATTAGAGCAATTAAGTCTCTCAACTAGCAAGGTAAATTGGCCTTGTATTGTGGGATTCACTGTCTCTGTTAGTTGGTAGGAGATGAGCAGAGTCTCTTAGTTGATGGGACATCTGAACCCACAAGAGTGAGAGTAAGCTTCTTACCTATCCTGTAGAGACGACCCATCCCAGAGGTCGCGGATGCAGATGAGGGAAGCTGTCTATCTGGAAAAAGCATGTGCTTAAAAGTAACTGAAAAAAAAACAGTTTTAACCTGTGGTAACTGAGATAAAAGAAAGAGTTAAACAGCTAAAATATGCGGTCAGGGTAAGTGCCTGTTCAGCTTGGCGGTGAGCGATCGTGGTTCGGGCCAAAATCACGTCTGGCTCTTCGTGGGTGCGGAGAGTCAGACGGGCTGGTGCCGTTGCGGTGTCCTCTGGCGGATGCATGCGACCTGGTGCCTGATGCTGATCTGCGGTATCTGGTGTGTTGTGCATCCATGGGTTCTTCGTGGCGTTGATCTCTCCCGGGTGGAGGGTGGCGGAATTTGGTGTACCAATTCGGGACTTCCATCAAAGGGATGCCCATGGCATCACAAAAAGATGGTAGGTCTTCGGGTACTCTCAGTAATGCTGTAAGGCCGTGGCAGGTAGCAGAAAGACTGAAGGGGAACTTCCACCTGTATAGTATGCCTTTGGTGCGAAGAGTGTCCAGGAGTGGTTTCAGATCTCTTATGTTCTGCAAGGTAATGCCAGAAAGATCTTGGTATATGTGTATCTCTGAGCCCCCATGTGTGAGTTGGATCCTATTTCTCGCCTTGTGGAGTATATCTTCCTTCAATTTTTAGTGCACCAGGCAGCACACTATATCTCTGGGGGGGGGTCATTCTCTCTGCCTTTGGGTCTTAGTGCATGGTGCATGCGCTCCATATCTATGTTGGTCTGCGCTGGCCTGTCTAATAGATTGTTAAACAGAGCTCTAATGGCAGCAGGAAGCTGGTCAGTTTCTATTGTTTCTGGCAGTCCTCTGACATGTAGGTTGTGTCTTCTGCCCCAATTATCTAAATCCTCCATATGCCTCTGGAGGTCCCTCAATTGAAGTGTGTGGGTATCTACCTTGTGGGTCGCTCTGCAGAGGACCGCGTGATGCTGTGCTGTAGTTTTCTCCACATCCTGTACTCTGTCAGCGATGGTGTGGATGTCAAGGCGCAGATCTGCTCTGGCCGCTGACAGAGTATCTTTGATGTCCACTGCTCTAAGGTCCAGGAGGCTTGGGTGTTGCCGATTGAGCGTTGTGTGAGCTCCGGGTTCCGAGGTGAGGAGACTAGATGTCACTCTGGGCGGTTGCGGTGCTGTGGTCTGTGAGGGACTCTGTCGGGACGCCGCCATGTTGGTTCTCTGAGTGCGGAACAGTTCAGGGATACTCTGGCTCATACCGCTCTGCTGTTGTCTTCTCGGTGAGCGGGAGCATGAGGCGGAGGAGGTCCATGAGGCTGTCCCCATCATTATGTGTCCGGCAGTGCTATCTGATGCTTCCCTGGAGCGGAGAGGCTGTGAAGCGGCGGGAGCTAGTCTCCTAAGTGTCCATCTTCCCATGCAGCCAGGCCATGCCCCCTCCAAGGGGTTAATTATGTGCCTAACAAGTGTAATATGTTCTGCTTTTGCTAACAGAACTGGTTGTTTTTCCTCACTGCTTTGCAAGGAGAATAAACACAGATTGCTGATCTATGTAGAGAGCCTGCACGTATGTAAACACAGGACTCTGTGCTTTGATTGGTTACTGACGATCAGCAGGTCTCAGCTATAAATCATTAGCTGGGATCTGCGGACAAAATCCAAGTGTAGCCAGTGACAGCGTGGGTTAGCATGAATGTTCTTATAACCTGGAACAGGCTGGATCATGTAAATGTACATGATCCAGCCTGTCCATGTCAACAGTTAATATACAGTAGGCAGGTGGAAAGTGGTTAACCACTTGCCTCACATAGGAGTATGGCAGCAGAGCGGCTCTCCTGTGCTGCATCATGTACCTAAAAAACAAACAAAACATTTTTTTGAGAAGGAGCTGGTTCTGAGGACTGTGTGCAGAGAATCCTACAGCATCCAGATGTGGGAGCAGACTTCAGTGACCAGAACTGCAGCTGAGTGAAGCTACTTGTGTCCAAGATCCTGATCCTGTCCAGAGGAATGAGGAATTGCTTGCAGGAACATGGATGAGAGCTGAGGAATAAAACAACATACACTGCGGGACCGCATACTTGTTGGAGAGACATTTTGTTCCAGTCAGAGTCACCAGCGGATGCAGAGCAGACCCGGGTCAGTAAGATTGTGCATGCACCCCATTACATTGTTGGTGCCTAGGGACTGAGACCAGGCCTGTAGGTAGTTAGTAGGGTCTCTGTTTGTGTCAGGCCAAAATTGTTGCTACTGTTCATTATCAGGACTCCATAACCTAAAGTGGCATGTCACAATTGGAGAGCTGATGAACTTTCTACAAACTCAAGGCAGACTGGCATTGTGCTCAGGAGGAATACACAGACGCATGATACGACACCAGTTAAGGGAGGGGAATACGGTAGAGCTTTGTAAGTTTGTAAACTGTTGTGCTGCACCGCAGGCTAGCCCACACTGTACACCCATACAGTTATTCTTGTGTTGTTCTTAGGGTATTAACAGGTAAGGTGTGGCGGTTTAGTCGTGCCTGCCAGTAGGCAAATTACTTGTCTTTCTCCTGCATCCTACGGAGGGCGCCGCACTGTGCAGCACAAGGGTCTCAGCCTTCTGGCTGCGTGTCTGTAAATTTATTGCATGTTCCCAGAATTGGCGGTTGGGTTCTTTACCACGTTTAAGTAAAATTCAGTTTTGACAAGAGCTGGTGGTGGAGTTGTTTTCCTCATTCGTGACTTTGCTGTATCCTGGGGAGCCCACCCCGGTACACGTGCTACAGTAACACGGTGCCAAAAAGCAAAAAATGGTCTGATGATGAAGGGGGGTAAATCTTCCAGGGGGCAAGTGGTTATTAAAGATGAATTAGTCTATCTTGAGTGTTTATTATGCTGGTGGTTCCAAGGAAGAGTGTTTTATTCATCCATTAGAGCTGTTTCCAGATGTTTAAAGGAACCCTGTAGTATTGACCTTTATAACATAAAAGGTCCAATATAAAAGGTGAGAGAATGTCTACAGGAGTCAGTGGTGATGGAGTGAAACATTGTTTCACAGATCTTTTTTTTATTCACATCTCCTTGATTATTACGAGAACTCATCCACTGGAATATTTTTGATAATAGTCTATTTCAGCACCATTTTTTGTTTAGATCATAGTATTGGCAATTCACTCATATACTCCAAGCAATTTGTGTTTATGGATTATACTGTATTTACACATTTTTTGTCTATGTGTCTGGGCATTTGTTTTTTAGTTATTGAATGATGATGCCTTTGGACTGGGGACATTTATTGACAGAAAAAAGTACTGTTGGAAAAATCTCTGGCTTAAAGGTAAATATTGAAGCAAATGCTGATTTTGTTATGTTCTTTTTTCATGGACTCTTCATTTTGCTTCTCTGTGAAGCGATTAATTTACATATGAAGGAAACCTCTTCATAATAACCTCCCATAGCCCTTCCTCTGTAGTCTTGTGGTAAACCATTATTCCTTGGCATGCTGCAAGATAGGAATGACACAGGAGTTATGACACATTTACACCTTTCACCACCCACATGAAGGCCCAGAAACACCCATAGTAACCCTAGGACTCACCCACATCAACTCCCAGAACCGATACAAGTGACTCCCATAGCCCGCCCTGAAGCTAGAGAGGCTCAGAAGATCATGGGACATATAGCTTTAGGACAGAAAGCGGAAGGGAACAGGAAGTCAGAGAACTTAGAAATTCAGCCAGTATGAAATATAATTTTATTTTTCTCAGCTGCTGTCTCTGCATGGCCAGCTGTAAACTTTGTAATAAAGGGGAGTGTTCAGATCAACGCATAAGACCAAGGTAATGAGTGATAATAAATCGATAAACATGCAGAAAAAGGTTTAAGGGGAAGAGAATCGAAAAGCTCATCCACAAGATGGCGCCTCACACACCTATACCGACCAACCTACAATCAATCAGTTAACCCAATCAATCTAAGGATTGGGTGTCCCCCCACGTGTTCCATCTTCATTTGAGAAAACTTGAGATAGCAGCATAAAAAACCACTAACATGGGGGGGTCACCACCCTGAAGAAGTTCACATCTTTGCTGAATGAAATGCGTCAGTATGCCAACCACAGCACACAGGATACCCCCAGTGACCATTCGCACCCCATGCCCGTCTCCTTGGACCCTCTTACAGATGATTGAAGCGTCTCTGAGCTATCTCTCTGCCATGGAAGGAACCAACTGTTCACCATATGCCTACAATCGCTGAGGAGATCTAAGGAGCTCACAGATATCGGTGTCCATCATCACCCCTCCTTGACACTGTGTGCACGTCAAAAGCAGACCTCCCTTGTATCCATCTGAAGCTTGGCTGATCTGAAGGATCACAGAGCACTTGTTGGTAGCCTCGTACTTACTGAGGCTCCCATCATGTCGGAAGTAAATCCCCACACTGCTCACATGTACAGCACAGCATCTCAATGCAGCATGGAGATAGGAGAACTCACTGAACAGGTCTGCTTCTTGGGCTGAAAATCACTGTACCTAGCATTACCGGCAGTTAATCACATCGCTCCCAGACACCGCCAAAGCTTTTTCTTAAACTACAGTGACAACCGTCGACCTGCCAACCATGAGTAACCCACACACCTCCGTGTAGGGGGAGTTGCCACATGAATGATCAGTACTGATCTATATCTGAACAAGCAGACAGATGAGCTTTAACTGCATGATTAATCTCACAGCTTTGCGCAGTGGCAGTATCATAGCCAATGAGGTTCAACTGAGGCGTGATTATTGCTAATTGCTTCTCGGCCTTTTGGCGAAGATCAAGTGTAGTATCTGTTCTTATCAGTTTCCAGGAGGTGGCGCTTGCTTCCGTCCCTGATCTATGGCGAAATAGAGATGGGATTGCGGTTGCTATGCAAAACCTGCTGGAGTGAAGGTGACCTGGAGCGGTTTGTAGCCGAAAGGGAAGCCTTCTGATGGGGATGGAGAACCACGGGGTCTGAACCAGAGGGTCGGGACCCTGGCCTTCTGGCCTGGATTGGGGCGGATCTAGCTCCAGACAGTTATTTGGGAGAGAACGCTTACTCCTGCCTTGCAAGGGGGGGAGGGAGTGGCAAGTACTTAGGAGGAGTGATGGGAGCGACGGCAGAGCCTGATGGTAAAGGGCTCTTTCCGGCTTCCTGATCTCCATATCCTTCCTGTCTGTGGTGGGGTCTGCTGTGGTCTGGGCTGGAGGGTCAGGGCTTTTTCGAAAAGCCAGTGGTGAATGTGCCCCTGAAGTGGCAGTTCAGGGGTGCCGTATAGTCACGGTGTGTAAGCACTTGATTTTATGGCACCATGGTCACTTTCACCACAACACACGTTTTTCGCACCTGCCTCTTGGGCCGGGCCTTTTGGCCAGGACCAGGGGAAATTTTTATGCCTGGCCGGAGGGCCGGCCATTGTATAGCACAATGGCCACTTTCACTCTCCCATCTCACTATCTTCCCCACTCTTTCTTTTACCCCTGTTTGTCACCTTTTTGTCTTTTTTTTGGTTGTCTTTGTATACACGTTTTGTCACTGTGTGGCGAGTAGGGTGTGGGTCCTCGGGCCTACTCTGAAAGTCTTGGGAGGGGGTGGACATAGGCCTTTTGGCTTGGTTCGCCCTCTCCTTTGAGGGGTCTCTCTTCGGGAGAGCCCCACTGTACTTGGGTTGGTCTGCTTCCGCAGTCCTTCCAGTTGTGGGGGTCCGCCTGGTTTCGGCCGGATGGACCCTTTGTCTGAGTACCTCAGTCCCTGTCTGGAGCCTAACGCCCCGGGGGATCAGGGTAAGGTCCTTCCCTAGTGGAGGACTCTGTACACCCGTTGCACATTTTTGTGTTTCACTCTCTATGTGTGGGCACTTTTTTTTGGCACCGGGTGGAAGTTTTTGAGGTGTGTTTTGCATGCCACTGGCTTTTCGATAGAGCATGATTAATCTCACCGTCTGCATTCTCATTGCACCATTACCGGTCCACTGTGCATCACATTCAGTGTCTGGCTCTCCTGCCTAATTCATACTTCAAATGCCCGATAACTGTGGAATTTCATTGTTCATGCATTTATTATTATTTGTTTGGTAGATCTTGGGACATAGAGTTGACAAAGATTGGCAGTGTGTCTGTATAGTCAATGCATGACTGACTTCACCAGACGCCACTTGTCTTTTGCTCTCCCCCTTGATCCCATTCATATATGCTTTTGAAACCTTAAATTGTTATGACTTTGGCATTTCACTTTCACTGTGCAAATTAATCTGAATGTGTCTGTGTACCAGTGGCAACATTGTTAAATGTTTTAATTGATATGTAGTCCGCCTTTATAATAATTAATCTTTGATACTAATAAACGTTTTGACACCAAAAGGAGAAGACCGCTGTTTGTCCAATCCCCTTTTCCCATTTGAGTTCTTCGGGTCTCTTCCCCTACAACTTTTTTCTGCAGTTGTAAACTTTGCCCTATAGTTTGTGCTTCGGGTAAACACCTGTTTGCCATAAAATTTTTGCTTGGGAGAGAACTTGTTAATGCAGAATGACTACTATTTCTTTTTTATGCTCCCTTTTGTTAGTGTGTGTCCTTGTTTTTTTAACCACTTGCCGACCCGCCAGTGTCATTATACTATGGCAGGTCAGCTCTCCTGCACAAACCACTATAGGTGTATGTCAGTCTTTGCATAGGAGATAGCGGGCATGTATGGCAGTGCCCCCGCCGCGGGAGCTCGATTTCCACCGGCGACCCGCGATCGTGGTGTACAGAGGCTGAAAGGGGAACTGCCTATGTAAACAAGGCGATTCCCTCTTCTTCCAGACAACTTGTCAGAGATGTTCTGTTCCCAGTGATCGGGAACAGAGATCTCTGTCATGTCCCTGGTTGCCCATCCCCCCTACGGTTATAACATGCCCAGGGAACACACTTAACCCCTTGATTGCCCCCAAGTGTTAACCCCTTTCCTTCCAGTGTCATTTTTACATTGATCAGTGCATTTTTATAGCACTGATCAATGTAATAATGTCACTGGTCCCCAAAAAGTGTCATTTGGGGTCAGATTTGTCTGCCGCAATGTCGCAGTCCTGCTAAAAGTCGCAGATCATTGCCATTACCAGTAAAAACAATAAAAAAGTCCTTAAATCTATCCCATAGTTTGTAGATGTGATAACTTTTTCTCAATCACCCATTGCGATTTTTTTTTTATTTTACCAAAAATATGTAGAAGAATATATATCGGCCTAAACTGATGAATACATTTGTTTTTTTGTATATTTTTTGGGGGATATGTATTATAGCAGAAAGTTAAAAAAAGTTTTTGTTTTTTTTCAAAATTGTCGGTCTTTTTTTGTTTATAGTGCAAAAATTAGAAACTGCAGGGGTGATCAAACACCACCAAAAAGAAGCTCTATTTGTGTGAAAAAAAAGGACGTCAATTTTGTTTTGGTACAACGTTGCACGACCGCACAATTGTCAGTTAAAAATATGCAGTGCTGTATAGCAAAAAAAATGGCCTGGTCATTATGGGGGCAGATTCTTCCGGGGCTGAAGTGGTTAATATGCTGTCTCTGGCCCTGTTTGTTCCCTCTGCATAGCTGTTTCTTCAGTATCAGTTTATCATTTTTGGTCAACCTGCAAATTATTTCATTAATCATTAGCATCTGTTTGTTATGCTTGCTTAAAGCAGAGTTCCACACAAAAATGGAACTTCCGCTTTTCGGAACCCTCCCCCCCTCCGGTGTCACATTTGGCACCTTTCAGGGGGGAGGGGGGTGCAGATACCTGTCTAGACAGGTATTTGCACCCACTACCGGCATAGAATCCCATGGGAGTCTATGCCTCTTCCCATCCCGACCGCGCTGTCTGCTGGGAACACACAGCTCCCAGGAGAGAGCGGGGACCACTAGGGACGCGCAGCGCGACTTGCGCATGCGCAGTAGGGAACTGGGAAGTGAAGCCGCAACGCTTCACTTCCTGATTCCCTCACCTAGGATGGCGGCGGCAGCTGCCAAGAACCGAGCGGGTTCTCGGCGTCCCCTGCCGACATCGCTGGACCCTGGGACAGGTGAGTGGGCATGTATTAAATGTCAGCAGCTGCAGTATTTGTAGCTGCTGGCTTTTAATATTTTTTTTTTTTGGCGGTGTGGGTGAACCCCCGCTTTAAAGTAAATTTAAACTCAATCACTAAAACCTCATCTATGCTTTAACACGTTTATGTAATTTAAATAGTAATTTTCAATCATTTTAAATCTAAATCTTTCATTCAGATTATACCTAGTGATCCTGTTTTAAGCCTAGATTCACATTGTAGCGATTTGGCATGCAAATTTACATGTCAAATCGCATGCCAAATCTGCGGCAATTGCCAGCAATGGTGCCACACCGATTACCAAAAGTAGTTTCTGTACTGTCGCGATTTTGGGGTGCAATTTCTATAGACATCTGTGCAGGAACCTGCTGTTGAAGTAGGACGATTTCTAACCCGCTCCGATGTGAACCTAGGCTAAAAGTAATTTTTCAAGCACACAGACTTATGCTGAGTTAATTTCAACAGACACTATATAGGCAGTGGCGGTGCATCCATAAGGGCGCACAGGCGCCACCCCCTCTATGACCAATGGATAGATTCATGCATTGCATGAATCTATCCATGGCTGCCGCTGCCACCCCCTATTCAGGCACCTGGCCCCTTTTCGGGCGCCTGAATTACAGCTGCGGGGGGTGCTTTTGAAGCACCTGATTAGAGCCATATGCTCTAGTAGGCATAAAAAAAGGTGACCTGTGAGCGCCATGGTGTGTTAGAACAGTGAATGGATATTTGTTGTCCTAACACTAAACCGCCTCTCCGCCAATCAAGTGCTCGGGTCTGTTACCCATCACCTGATTGGCTGAAACGACAGGCGCTGTGATTGGACGCCTGAAAGGAGAGGACGAGAGGAAACTAATGGAGGACACCATACACCGCCGTCATCCGCTGCCCCACTGAAACAGTCCTGGGCAGTCAGCGAGTGGGCGGGGGGGTCACAGTGGCAGCATTGGATGGGCAGAGTGGCAGCATTGGATGGGCAGAATAGCAGCATTGGATGGGCACAGTGGCAGCATTGGATGGGCAAAGTGGCAGCATTTGATGGCACAGTGGCTGCGTTTGATGGGCAGAGTGGCAGCATTCGATGGGCAGAGTGGCAGCATTCAATGGCACAGTGGCAGCATTTGATGGGCACACTGGCAGCGTTTGGCACAGTGGCAGCCTTTGATGGGCACAGTGGTGGAATTTAATGGGCACAGTGGCTGCGTCTGGCACAATGAGGCTGCAATTGATGTTTTTTTATTTAAGTATTTTTCAATTTGTTTGCACCCCCCAAAAAATTTTGAGCACCAGCCGCCACTGTATATAGACATTGTCCACTCTTGTTACCATTAGGAAACCAGCCCTAAGAAATGCCATGCATCCTGGGGTGTATGCATGTAGACAGAAAGTGAACATAGCTTTAGTAAACGAAATTCTATTCAGCTCGGGTTTACATTTACCAGTTTCTCTTTCTAAAGACATTTAAATAGATATTGTTACTTTGCTTTTTACAAAATTAACGTTTCACTCTGATGATCTGTGGCCAATATTTTTTTCTGATATATTGTGTAAAATGGATGTAAACCTCTGACATGAAATGTAAACCAAGCATATTCCACTATGGTGTATGCCTGTCTCAATCCAGAGCAATCCTGAGCAAGTGTCAAGTCTGTCTGCTGCCTCATTCCTTTGCTATCTGTTTGAGTCACTTCTGACAAGTTTTCCTGACAATAAAAGAAACAAAGTTAACAAGAGAGGAAGCACACAGCCTGCCATTAACAGCCTCAGCTCTGCTCCTGTGTGAGTTAGTGAAAGAATCAGGCTGATGAAGGCGGCGTGTCTAAGCTTCTGAAATGCGTCCCGATTGACTCACACAGCTGTTGGACTGACAGCTCCTCTCACTACTCCAGCTGCACAAACTCCAGGCTCATCTTGCTCCCCACCACAGCAGGCTTTCTTCTCCACCAAGGACTACCACACAGCTCCCAGCTCATTACAATCCACTGTGGTCTGTGGACTGTCATCCTCCCTCTCCCCCTCACCCGCTTGTGATTTCCATTTGTTTTATATGGTATTTGACTTAAATTGTGCTACACTATGCTGGTTTGGCGCTTTCTTCCCTTCCCTTCCTATTTTATAGATTGTGGATTTCCAGCCCACATATAAAAGCAGCCTTGCCAGTACCACAGTGTCAGTCATGTTCTACCAATTTACATTTTTATTTCTATACCTCCAGGAATAAGCATCTTTCAATATATCTTTTTTTAATCTGGTATACTAAATTTTATCACTATAGGATGGGCCATGTGAGCGCTGTAGTGTTTTGTTGATCATGTCTTTTAAATCCAAACAGATTTGTGCATCTTTAGGGAATCTATGTTCTTACATCCCTTGGGCTGAGTGCAACTTTCGTATCTCTATGGATCCCTCACCAGTTCCGCAATGGGCAGATGGAAACTATTGCCTTCTACATTCCCTTCTGGACCCTGCGGGCTTTAATAGGCACCTTACCCCATTTGAAGACCTCTGCCTCGGCGAAGGTCCCATTAGTAAATCACTCTCTTCCTCATGTCATATCCTGCTAGACTTATCTTCCCAGCAGGATCCTCCATACCTATACAAATGGGAAAGGGACCTAATTACCACCTTCACTGTTGACCAGAAGTACTGTATACTTTTCTTTGCCCACAAATCATCTTTGTGTAGCAAATACCAAGACTACATATAAAATCCTGTCACGTTGGTACCAGACTCCGGCTATTCTAACGTCCTTGTTTCCTGGGCACAGTCCTTCTTGTTGGCAATGAGGAGCCCAGGTCGGTACAATATTTCATATTTTTTGGGACAAACATTCAGCCTTTTTTGCAATAAGCACTACAAATTGTTCACAAACTAATGGATTTTAACCCCCTTGCTGCAGTGCTTCTCAACTTGACCCCCATGTCCAGTAAGAGACTACCGTAAGTCACTACTAAAGCATTTACTGAATGCTGCCAGGGCATGCATCCCCAGTATGTGGAAAAAACATTCTGCACCTACCATCTCTCAATGGTTCACCAGGGTGAAAGACATCCAACACATGGAGCAATTGACTGAGGCCCTTAGAAATAAGATAGAGGAGCACAACATGCGATGGCTTCACTGGGACTTGTTTTACTATTCAGATGAATACTTATCGCTATCCTAATCTGCTAACATCTTCTGTATTGGATGTGATTTGAAGACCCGTCGCCCCCATCGTGGACCCCTTCCATTCCTCCCATCATTCCACCTCTTTCTCTACCCCTACCTATATATCCTTCTTTTTTTTTCCTTCCTTTTCCTCTCTCCTCTCCATTTACAGTACATCTTCCACTATCCCTCAGGCACCCTAGATTGTTTCTCTCCCCTTTTTCAAAAAATATTTTAAAAAGCTTTATAGTGTGCGTTGATATCATGGGTATGACAGCTTGCAGTCCATGTTCACAGGTTCTGATTCTTGCATTCAGTTTTTTTAATGTGTGTTATTGAGGATTGTTCTTCATGGCCTATTTGTACCCATTCATGTTATCTTCTAATGTTGTGTTATTTTGATGCATACCATTAAGTAAAGAATAAAAAAAAAAAAATAAGACTGATACAATTCCTAATGATCTCTCCTCTCTACAAATATCACTAGGCCCCACCAATCTTAATTACCTACGCTCCATCTCCTTGCTCTGCTTTTCCTCCAAACTCCTCGAACGCTTGGTGTACAACCAGCTGAGTAAGTATAAAAGAAAAGTTTGAGTGGCACTGCTAAATACTAGTTTTTGGTTTATTAAACAAATACATGTAAACTGTCCCTTTTAAATTTAGTGCTAAAAATCTTTTTTTCAAATATATCAAGTAATTGTATGTGTACTGTCCCTTTAAATTTTGTGCTAGATGAAAAGTGTGTGTCCTTGCTAAACACTAATTGAACCACCTATAACATGTTTGCATAAATAAAGTTCATACTAATGCATTTCAATATTAAAGTGCTATCGGGCCAATAAACAAAAAAATCAGTTAGTACACATTTTTATTTTCAGCAATTTAAAGGGACAATGCACATGAATGTATTTATTTCCAATACTTTTTTTTTGCATTTTTCATAGAGAAGGTTACAAACAGATAATTCAGTTGTACACTTTGTACAGTAGAACGTACAACAAAAGATCACATATATATACAGTGCCAAATAAGAGTCAAATATAAACTTGAGCTTTGGAGGTAATATCATTACTAGTCTTAAAGTAGGAGTGTTGCTCCCCATCCCCGACACCCCATCTGGGAACAAACTGTGTCCTGGGGAGGGTGGCAGCACAGCCAACCATAGTTTAGTGTCATAATGATATTGAACAACTTGAGGTGGTGCAATAACAAAACTTTAAACAAGGTAGTTAAATACATAATTTGGTACACAAGTCTGAATAACGGTGTAATCTGCAATGTGTAGTGTCAGTGTACCTGTACAGAGGGTAAATTAGTTTATTGCTTGTTTTAAGTAGGCAAGGTAAGCTTGCCAAGGGTGGGAAAGCAAATGGGTAATGGAGGAGGGAGGGAGGAAAATGATAGGGGAGGAGGGTTTAGGATCAGGTAAGCTAGTCACCATAATATAGACACATTCAAACTTTGACTGTACACTTAGGGTTTGATAACCAGAGTTCCCACTTATCTCTAAATGCTGTGAAATTAAGGTTTGTGATCGCCAATAAATTCTCCATCTCGCATTGATGGTTGAGGGTGAGAATGGCATCACTGGGGGAAGGTGGATTGGTAGTGTTACACTGCCTTGTAATTGTGATTTTTGCTGCTAATAAAAATAATATAATCACTACTTGGAATTTGGGAACAAATTCATGAATGTTCAGGTGCAAGATGGCTAGCTGCGGATTAGGTGCAATGTGTGCTACATACAGTATATCAGACAATATGGAAAAAATTCTGTTCCAGAATGACCTCGGTGATATGCAAGACCAAAGTATATGGTATAGAGTACCCGATTGTCCACATTTTCTCCAGCATAGAGCTATTTTGGATGGCTAGAACTTGGAAAGTTTGAACGGGGTAAGGTACCACGTATGTACTACCTTTTGGTAGTGTTCCCAATGGTTTACATACCTGCATGAGGTATAGGTGGTGGAGAAAGCTTTCATCCAACAGGCGTCTGGGAAGGTTTTTCCCAGGATTTCTTCCCATTTGAAAAGGAGTCTTGGGCGTTGTAAATATTATAAAATAGGGAAATTCCCCTTAGTGGGGTTGTAGGTTCATGGAAGAAGGTATATATTGAGACTGGAATTTGCTAAGTATAAAGGTAGAGGGTGCTTATGGAGGAAATAATAAATTGGGCAGGCAGTGGAAGGTCATAGGACTCCATAGGTGTGGAGAGATGCACTCTGGTATAGGTTTCTCAAGAGAGTAAGGCCTTTATTTTTCCATATGTGAAGGTCAATGCAGGGTATAAAGTACAGAGCACTGATGGTGGGGTAGGAATTTGGCAGAGTGATCCCTTAGGTGAAGATAAAAGGGGGATCTCTGACCACACTTTAATGGAGATCTGCACAGTTGGGACAGTAGAGATGGGGGTGGAGCTCCCAACTTACTAGCAATGAGAGTCAATTTTAAATCTTTATGTGGGACAGTGGTGGATTCCATGATAGCCAATGTTTTATGTTTTGGGGGTGGGTTCCACCAATATCGAAATTAATCTGAGACGCAGGTTTTATAATAGGCCATAATATTAGGTACACCCATTCCACTATTCCTTCTATGTCTTATAATAATAAGGGAGCATCTGGGGGGTTTGTGGTTCCAAACAAATTGAGTGAAAAGTTTTTGGATGGAGAAAAATGTTTGTGGTAAAGGGGATTATTAGGGTGCAAAAAAGATAAAGGAGTTTTGGGAGGAGCAACATTTTCAAGGTCGCTATTCCTTCTGCTGTTGATAGTTCCTGGGTCCTCAGGTGGGATAGTTTTTGAAGTAGTGATTATATGAAGGGTTTAAAGTTATGTTTATAGAGCTGTTAGGTGTGTGGGGTCAGTTGGATTCCTAAAAATGTCGAGTGGGGGGACCAAACAAAGGGCAACCTTTTAGTTACAAAAACTTGCATAGAGGTTGGGAAATTAACACCTAAAATATGGGACTTAGTGACTTTTATTTTTTAGTAGGACACAGCACTAAATTCTCCCAGCAGTTTCTGTGTCTCATGTAATGATGTCTTGGGGTTAGAGAGCTTGAGCATGACATCATCCACAAAGAGGCTTAGTTTGTGTTCAGTACCACCAATAGTGAAGCCTGTAATGTTGGGATGAGATCGGAAGCTCTCCGCCATTGGTTCCATAAGGAGCGTAAAAATAATGGGCGATAGGTGACACCCTTGCCTAGTTCCATTAGTTATTCGTATTGGTTTGGAGCTAATTCCTGAGGTGAGTACAGTGGCTGAGGGAGTGGAATAAAGGGATAGAATGCCTGTTTGTATCCATCACATAATCCCGAAAGTGCCAAGCACTATCTTGAGGTATCCCCAGTGTACCCTATCAAACACCTTCTCCGCATCCAAGGAGAGGAGCAGAGAAGGCGTCTGAGGGATAAAATTAATGAGATGCCTAGTTCCATTAGGGGCCTGGCGACTTGGGACAAAGCCCACTTGGTCAAGGTGGATAAGATCTGGTAAAAAATGTTTGTAGTCTAAGCGTTAAAAATTTGGCAAATATCTTCACATCTGCATTCAGAAGAGATATGGGACTATAGTTTGCAGGGGTGGTGGGGTTTTTGTTGGGTTTAGGGAAAGTCACGGTCACAGTTCAATGCGGAAGCAGGAAGAATAAGCTGCAGACAAGAAAGCGAAATCCTTCTCAGATCCATGGAAGCACTATCAGATATCATGCAGCTCATATTTATGTAGCAAGGGGGCAATTGAGTGACCAGGTCTTCTAGCGGGGATGGTGGAGTTCAGGACTGTATTAAAGTCTCCGCCAATAATAAGGGTGCCTTGCATTACTTCAATAACCTTGGTAAACAGTGAAGTGAGGAATTTCCTCTGTTTAACGTTCGGGACGTAGAGGTTAACCAATGTAAAGACCAAACCAAACCAATGTGCTTGATTGAGCTCCCAAATGAGGATGATGTACCAGCCTGGGGGATCTGGAATAGTGTGAACATGATTAAATACCACAGAGTCCCTGATAACAATAAAATCTCCACAGGCCTTTTTGGGACTGTTGGCCATGTACAAGTGAGTAAAATGTTGAAAGTTCACTCTACGGCATTTGTGGGCAGCGAAATGGGATTCCTGGGTAAAGCTTACATCAGCCTTGAGGGAGCGTGCTTCTTTCAGCAGTGCTGCACGTTTAAAGGGGCTTTTGAGGCCCTTAGAGTTCAGTCACATAAATTTTAGAGGCACAGTGAAGAATGGGTATTTACTAAGGTATTGTTGCAGAGAAATACATTGTAGTGAGGGAAACCAGGAAAAGAGTATCTGTCATGTGGATATTTCGGTAACCGAGGATTGGCAATTTGTGAGGTTTCAGCTGATGGGTTGATTGGAGAGTCTCCGGAAGTAGAAAGCAGCAGAGGGAACATGTGTGGTAAACCAGGTCCATTTCTGGTAGACATAGCATAATAGGTGGTTACTGGGTGGTAGGAACTAAAGAAAAAAGGGTCAAACAAATTAGAATAAACACAACATGCATAAGAAACGCCTGACGGGGGCGTGGCCTGGACGGAGACCGTGATGGCAGCATAAGCCAAGAGCTCCTGTGATCCGGGGACAGATCGTAGCTAAACGGGGAGCCCACACCTTGATTTCAGCATGAGCAGGTCCACCCGGAGTTCCTCAACGTCCCGTACCACATTGGACCCAGGTACGCAACTCAGTAGGAATATTCCTGACATATTCCGCACCCAAAGACCGTCCGCACACGTGGCCTCACAGGCCCAAACACCGGCCTCTCCTACCGAACGGCCCGACATGCAGACCATGAGTTCTCTCACTCCCACAACCGACTCCGGTCGAACACACATGCTAAACTTATTCGACCTGGAAAAAGTAGCATCGGACATTAAAAGCACGGTGACGGCAGCTATTGCCGACTTAAAATCAGACATGCAGGCGATAGCACACCGTATTGAAACAGTAGAACAAACAACCCTGACCCATGCAACAGCCATCCGCCAGGTCCAATCTGCCTATGATGCACAACTCTCCCAAATGTTTGAACTTCATAGACATGTGGAAGACCTTGATAATCGCGGTCGCCGGCACAATGTAAGGGTAAGGGGTATACCCGAAAGCATCGATCCAAATTCAGTGCAGCAAACCCTCTGTGCTCTATTTAATGATCTAATAGGAAGACCTGCAGATTCACCCATTGATATGGAAAGAGCACACCGCGCTCTTCGCCCCCAGCCCAGGGAGAATGAACCACCCAGAGACATTGTTTGTTGTCTGGTGAACTTTCCCCTTAAGGAGGAAATCCTACGGAAAGCTAGGGAAAGAGGCCGAGTAATCTTTAATGGGACTGAAGTAAAGCTTTTCCAGGACCTGTCGCAGATCACGCTACAAAACAGACGAGCCCTAAGACCTTTATTAGAGGCATTACGCACTAGGAACATCCAGTATCGCTGGAAATTCCCCTTTGCTTTATCTGCGTCCACCAGGGGTCGCACTGCCATCCTCCGCACACCAGATGACCTGAAGAATTTCTGTGACCAGCTTGACCTTCCACGGATCGAACTTCCGGAATGGTATGACCTCTTTTTCCCCTCGGAACCATGGCAGCCGGTTACTCTCAACCCATCTCCAAAGGCACCACGCCAGAGATCGCGCAGACGTAAAGCAGGATCGGCATCACCGAAACCACACTCATCCCGTCGAGACCTCTATCAGCGAAGCCCTCCTCGTGCTCCGATGTCTCCCCCGGGACGAAATCATCAGGAAGATTGAAGTCAACCACTCAGCCGCATTGCAACAGCAGTGAGTTTTCGATTTAATCCCCGATGCACACCACCCCCTCATCGTACTTTGTACTCTAATTCTTGCAGCAGGAATGCAGTCCCCTGATATCCCTTGGCATCTCTCATCCACATCCGTCCAACCCCTATCTGGTTTTTTTTTTCCTCCTTATTACTCACAGGAACCTCTCCATATCTCCCTGACTGCCCAAATTTCCACATACAAACATGCAGGAGTAGAAGGAACAGAACTTTACAGCTTCCCCCCTTCCCTTCCCCTCCCTTCCCCCCCCCACCCCCCCTTTTTTTTTTTTTTTTTTTTTTTTTTTTTTATTATTTATTTGTGTTTCATGCATTTCTTCTTTGTATTTAAACGTAGATGAAGCATGTATGTCATTACCAATCTGTAAAAATGCATAATAAGCGATTTCTTTATGGTAAATGATCTTATACATATAGCAAAAGTAATCTCATAGCTACCCTAGTCATCAAGAAAACTGTCTTTACCTATTCCCTCAGATGTCTTTGGTCTTTAGTAAGCAAACCATTTATCATAGAAGCCAGATCACATACAATACGCTTTATCAGGCCACTGGCTCCTCTGATAAGGTCATAGTATGGCTTTAGCCTCGCATCTTCAGAATCGCATGGTTAGTCCCTTTAGCTCAAAAGTTAACAACAAGTATCTCCCTCTCACCACCCTTCTCCCATACCATCCCCCCTTACCCCCTCCTCTCCTTCCCTATCCCCTGCTCCAGACCCACCTTACCCATCCAACCCTCCCCCCTCTCCCCCTTTTCCTTTGCCATCCCCCATACGATCTGCCTCCTTACCTTCCTCCTTCAGGAATAAAGCTTAACTTTTCACTTATTAGGAAAAGCTTAAGCTTGAGTTTGATATCTGTCTTACAGTATGCATAGGATGTTGATAACCCTTCTTCCTGTTAGAATTCTTGTATTTGTGTTAAGGGATTTAAGCTGTTATAATAATTTTTTGTTTCTCCTCACTGCTTGTTACACACGATACAGGTTTGAATTGATAAGGTTTACAGCTTATAGGTTATTTTAGCGAAGAAGTATTATGTTAATGTTTTCCTGACAAATGCTTTATGACCTCCTACACGGTTCCCTTTCCTGTGTGACCTGTGGCCCTATAGTACACCTAAACTCTGAGTGGGCTCCCCTCAAAAATCCCCTCAAAAATCACAAAAACACAACATCATATAACTACAACTAATATCTCTACACCTAAGTTGTGAAGCGGACCTGTCCCCCGGTTCACACCCGAACTAGGTTCCCCGTCTTCTCTCACCTCCCCACACAGCAAGTCCTTAAGGACACTAGCTGACACTCCAGAACCCTTTTTCCCCCCCTAGACGAGGGGAATTTTCTAACCTCGTCTCTGGTAGATTTTCTTTGCCCGATCCCTCTCCTCTTCCTTATCCTACCCTACACTACCTACCCTTCTTCACCTTCCTCCCCCCCTCACCATCCTCTATCCCCATTTCTTCTCTCCCTCCTCTCCTTTACTCAATACCCACCTTTGCCGCTCTTCTCCTTTTCTACTCCCTTCCCTCCTTACCTTTTCTCTCTACCCCTCTCTCCTCTCTCTTCCATAACCAATAACCTCCCTCTCTTGCCCCGCTCCTAGGCTCCGGGGGGTGACTGACCCCGTCCAGCCCCTTGCTTAACAGCCCTCACATATTGTACACCGACATCCACAGATTTACATCTGAGTGGGCTTTGACCCCCGGACGTTAACAGTACATATACCATGCAATCGAAACCATTAACCAATCTTTCCTTAACACTAAAATGTATATCCCTCAATGTGAAAGGTCTCAACCTTCCTGAGAAACGCTCCCAAGTCTTGACATCTCTTTCCAAACACAAAGCTCATTTTATTTTTTTGCAGGAGACCCACTTCCGCTCCGACTCAATACCCAAACTTTCGAACCACATATATCGTACAGCCCACCACGCTACGAACCCAGATGCCAAAACGAAAGGTGTATCAATATTAATCTCCAAGCATGCAAACTTTTTTCTCTCAGACTCACTGATTGACCCGGCCGGCAGATATGTCTTCCTCAAAGGGAAATATGCAAACAAACCAATAACTTTGGCGAACGTTTACTGTCCCAATGATCATCAAGTCTCCTTTTTTCGAGACATCTGCTGCCGGCTGGAAACCTTTCAGGAAGGTTTAGTTCTCCTTGGTGGAGATTTTAACGTCCCCCTAAACCCATTATTAGACTCATCATCAGGCTCTTCTACCCTAACATATATGGCTCTTCGCCAGATTAAAACCCAACTACAAAATCTGACTCTCCACGATACATGGCGTACATTATCACCCACGGTAAAAGACTACACATTTTTCTCGGCACCACACCAAAAGTATTCTAGAATAGATTATTTTTTCCTCTCTCAGTCAGATCTCTCATCCCTGAAACAGTCAACGATAGAACCCATGTTTTTATCAGACCATCACCCCATTACGGTTACACTATCCTTTCCTGAAACTCAACCTCGAACTAAAGTATGGCGATTTAACCCTTCACTACTGGGGGATCCGACCTCCCTAGACCGCATCCGTACATGCATCCTCAACTACTTTACCGAGAATTCGTCACCTGAAATCTCTCCTATCTCCCTTTGGGAAGCTCATAAGTGTGTGATCCGGGGGGATCTGATTGCTCTAGCGGCTAAAACCAAAAAACGGAACCAAGAACTTATTAATTCACTCATCGACACAATTAAATCCCTAGAAAGAACGCACAAACAAACACAGGCAATCGCCACCTTACAAGAACTATCTCATACCCGTGCTCTCCTTAAAACAGAATTAGACAAACGTTCTAGTAGGCGCTATATCCTCTCCCAGAAGATCTTCTACGAGCAGGGGAACAAATGTGGACGCCTACTCGCTCGCTCAGTTCAATCTGCTAAAACTACCACCAGAATACACCAATTACGCAATCCTAAGGGAGATCTTCTGGTTAAGAATGAGGAAATAGCTAAAGAATTTGAGATCTTTTACTCAAAATTATATAATTTGAACCCTGACCAAAGATCTCAAAACACACAGAAAACCCGCTCTGACCTCATTAAATCTTTCCTCTCCAAAAATAGCCCCAAGCCGATACCGTCCCAACTTAAACTAGAACTAGATAAACCCATATCCCTAACTGAAATTGAGGCAGCAGTAAAACAAATGAAACTTGGCAAAAGCCCTGGCCCTGACGGCTACACTCTCCAATATTATAAAACATTTTTAGATGTCCTTTCCCCTACACTCTTATCCACATTCAACGCCCTGGCTGACGCCCAATTCGACCCTTCCAAAATGCTAATAGCCCACATCTCGGTCATACCAAAAGAGGGCAAAGACCCCTCATCAGTCGCGAATTACAGGCCAATATCCCTATTGAATGTAGACATCAAAATGTATGCAAAAATTCTTGCAAATAGATTACTCCCCTTAATACCAAACCTCGTATCCCTAGACCAGGTAGGGTTTGTCCCGGGTAGGGAAGCCCGAGACAACGTAATACGCACGCTAAACCTACATCACTGGATTTCGGCTACTAAGACCCAAGGTTTTCTCCTCTCCCTAGACGCCGAGAAGGCGTTTGACAGGGTGGCCTGGGACTATATGCACGAAGCTCTTTCGGCAATTGGGATCGGAGATCGCATGCTATCCTCTATCATGGCACTATATTCTGGTCCCACCGCTGCAGTTAGAGTCAACGGCCTCCTGTCAGACGTCTTCTCGGTCAAGAATGGCACACGCCAGGGCTGCCCTTTATCACCAATTCTCTATATCCTCACCTTAGAGCCCTTCCTCAACAAATTAAGAAACAACCCTGATATCCGTGGTATTTCAGTGAAAGGGAGAGAATACAAGGTATCGGCATTCGCCGACGATATCCTACTGTCACTACAAGCACCCCGAGTTTCTCTCCCAAACCTGTTACATGAAATTGATCTCTTTAGTAAAATTTCCAATTTAAAAATCAATCATACAAAATCACAAGCCCTGAACATCTCGCTCCCCCCCCAAGAAGTAACAAGTTGTCAAGATTCCTTCCCGTTTCAATGGCAAAAAAACGCCCTTACTTACTTAGGAATACAAATCCCACCCCTATTATCAAATCTATACGCAATGAATTTCCAGGGAGCTCTACTTAAAGCCCAAAATCTCCTTAAAGAATGGAAGATGTTAAATGTTTCTTGGTTCGGAAGAGCAGCCCTGATTAAGATGCTTATCCTGCCACGCCTGCTATACCTCATACAAACAATACCAATAGCTCTACCATCTAGCTTCTTTACAACATACCAAAAAATCTGCTCAACTTTTTTATGGAGAGACTCTCCCCCTCGCATTAAGTACTCTAGACTCACCTTACCTAAATCCAGGGGCGGAATTGGACTTCCAGATCTGGGCAAATACTATAGCGCAAGCCACCTCACGAGGGTGGCGGACTGGAATATCCACGCCCTCAAGAAATCTTGGATTCCCCTGGAAAACGCCGTGGCACATCTTCCCATACATTTACTCCCATGGCTTTCCCCTAAACACTGGCCGCAACCGATAACGACTCACCCTCTAATCTATCCGTCCCTACTTGCATTTAGAAAGGCATCATCAAAGGGGAACTTGGCCTCAATTCCAGGTCCCTTAACCACATTAAGAGGAAACCCCGACTTCCTTCCAGGCTCCCATAATAATTTCCTACAGAAAGAATGGCCATATGATGACGTTCTAGTTATGCACTTTTACCAAGACGGGAAAATCATACCTCTTGAAAAACTCATGGATTTATCCAAAACTTCAACATTTTCCTTTTGGACTTATAGGCAAATCAGACATTTCCTAGAATCTCACATCAATCAAACTCAAGAGCTTAAACACCTCACTCAGTTTGAAACCCTATGTCACCGTAAAACTCCACAAAGACATCTCATTTCCCTCCTGTATTCATTACTTAATGACCCCTTAACACCTAACACTCCACCTTCTCAGAACTCATGGAATAGGGATCTCCCGACACCTTTAACTAGTGAGGAATGGAAAGCGGTCCATGAGTACATACATAAGGGCTCATTGAATGTCACTACACAAGAGAATGGATATAAGATAGCTACCAGATGGTATAGAACCCCCTCAAGACTCCACAAATTTAAATCCTCTATCACCAACATCTGTTGGCGATGCGGAGCGGAGGTGGGCACTATGCTACATATATGGTGGGATTGCGTAATTATTCAACCTTTTTGGAAGGAGGTTCATAATTTAATAGCACAAATCACCACATTTACTCTGGATTTTACCCCAGCCCAATATCTCCTGCATCACACTTCATTATCCAAGCGTAACTACTTTAAATCCCTAGCAATGCATCTGGTGAATGCTGCCAGATTATGTGTCCCAAAACACTGGCAATCGACATCTGCACCATCAATCAGTGAATGGTTTGCAAGAATCTCCAAAACGAAAGACATGGAAGAGCTTATCCATGTTTCTCAGGACAGGACGCAGAAGTTCACGACTACATGGTCTTGTTGGATACACTTCACGACCACTGAGGGATATCGTCAATATCTGCCAAGAGTGTCCATACAAACATAATCGCGTACAATCAGGAGGGCACTCCTGTGGGTGCCTTTCCTGCAGAGTCTGGGGGGGCGGTTCCGGTCACTCCCTGGAGTCTTCCCCCATTAGTTTCTCTTATCTCATTTCCAATCATCACTCTTCCTATTCCCCCCTTTTTTTCTTTTTCTTTCTTACACACCCTACTTTTTTTTTTTTTCCCCTTTTCCCCTACCCCCTCTACCCTTTCTTTTCACCTTCCCCCCTCGCCTCCCTTTATTTGACTATTCTATCTTCCCTCCCCTTGATTAGCAACACCTACACAGTTGTCCTACGTATAGTAGGCCCTAAGATGAAAGCACCCTCTCGTCACCCCTGAAACCTCGAGACACTCAATATTTGTGCCCGGTGGGGCCACGACACCCCCTAACTCCTTTCCCGGGACCAGCACGGTGCCCGACTCTCTCCCTTGTACTCACCAAGAGACGATGTGAGTGGAGAGAGTCCCGTACCGAATAACAACACCCTATTAAGAGGTTGCAGGTTTTTACCTCCAGCATTACTAAAAACCCTTCTCCAGATCAGCCTCCTTTTAGCATTTTGTTGGACTATGCATGCACCGAATGTTGTTTGCTCTTTACACCACGAGATGATTGTGCAAGTTGCTATGTACGATTTCTGTATGTGTTATATATTTTATATACAATAAAATCTTTATGGAAAAAAAAAGAAACGCCTGACAAAATGCAGGCACAATGGCCAGCCGAAGCTGCTGTGGTTTCGTTGGCGGTAATTCAGACTGTCAGTGTTACGCACTGAGCCAATGAACCACAAAAAAAGAACAAGATGAGTGGTTGAGCTCCCAGCCTCACGCTAGTACAGAGGTTGTGTTGGTGGGGGGAGGTATGTTGCAAATAGGAGATCTAGGTCAGGTCCATTCCATTTGCAGGCATTCCGGAGATGACCAAGTGGTGGCTTTTCGATTTACGCCACTTGATTATCTCTCCCGTGGGTGTTGGGTACTGTGGTGAGTGGGTACAGGGCCTCAGAAGACCGATCTCCCCCATTGCTTTATATTGCTCAGAGCTTGAGGCTGCGGGAGCTCTGAGTTATGCGGCCATCTTCTCCACCGGCCGGACACACCCCCAAATATATTTATATAATAAACCAAACACTAGTGTGACAGACCTAGCCGGGAGAGAGACTTTTGGAGGGGACTGTATGCTAGCCTCTTGCCGATCAATCATGGGCCCTGGCAGTTGGGGGAACGGTGCTCTTTGTGAGCTGTATGCCTGGGGACCCCTGAGGTGGTACTACTGTGGATTCGGGTCCTGGTCCCCCAGGACACACAGACTCTGGGGACCCTGATTTTGCCATATTAGAAATAGTGGCTGATTCATAATGCTGGGACAGATACTGTTAGGAGATGCTGATGTAAATTCCAGCACCTGTCTGTCTGTTGCCTGCTAGAATGTGCATTGTAAATAAATCTCTAGAATGGGATCTAATAGTCATTAGATCCCCATTGTTGTTTGTGTTTAATTAACTCTGCTATTGTGATAATGTTGATTGGATTTTCTGAACTACAAGACGGCCAGTCTGGCCTAAAGGTCATGTCTGAGTCATCTAGGCTGTCTAAAGGGATTAGTTAATTAGCTCATGTTAATTAGGTTAATTAGGTTACAGCTGTATTGTTAGAGTAATATGAGCAGGAGGTCTGCACCTGCTCTTTTATTGTATAAATAAGACTGTATTCCTGTCAATAAATATAGATTCCTGGTTGAACTTACATACAGCCTGCCTGGTGTTTGTTCTGAGCTTTCACAACTGGGTTAGAACGGCACATAGCTGTAGCTCTAATCCCCGAGCATTGGATGACCGAGCAATCAGATGTTGCGATCTGTGATCTGATTCTATAGCTGCAGAGGAGTGTCGGGAGAGTGGAACCGAGCGAACAAGGGCTCGTTACAACTAGTATTTGGCAGTGCCACTCAAACCTCTCTTTTATACTTACCTTTACTGTAAATATTCTACCTACAGGTGGGGGAATTGAGGAAAGGCAGCAGTCAGACTATAGATCATTAGCATTAAATTAATGTCCATTCTTACAACCAACTGACTGACCACCTCATTAAGAATAACCTTCTTGATCCCCTTCAGTTTGGATTTCACCCTCAACACTCCACAGAAACTGCTCCTAAAACTCACAAATGATTTTCTAACAGAAAAAACTAATGGACACTATTATGTATTCCTACTTCTGAACCTTTTTGACTGCCCTTTTTTTTTTTTTTTTTTGTTTCAATAATTTTTCTTTGGTTTACAAAAAGGGTAACATACATTGTATATGACATTGTGGATGCGCTGTCTTAATATGAAATAAACAAAGTATTACAATATACATAAGAACGTTGTAGTGTCAGGTGATTATAATTATATTTTGTAAGGGAAGAAAGAAAAGAACAAGGCACTAAGAAATTGCATATCATTTTTGGCTACCTTTTGATACGTTCATAGCTCCTCCGCCTCAAAAAACTTTACTCTTTTGGTCTCTGACTGTGGTCTTCATTGACTCTCAATTCCACTTCCTCCTCTGCTCTTCCCTTCTCCGTCAGGGTCCCCCAAGGTTCTGTTCTTGGATCTCTCCTATTCTCAATCTATACCTCCTCCCTTGGACAAATAATAGCCTCCCATGGCTTTCAATACTATTTCTATGTGGATGACACCCAAATCTATCTCTCTACCCCTCAGCTCACAACATTCTCCTCATGCATCACTAATTTACTGACCGACATATCAGTCTGCATGTCACACCACTTTCTCAAACTAAACCTGTCCAAAATCCAACTTATAATATTTCCTCTCCCACATGCCCCTTCCCCTGACTTTTCTGTTGAGATCAGTGGCACAGCAATCAACCCATCCTCGCCTGCCAAGGTGCTAGGTGCAATCCTGGACTGTGAACTCTCCTTTCGGCCCCACATCCAATCACTTTGCAAAGCTTGCTGCCTCAACCGCCGCAACATCTCCAAAATATACCTATTCCTAATCAATGATGACACAAAGCTCCTAATCCACTCCCTGGTTACCCCTCGCCTCAACTGCTGCAACTCCCTTCGCATTGGCCTACCTTTACATAGGCTATCTCCCCTTCAGTATATCATGAATACTGCTGACTCATCTACCTTACAAACCACTCAGTGTCTACTACCCCTCCCTACCATTTGCTGCCACTTTCCAAACAAATTAAATGAAAAATACTAACCATATACAAAGCCACCCTCAACTCTGCCCCCAGCTAAACTTTACTAAGCTAGTCTTAAAATACCAACCAAATAGTTCTCTTCATTCCTCCCAAGACCTCCTGCTTTCTAGTTCCCATGTCACCTCCTCCCATGCTAACTTCCAGGACTTCTCCCGAGCCTCTCCTACCCTTTGGAATTCCCTTACCCAATCTGTCTATCTCCTACTCTATCCACTTTTAGGCGATCCCTGAAAACTTTTCTCTTCAGAGAAACCTATCCTGCCTCCACCAAACAACTGTACTTTTATTTCCTCCATCAGCTCATCCCCCGCAATTATTACATTTTGTATCACTTGACCATCCCTTTTAGATTGTAGGCGCTAGCGAGCAGGGCCCTCTGTTTTCTCCTGTATTGAACTGTATTGTAACTATACTGTCTGCCCTCACGTTGTAAAGTGCTGTGCAAACTGTTGGCGCTAAATAAATTGTGAATAATAATAGAAAAAAAAGGGAAAATGTTAGTGTATCATACTTGTTTGCACTTTGGAATGTAAACTGTCATATAATTTGAACTGTGAATCATGCATTATATTTCACACTTGGAACTAGCATTTTATTAGATCAACTTTAGCACAGTACACTTAGGGGAGGTGCAAATTTTATTTAAAAGCACAGCTCTTTTTCTTTATAAATTATTATATTCATGTACTTGAGTACAGGTGGTGAACTGCAAGCTATTTCAAATTATAGATTTTTTTTTTTTAGTAGTATTATTTTTTTTTTCTTCATTTTAGTAGCACAATCAAAACACCTAACAGATCCATAAGTGTGTCACATGTATATTTTTTTAAGGTTGTTAACAGTACCCATACACTTCTTAGGCTGGCCATACAGTAATCATCTTTTTTGTTTAACAAGCAGGTTGAACAAAAAAAATTACCTGGTTCCCCCATCAACACATCCGAGGTGGATGGGGGAATCACTCCAGCTGTGGTGTTGTGTTTTGGTGGTTGGGAGCCTTTCCCACCATCAGAACACACTGATCATTGTTGGAAGGCAGAGGAGAAATCACTGCTCCAGTTGTGCCGAGGAGATTCCACAGCAGGTAACCCCACAGGTGCTGGCCCAGCTCACCACTGCGACAAACAAGGAAACTTGGAAAAGGCAGCCGCACACTGCAATGGGATACCAATAAAACGTCTTCATTGTAATGCAGACAGATGCAGTCATAAGAATGAATGGAAGGTTAACATATTTCACACATCTCATGTTTAGTCATAACCCAACACTGATTAGTATTGCTAAAGGCACTGATCATTCAGGAAAAGCCTGACAAGCTGGTTGTATGGAAGTTGATCAATAGATTTATTTCTGTACAGCCAGCCTGCCCATACATCGGAATTCAGCCAATCCCTGCTGAAGCAACCAAATTTCGATCTATGTACAGTATGGCCATTTTTAGTGACATTATAGCTATGAGATTATTGACTTGGTATAAACTTGGTAATTAACACTAAAAGGAAAAAAAATTGGGAAAAAAAAATATTTATATTTATATATTTTTTTGACCAGTGGTAGCCGAGAGACTAATTTCAAAAAGTGCAGATTTATGCTGTTAGCAGGCATCATTTACACAGAAGCCCTTATCAGTGCTCTTAAACACTCTGTGCAAACTGGCTGGTCTTTAGTCACATGTATAAATTGTTCCTAAAGAACTGTGACAACTTTGTATTGTTATATTTCAAGATATGTCCTCTGGAACCTAAGATACATGAGATTGTTTTTCATTTATTTGCAAAAGGCTCTAAACGATTAACTTTGGTTGAAGTTGCATGACAATAAATAAATTGTCTTAATATGTACGGAAAACAAGATGCAATGGTAGTGCTGGCCTAATGAGCGGGTCACTTTTTTGTTTTTCCATTACACCTGAAAGTTGATTTATTTTCTGTATTATGCACTCTGCAGCAATGCTAAAGACTAGAGCCGTATTTAAACTTTTGCTTCTTCCAATGATCTGGCCCATCTATCACTGCAGAAACTATAATGCTGCACTCACAGGAGTACCAGAGTCTATAAAACATGTTAATTGCCTTTAATGTGTTGTTTATGGGATATTTTAAGGTGCTATGACTTTTTGCTATGTATTATATCCCTAGTTTGTTTAGAACCTGAAAATATGGGAGTTGCCATTGCATACCGTACTTGTTTTAAAGTTACTTGTTTGTCACTTGACAAAAAACAAGATTAAAGAAAAGATCCCTAATGCTATCTACGTGTTATATGAGTAGGCAACATATGGGTTAATATGCTTCAATGCTTTAGGCTTTGCTTTTTAAGGATATGCTATTTATTTTGCAGCAAAGCAAGGCTAAACGTGTATTTCCACTTTTGCAGTCAAATTGGGATATTACCTACACACACTTCTGGTGTAACGTCACTTCCGCCATTTGGAGTGCCACCATAGAGGTGCAGAGCAGCGGCGCTCCTACAGTACTGTGTCGGCAGATCATTCTGGGTGCCAGGAGGGCTCTCTATACTGAGTGCATTACTTTTAATACTTTTGGGGTGTTTTATAATAAAGATATGTTGCAGGTTTCCTTGTTCGGATATGATGTTCCTATAACGTTATATTTAACAAAATTCTATTAGGTAGCCATGGATTTTATGTGGGAAATATACTGAAGGTACAACATGAATAGTGTATTATACAATATAATACAATATTCATGTTGTATCTATATGTTCAACATATAGTCTGTGGCTACCTAATAGAGTTTTGTTATGCAAATCTCTTATGCGATTCATTTCTCGCGGACAAATGTCTGCTAACCAGAATAAAATCATCAACGATCAATAACATAACGTGGTCGGATCATGCCTCGGTATCGCTGCTGGTTGATGACCCAATGTCAATCCCACATTTGTTTGGAGAGCCAACCTGCAGCTATTTTAGGCTGATCCCTCCAAGTCTATGCTAACTAAAGAGTTACTTGAATTTTTTTAATATAACGCAAATTCTGTTACTGACTCGTTTGTGACTTGGAACGCTCATAAGGCATTCATGCGGGGGCTCCTTATTAAATTGGGAGCAAGGGCTAAGAGGCAGAGGGGGTGGCAAATTCACAAAATTTCCTCTAAGATCCAATTTTTAGAAACCCAAAACAAAACCAATAAGTCACAATCTCTATCTGACCAATTAACTAAGCTCAGACATGACCTCCGTTTACTGTAATCTTACTAGAGGACTTTGAAAAAGCCTCTAGGAAGCTAAAAATGTCCTACTATGCAAATGACAATGAGGCCAGGAAACTTTTAGCTAACCATCTTAGAGGACACAGAGATGAAAATAGACACAGACAGACATGGTTCATCCTGCACCCGGAGAACAAAGCTGAGCTGCATCACACGCAGGCTATTGCCGATGCCTTTAGCCAATATTACAGCTCGCTTTACAACTTACAGCAAGACCCAAATACTATCCAACCCACAACATACCTGATTGCTGATTTCCTTGACAAAATTAAACTCCCACAACTCACGGAGTAACAACTAGACAAACTGAACTCCCTGTTTACCAAGACTGAAGTTTCCAAAATCATTGACTCTTTGCCCAATAATAAATCGCCTAGACCGGACGGGTTTACAGGGGAATATTTCAAATCATTTTGAGATGTATTACCTCCATACTTAGTTGAGGTTTATAACCATGCCGCCTCCTCCTCCTCTTCCCCTCCGATATGCTCAGAGCAATGATAGCTGCATTGCCAAAGCCAGGGAAGGACCCTGACATAACACAAAACATTCACCCCATATCTTTACTCAACAACGATTTAAAGATTTATGCCAAATTACTTGCAAGCAGATAGGTTCACTTACTACCATTCCTAATTCACCCAGACCAATCTGGATTTACGAAAGGTCTTCAAACAGCAGATGCTACCAGATTCTAGTTAACATCATACACCTAGCCAACAGAACAAGAAGCCTTCTCTGCTCCTAGCTTTGGATGCAGAGAAGGCATTTGATAGGATTCGTTTGGATTTCTTGGCGCAAGTTCTGCATAGGTTTGAATTCACAGGCCAGATTTACCAGGCCATTATGACATTGTACACAACACCTTCGGCCCAAGTCTACATCTCAGGTATGCTTTCAACCCCATTCACCATTAACAAAGGGACACGTCAGGGATGCCCATTGTCCCCACTCATTTTTAATTCATTAATGGAACCTATGGCCACTTACATCTGCCACCTTCCCAATATCAAAGGATTCCAAGTAGGAGGTAGAATGCACACCATAATTCTCTTTGCAGATGACATAATTTTGATGCTCATGGATGTTGAAACCTCCCTGGCTTCGGTACACCAAACGTTACAATTATTCAATATAATATCGTATTATAAGGTCAGTGAGACTAAAGCCTCGTACACACGATCAGATTGTTGGCCAAAAAAGCGTCAGGCTTTTGTCTGAAGAGCATGTGTCGGGAACTTGTCTTGCATACAAATGGTACACAATTGTCGGCCAACAAACACGAACATAGTGACGTACTACGTGGAATTTCAGCTCTTGAGCGCCACCCTTTGGGCACCTTCTGCTAATGTCGTGTTTGGTGAGCACTGATTCTGAGCATGCGTGTTTGTACTTTGGACTTTTGTGTGACGGACTTGTGTACAGACGATAAGAAAATATGACAACAGACCGTTGTCCGCCGAAAATTTACTTGCCTGCCATCCAACATTTGTTAGAGGAAAGTTGGACAACAATTGTCTGAAGGAGCGTACTAACGGATTTTTCGACAACAAAACCGTGGATTTTTTTCCGAAGGATGTTGGCTCAAATTTGTCTTGCATACACACGGTCACACAAATGTTGGCCAAAAATTCAGAACGTGAGAACGCGGTGATGTACAACACATACGCCGAGCCCAGAAAAAGGAAGTTCAATAGCCAGTGCGGCTCCTTCTGCTTGATTCAGAGCATGCGTGAACTTTTGTGCGACGGACTTGTGTACACACGATTGGACTTTCGGACAACAAGTTTTGTTGTCGGAAAATTTGAGAACCTGCTCTCAAACATTGTGTGCGGAAATTCCGACAGCAAATGTTCGATGGAGCATACACACGGTCGGACTTTCCGACAACAAGCTCACAACGAACATTTCCCGTCGGAAAGTCCGATCATGTGTACACGGCATTACTCCTAAAGTGTCGGACCTTGTTAATGAAAACTATACTCCTTTCTTACAGCCTTTCGCTCCAAGATAGACAACCTGGGAAAATGTGAGCTATCTTGGTCAGGCAGACTAGCGGCCTTTAAAATGCAAGTGCTCCCACAACTCCTGTATCTGTTTAGGTCACTGCCCATTCCTGTACCTAATTCTTTTTTTCTCATACGTGCAATCCAATATATATAGATATTTATGCATAGGGAAGAAAGCACAATGTTTGCCCCAAACCCCAATACACTTTGAGCTGAACTTGAACAACACCAGGTTAGGGGAGATAACTTATACAACTATCTTATAGCTTGCCCTTTCCTCCCACATACATCTTCCACAATGGCCCCTACAATACAAGCTTATATAGAAACATGGTATTGTCTTCATAAAACTTCACCCACCGCAGGTAGCTTAACTTCATTAAGATTTCCAATATCAGGTATCTCACTCCTAATCCCTGATATCTCCCTCACTAATTGGTGCTCCAATAAGGATCTTATATTAGAAGATCTCTTTATAGGTCCTGCACTCAAAACGTTTAGGATGCTCCAGCTAGAGTATTCCTTTCCCCAGACAGAGTACTTTAAGTATATCCAAATCTCCATCTGCTAAAATACTCTAACAAACTGAGTACCTATTTACCTTGGCATGTTGCCCGATATTACTTAACCAACAATAGAAAGACTAAAGGTATCTCCTTAATATATAAACACCTACAGAACAAACCGGAATTTACCAAATCCTTCAATATACAAGCCTGGGAAAGGGATTTTGGGAGAGAATACTCTGAAGACCAATGGCAAAAAGCCTTGAGTGTAGCATATACATCTACCAAGTTTGACAATTTATGGGAACTTTACCAAAAGATTTTATTACGCTGGTATCTTACTCTATACCGTATTTCTAAATTTACCCCTGGGGTATCCCCAGAATGCTGGAGAAACTGCAGAGGACCTGGGACACTGATGCACCTTATGTGATCCTGTCCAAAGATTAATAATTATTGATCTCTTATATTCAATCTTATTGAACAAGTTTTAGGGATCCATATATTACCCACTCCTGGTATGGCATTGCTGTCACTAGACATTGATACTATTCGCCAGATCTGGGGATAGTAACTTCCCATATCTTGATAGCAGCACGACTTAACTTGGTCCGGCACTGGAAAGATAAAATGGACCCAGGCCTGTCAGAAACTTTGTTAACAATAAACATACACAGTACATATGAAATACTTTTTGTATATAGTACAGGTAACCATCAAAAGCTAGTTGAGAATTGGCATACCTGGCAGAGATGGTACTCACAGTGCTCAAGGCTCCTTATACCCTAACTTGATTGAGTGCGATATTTGATTGTGACTATAGGTATAAACAGTGTTACTTTTGTTAGTCAATTGTTCCTCTACTCTCCTCTTGTTAAGTTCATGTAGTATAATAGCCGGCACTCACATTCTGGTACGATTCATGCAATGTTTACTTCAAATCTTATAACTACCTTCTGCCAATAGCAGGCTTTGTTAAAGAATCAGTTATCATTATCATTTTACTATGTGCCTTACCTGTAATGTGATCTCAACTAATAACTGCTAATATGAAATCAATATGTCTTGTACTTCCTACCTTTGTATTTTTTTAAAAACAATAAAAACTTATTGAAACATAAAGAAAATATCGCTGCTTATATTTTACTTGCTTGTACTAAAAACTCCAAAATGTTATATTTTCTCTGCTATGCAGAGAGGGCTAGGAAGTTAATGTTTACCATATTTAACCCTATACATACTATGCTGGTAGATCCCATTATCCTCTGTAAACTGGATTTTGAACACTGTCCGACCTAAAAAAATGGTTACAATTCTAGAATCTTAGCTTCTGTATTGTATGTCAATAAGAACACATTCTGTCTCTCTTTGCCAGTGGATATAGAATGGGTTTCCTCTCATTTCAAAATGTTTTGAGTAGTCTGTAGTCTGCCTAAGCCCTGCTTCAAATAAACACCTAGAAAGGTATGAACTATGTTTGTTAATTATTTTAGGTATGCAGTGTGAATGGGAACATATAACGAGTGCAAACAAAACTCTTGCACCTCTCGAAGTCTGTCCAGTGCTATAATGCCCTGAAAAAAGCAAGGGTGCAGCTCTGGACACAGAGAAAAATGTAGGTGGATGACCGCACACTTGGTAGTAAGAATCCAATTTTTTTATTTCAGCAGCCTAAAATCTTGACACGTAGCATAACACACAGGGAACATGGTTGATTTGTTTCATGTAACGTATGTATTTGGTACATCTTAGAAATACACACACATTAACCAATGTTTTATCCCTTTAAAATACTGTTTGATGTGTCAGACATATAGCATGTTCTTACCTTCCTCCCTGACATGACAACACAGCTCAAAATTCCTCAGCACATGGTGTAAGCCCTCAACAAAATAAACAAAGTTCTGCCGTGCTAATATTAATGCACACCACATTAATAGGGTGAAAAGAATATATAAATTATGAGACTGTTAAAAATGTGCATAGATGAAAACAACAAGCCCCCCGATGTAAATTATGAAGAAACACATTAAACTAACTTAATGCACGTGATGTCACCATGCACACAATCTCTGGAATGTTTGGTTTCGTTTACTACTATATTTTGTATACACAGCACTGTTTTATGATCTTCATGTGAATAGCCTTGCATTTTACCTTTAATAAATGTGTTTTATGGATTCACACTATGTGGGTATACCTGTTTTGATTCTATGAGGAATCTTGTACCATCATCATGGCCATATATATGCATTATAATCCTGAGAAATCAAAAGTTTAATGATGATCAGATGCAACCATCTAGGTCTCAGCACCAAAAAACTAGTATATTGTCACTTTTGATTGGGAGAAAGGGGGATGATGGCGCAAGAACCAACTGGGTAATAATAATATAAAATAAAATTGCTAAAAATACAAGAGGGGGATAATAACGAGAAAGTCAGTTTAGGGGAAAAATAGTTCCAATAAAAGTTCCAGTTTACACTGGCAGCTGCAGCCTTGAGAGTAGAAGCAAAACCCTGGAAGACAAAAAAAAAAGCAAAAACAAGGTGTGCCAGACTCAGTGCAGTATTATGGTATCCATTTAATAAGACTAAAACAAGGCAAATGGCTACTCACAAAAGGGAAGTAAAATCAGGCACATAAATGCAAGGTCCGAGGGGTGGAGTCACTCAGCGGTCCGAAGATTGAAAAATGGCTGGATCACAGTGCTGTGGACAATAGGCCGCTGGGAGATGGAACAGCGGTGTAGCCTCTAATTATGTCTGGGAGGCTAGAGAGCCAGCACACAGGCGTACTCTGCAGCAACCGGAAACCGGAAATGCGTTCCAGCGTGGGACTTTTGTTTATTTTGTTTAGTGTACAATGTGTCTGACTGTCTCCGCCAGTGGCTTTCTTTGTATATGCCAGTGCGCTTTCCATTTTTTATGATTATGGTGTAAGCCCTGCCTTCTTTATTTCTCAAGGATTGCAAAGGATATAGACCTTTCCAAAACCCATTCATCTGCACAGGCAGAGAGCACAGGAAGTTATACTAAATTTTTTCTTGCAAAATTAACAGGAATGTTTTACAACTTTTCTAAATGCATATCACAAAACACCTTCAATTATATATTTAGGGGACCAAAAAGGAGAAAATGAGAAGTCCATTGTTAGGATTTACATGCAAATTTACCACGCTTTCGTTGACCACTTAACGCAAGGTAGTCAGTGGTTATATCAGGGTGATGCCTGAAATATTATTTTTTTAGAGAGGCGGAGCTCTTTTTTATAAAAGCAATCCTAGCGGCTAAATAGCCACTGGATTGCTCTTAAAGTGGCAGGAGGGGGTCTCCCCCACGAGCCAGCTTCTACCAATTTCCTGGGCTCTCCCATCTCACTGGGGAACCCAAGATTGCAGACAATGGTTCTGCTGGCTGACCATATTGCTTATCAGGGACCGAAATGGCCCCAGATCATCTTTATGGTTTAAGATGGCGTAAGCGACAAGTATTTTGTTACTTCCGGTTTTGCCAGTTAAAAACAGTTAGTGGTTAGTAAAAAGCATAAAATCATACCGAGCAATAATTCTAGCAACAGACCTCCTGTGTAAATCAAAATTGATAACTCGTACAGGCTTTTAAAGCATTGCCTATGGATGATACAATTTACATTTCGTTCCACTGAGGTGTGAAATTTTAAAGCGTGACCTGTTTGGTATCAACTTACTCAGCATATCATTGTTTATAGTTTACTAAACACTTGTGTGTAATATTGTGTTTTTGTATATGAATATCCATTAAATTGTATTTTTTTCCCAAAAAATTGCATTTGCAAACCGCTGCACAAATACCATATTACATAAATGTCAACACCCACCATTTTATTCTGAATGGCATCTGCTTTAAAAAATGTTGCCAATTCGGGGGCACATGCGCGGCACGATCCTGGACAGAAGCAAGGGATAAGAGCTCTGTAAGGACCGGAGACTCCCCGGGGCTATCAAGCAGCTATTTCAGCACCAAAAAGCCCTGCACCCCTGGTGGAACATATAGCGCATGCCGGGCCCAAGGACTCGCCGTGGTAAACCGGCCCAAAGATCTCTAACGAGCTATTTACTTCGGGTGAGAGAGCAGAGCAGGATGTCCCAAGATGGCGCCCAGTCGGACCCTGCATCACCACGCACACTGCCTGCGGCCTTATCACCGGAGCCCTCAACAGGAGACTGTGAGTCAGCTTACAAAAGCTGATTTAGAGGACAGCCTCTCCTACATGTACGATAAGACAGCTAGGAAATTTCAATCCGAGCTACACAAATCCACAAACACCCTGTCTATGGAGATAGCGGCGCTTGGCGCCAGAACAGACCTGCTGGAAACTAAACATGATGAGCTTAGCCTCACTCACTCGGTCCTCAGGAAAGATCATGAGTCCCTCACAGACACAGTACAGCTCCTGCAAGCCCACCTGGAGGACCTTGATAATAGAAACAGGAGGAATAACTTGAGGGTGCGTGGGGTCCCTGAAATAGCGACAGACCTCCCCCAAGCTATACAGAAATTATTTTCATCACTTCTCCCAGAAACACCAGCAGCCTCCTTTACATGTGATAGAATTCACAGAGCCCTGCGCCCAAAGCCCCCTCCAGACAGGCCTCCAAGGGATATTGTATTATGCCTGAAGGATTTCTTAATTAAAGAGGAGCTCCTCAGGGCTTCACGCAACACACCTAATATCCAACTGGAGGGCATCGCTATTCAGATATATCCAGATATATCTCCCACCACCCTTGACAAATGCAGGAGAATGAAGATAACAACAGTTCTTCAGGCTGCCCACACTTGATACCGGTGGGGCTTTCCATTCAAGCTGCAAGTTCCACATAACGGCACCACCTATACGGTCACCTCTATACTGGAAGGAAAAGACTTGCTGCTAAAACTCGGTCTCTTGGATGCCACGGCTCACCCCAGAATGCCATCTACCCCACACCCTTCTGCGATGTGGGCTACGCCATCTCCCAGGAGGGAGCTCCGCAACCAACACTAGGCCTAACTGGGCCCAGGCCTGAACATAGGACATAAATGGACACCTGGAGAGCTCATAACGTGGGGGGTAGGGATTATACTTTTTACTCCCACCCCCACGGAAGCTACTCCAGACGAGACTATATATTCTCTACTACAGTACTGACAGCCAATTCCACATCAGCCAGAATTCATGCTTGCGTGTGGTCGTATCATCATATAGTGTCCTGCATCTTCTCCCACATTGGACTTTCCAGGGAGGCGGGAGCCTGGAGGCCTAATGACTCCATGCTCACGGACCCCATAGCATTATCTGAATATTTCTGAATATTTCAAACACAATGATATCGGGGAAATTTCCCCGGCCTCATTGTGGGTGGCCCTTAAGGCGGTCCTGAGGGGCAGACTTATGCAGTTAGCCTTGGAACGTAAACGTCAAAAACTACTTGATATCACCTCCCTCATGGCAGATTTAGAAAAACTATATCACAAGCATGGTCGGACCCTAACACATGAATTACTTCAACAGATTACACAAAAGAGGAAAGCATTAGATGATATCCTCTCTGAACACACAGAGAAATCACTTAGATGGTCAAAGGCTCGTTTCCTTTTATATAGCGGTTCGGCTTCGACCATGTTTGCAAGAAAATTAAGACAAACGCTACAACCCACACACACATACAAACTGAGAAATAGGACAGGGACTCTCACCTCTCACCCTAATGAGGTAGTACACCTGTTCTGCACTTATTATCAAACTCTGCTTGCAGACCCCATGACTCCTGTCGCGCCTGCTTCCCTATCATGGTTGGAGTCCATTCCCTTACCTAAGCTTACAGATGACCACGTGCAATCCCTGAATGCCCCTTGCACAGATGAGGAAGTTGCCTCTATCATATCTAAACTAGAACCTTCAAAGGCTCCAGGCCCAGATGGCTTTATGGCCCTTTATTATAAAAAATTTTCTGGTCTCTTAACCCCAAAGTTGACAAGATTTTTTAATAAAGTCTTGGCTGGTGAGTCGTTCCCTAATGATATGCTTATGGCCAATATGTCCCTGATTCCAAAATCAGGTAAAGATCACACACTCCCCCAGAACTATAGGCCCATATCAGTCATTAACAATGACTTAAAATTTTTTAGCCGCCTGCTGGCGGATCGCCTAGCAGCAATCATCACAACCTTAATATCCCTGGACCAAACAGGATTTATTCCCACATGACAAATTACGGATAACATACGCCTAGCCTCAAACATTATACAAGATGCTAACTTACATACAAATACAAATAAGGTTCTAATGCTAAGTTTAGATATAAACAAGGCCTTTGATAGTGTCCTTTGGTCCTATCTGAACATATTTCTTTCTAAATTTGGGATTCAAGGAGAATTTGTAAGTGGTTTTCACACCCTGTATCGCAAACCCCAAACCAGAATTAAAATACCCGGCAGCTCATCAAAATACTTTGACTTAGGAAGGGGAACTAAACAGGGCTGTCACCTATCCCCCCTCCTATTTGCCCTCGCAATGGAGCCCTTGACTAGATATATAAACAATAACCAGGACAATAGGGGATACTTTAAAAAAAATCAAGAATATAAACTAAGTCTATATGCAGACGATGTCCTATTGTTTCTCACAGACCCATTAGTCTCCTTGCCCAATCTCTTCAAGACATTGAACACTTTTATTATTATTATTATTATTATTCAGGATTTATATAGCGCCAACAGTTTACGCAGCGCTTTACAATATAAAAGGGAGACAATACAGTTATAATATAATACAATACAATAGGATTAAGAGGGCCCTGCTCAGAAGAGCTTACAATCTAATAGGGTGGGGCAGGTGGTACAAAAGGTTGTAACTGTGGGGAATGAGCTGGTGGAAGTGGTAGGAGATTAGTTGGAGACGTGATAGGCTTTCCTGAAGAGATGAGTTTTCAGGGATTGCCTGAAGGTAGCAAGAGTAGGGGATAGCCGGATAGATGGAGGTAGCGAGTTCCAGAGGATGGGAGAGGCTCTGGAGAAATCCTGGAGACGAGCATGGGAGGAGGAGATGAGAGAGCTTGAAAGCAGGAGGTCTTGAGAAGAGCGGAGAGGACGATTTGGGTGATATTTGGAGACAAGATTAGTGATGTAGCTTGGGGCAGAGTTGTGAATGGCTTTGTATGTTGTGGTTAGAATTTTGAATTTAATTCGCTGGGTGATTGGGAGCCAGTGTAGGGATTGAAGTAGAGGGTTGGCAGACACTGAGCGGTTGGTAAGGTGGATAAGTCTGGCAGCAGCATTCATGATAGACTGAAGAGGGGATAGCCTATGGAGCGGTAGGCCAATGAGAAGGGAGTTGCAATAGTCAAGGCGAGAGATAACAAGGGAGTGAATGAGGAGCTTGGTGGTTTCATTTGTTAAAAAAGGGCGAATTTTAGAGATGTTACGGAGGTGAATTCTACAAACTTTTGACAACGATTGGATTTGAGGCTGAAATGACAAGTCAGAGTCTAGGATTACACCTAGTACCCTGGCGTGAGGGGAGGGACTGATGGTTGCATTGTTGATTTTGATGGAAAAGTCATGGAGGGGGGCACGGGCGGGGGGGAATATTAATAGCTCAGTTTTAGAGAGATTTAGTTTAAGGAAGTGGTGCGACATCCATGCTGATATGTCAGTTAGTAAGTTAGTAATACGAGAGGAGACTGAAGGAGTGAGGTGAGGAGTAGACAGATAGATTTGGGTGTCATCAGCGTATAAGTGGTATTGGAAGCCGTGGGCAGTTATTAGGTGACCAAGGGAGGTGGTGTAGATAGAGAAGAGAAGGGGTCCAAGAACCGAGCCTTGGGGGACCCCCACAGAAAGGGGCAATGGAGAGGAGGAGACAGAGTTGTAGGTGACACTGAAGGAGCGCTGTGATAAATAGCCAGAGAACCAGGATAGAGCAGAATCTCGGAGGCCAAGGGAATGTAGTTTATTGAGAAGGAGCGGGTGGTCAACAGTATCAAAGGCCGCAGAGAGGTCAAGTAGTAGGAGTATGGAGTACTGGCTGTTGGTTTTAGCAGTTAGTAAATCGTTAGTGAGTTTTAGTAAGGTAGTTTCCGTGGAGTGCTGCGAGCGAAAGCCAGACTGTAAGGGGTCAAGAAGGTTATTTTCATTGAGGTAGGAGCTAAGACGGTTGTAGACTAAGCGTTCTAGAAGTTTAGAGGTGAATGGGAGTAATGAGATGGGTCTTAAGTTGTTCAGGTCGGTAGGGTCCAGTGAGGGCTTTTTAAGAATGGGAGTGATCTGTGCATGTTTTAGAGGGGAGGGGAAAATGCCACTAGAAAGGGAGAGATTGAAGATGTGGGTGAGGGAGCATAGGATAGAAGAAGAGGGTGACCGTAGTAGTTGTGAGGGAACAGGATCCAAGGGACAATTGGTTAGGTGGGCATTCGAGAAAATTTTTGTAACCTCTTCCGTAGTAGCCAATTCAAAAGAGGAGAGGGTTGAATGTGCTGCTGGGCAAGGTATGATGGGTGGGGAAGATGTACGCACAGTGGAGATGTCCTCACGAATTGCATTGATCTTGTCTTTGAAGTGATTGGCAATCTCTTGGGCAGTGAGTGAGTTAGTGGGTAGAGGGGGTGGTGGACGAAGCAGAGAGTTAAAGGTTGAGAAGAGCCGACGGGGACTGGATGACAAGGAATTAATAAGAGAGACAAAGTAGGCTTGTTTGGCAGCATGGAGGCATGAATTGTATTTTAGAAGGGCAGATTTATATAGGGTGAAATCTTGCAGGCATTTGGTTTTACGCCACAGTCGTTCAAGAGCACGGCAATGTCTCTTGAGATTTCTAGTGTTGTCAGTTTGCCAGGGTTGTAACGGTCGGGGCCTAATTCTGCGTGTGGTTAGGGGAGCAAGTGCATCTAGTGATGATGAGAGTGAACTGTTGTAGACAGAAGTGGCCAGGTCAGGACAGGACAGGGGAGAGATTATGTCATATAGGTTGTCAGTAGCAGAATAGAGAAGAGAAGGGTTAAAGTGGCGAAGGTTTCTACAAGTAATTGTTTGCTGCTTGGAGGGATGGGTGGTTGGAGGCAAGGATACAGTGAAAGTAATGAGGTTGTGATCAGATAGAGGAAAGGGGGTGTTGGTGAGGTTGCCAGGGTTGCAGAGATGGGAGAATACAAGGTCAAGGGTATTACCATTGGAGTGAGTGGAAGTATGTGTCCATTGGGTTAGGTCAAAAGATGAGGTTAAGTTGAGAAGTTTAGCTGTAGTTGGGCTGTTGACATTGACAGGAATGTTAAAGTCACCAAGAATAATGGTGGGTATTTCAGAGGAGAGAAAGTAGGGTAGCCAGG
Organism: Aquarana catesbeiana; assembly: GCF_042186555.1. NCBI lineage: Eukaryota > Metazoa > Chordata > Amphibia > Anura > Ranidae > Aquarana > Aquarana catesbeiana. The sequence goes on along the minus strand of NC_133331.1, from coordinate 216,772,485 downwards.
CAGCAAAGTCATCAATGAAGCGCGATACCAGTCCTGGAGGCCTATAAATTGCTGCAATCCTCAGAGAAATGGGAGAAAACAGACGAATACAGTGCATCTCGAAAGAAGAGAGGGATAGAGAGGGAGGGACAGTAAGGACTTGGAAGGTGCTTTGTGGGGACAGAAGGAAGCCAACTCCACCTCCTTTATGTCTGTTGGGTCTGGAGGAGTGAGTCCAATGGAGACCACCATGGGAGAGGGCAGCAGGAGAAGCTGAGTCAAAATTTTGCAGCCAGGTTTCTGTTATGGCCAGTATGTTCAAGCCATGAGAGATGAAGAGGTCATGTACAGATGTTAGCTTGTTACAGATGGAGCGGGCGTTCCACAGGGCACATGAGATTGGTGGGGTGCTTTGAGGAAGTAGGGGGATAGAAATTAAACTGAGTGGATTGCGGTGGTTGCCAGAGGGGGAGGGGTATTGGATATGTGGCTTGCATTTGGAAAATGGCGGACCAGGATTAGGAGAAATATCACCTGAGACTAGGAGAAGGAGGAGGGTGAGGAAGGCAAGGTGGGAGTGGGATGTGCATGAGCGCACGTGTCTAGTGGCCCTGGAGTTTATGTCAGCATGTGGGTGCAGCAAATGCAGGAGATGATGGGTGCCATAGTAGGGAGAGGGTAGGAGTGAGGGTGATATGTGCATGCTGCAGGGAAGAGAGGAGGGGTAGAGTAAAGATAATTTGAGGATAGAAGACACCAATGTGAGAAGGAAGAGAATGTGGCTAGAGAGTGGGAAACTAACCTAATATAAAATAAATTTCAAAGTTGGTTTGCTTGTCGTCTTGCAGAGTGGAGCAGAGTTCCTGTAGCTTTCGTTAAACTGCGTCGGTGAAACTGCGCATCACTCGTGACAGAGCCACTCAGGAAAGAGCCATGATGTCTGCGCCATGCCCCTGTCTGCGCCACCCCATAAGCTGCCATAAATTTATAGACAGCCTAAGCTGGGATGCATTTCTCAGTTGGTCATTATTGGGTCTGATGTGAGACACCTGAATATGGGGAGGAGATGGCCAGGGCCAGGCCAGACACAGGCTAGGGTCGTAAAGCTAATTACCTCTCTTGATCACTCAAGCCACATGGAGTTGAGAATCAATCACCAGTAATATTGCTATTGCAGTGTGTTTGTTATAGAGCTAGCAGTAAATATGGAAGTTTAAAGATATGGCAGCAGGAGACAATTACCAAAAATATTAATAGCAGACTCAGCAAAGCCAGTTCAGTAGGGATGTACAGTTGGATAGGAGATAGGAGACAATTACCAAAAATATTAATAGCAGACTCAGCAAAGCCAGTTCAGTAGGGATGTACAGTTGGATAGGAGATAGGAGACAATTACCAAAAATATTAATAGCAGACTCAGCAAAGCCAGTTCAGTAGGGATGTACAGTTGGATAGGAGATAGGAGACAATTACCAAAAATATTAATAGCAGACTCAGCAAAGCCAGTTCAGTAGGGATGTACAGTTGGATAGGAGATAGGAGACAATTACCTGTAAAAGAGCAGAGAAGACATGATCAGAATTGATAACTGCACTTTCAGTAATGTCTCAGGCCTGGGGGTCAACCCCTCTAAATGCGTTGCGATGCCTATACATTTACCACCCCCCCCGGTCGGAACCCTTAGAAGCAGTTTCGAGTTTTCCTGGAATATGGAGTCATTACAGTACCTGAGCGTACGGTTAGCACCTACTCTGAAATTGTTGTATACCCTGAATTATCCTCAGACCTTCTCTAACATCAAAAAGCTATTAATTCAATGGTCCCCTTATCATATTTCCTTTTTGGGAAGAATACAGGCGATCAAAATGTCGATACTACCTAAGCTGCAGTTTTATTACAGGGCCCTGCCCATATACGTAGCCAAATCTATCACACAAGACATTCAAAAGGCCATACTAAAATTTATATGGCAGGGTAAAAAAACACACATGAATAGGATTCAGATGTTCAGATCCCGAGTTAGTGGGGGCCTGGGCTGCCCGGATTTGTGGAAGTATAACTTGGCAGCCAGATTAGTTCAAATGGCTCAATGGCACTTTTCCACATCGCACATACCTTGGCTACAATTTGAAAAAGACTCCATAAAACCCTATTTCCTGCCAGGCATTTTGTGGACTACTACGATAAACCACAGACTGATATCCCAGCTCAATGAAATAGTTGGGCAGTCCCTGTATCTCTGGAGCTTATACAAGGAGGGATTTGGGCATTCAGGAATTGCACTTTTGATTTGGACCTTCTTCTAAACCCCCCTTGTTGGCCTCATTTTTGGGTGACCCTGGCTTCCCTGCTGCATTCAATGCAGAGATAGACTTCACACTCTGGTCCTCACAAGGACTGATGACACTACACTTATTGATGCAGGGCACCGCTTTCTGCATGTTAGAGTACCTGAACAAAAACTTTGCCATACCCAACTCAGATCTATTTAAATACCTACAGATACGTCATTTTTTCCAAAAGGCCATCTCTCAAATCGAGGGGGAGGCTAGAACACCTTTTAAGAACATGTGCCATGACGGTTCCAGAGATAGAAGGACAATATCTATACTGTATATGCACCTGAATGACCTTCATGCAGAGGCTAAATCTGCGGCAATGTTGGACTGGGAAAAGGAGGTTGGTCTAGAGTTTTCAGTAGCTGATTGGCATGAAATGGTCGAGAATATGCATAAATGTACACGCTCTGTAGCTGTTAAGGAAACTGTACTTAATTTGCATACTAGATGGTATTATACGCCAGTCAGAATTCATAAAATGTTCCCTACTATCACAGATAGATGTTTTAGGGACTGTGGTGAGAGAGGGTCCCTACTCCATATTTTTTGGAGCTGTAGGGAGTTACACTCCCTCTGGCAACAGACATCTGCAAAAGTATTACAAATTACTGGCTCAAACATCACCTTTACATTTCAGATGTGCATTCTGTTTGCAGACCTCCCTGAGATCGTACCTCCAGTGCAAAAACTGGTTCACACATTGTTTGGGGCAATACAGTGGGCAATTGCCTTAAATTGGCACAAACACACAGTCACCTGGGCTCAGGTGCTTCATCACATGGAGTCGGTGAGACTGATGGAACGTATCCATCACAGTCTCACAGACTCAATTCAAATTTTTGACAGAAAGTGGGAATACTGGCCAAACTCATATATGGTGGAACTGCTTGCTTTAATACTTAACACCAACGTTTTTTTGACATTGATAAACTTATGAAGATACAACAGTCATTGAGTTGCGAGCCTAACTTTATACCTATAGTGCTCATGGCAGTATATTATACTTTTTTTTATGATTATTATTTTCTTTTTCATTTCTAAGTTTTGTTATTCTGTTACTGTAGACCATTACACATTTACACACCAGTTACACAAGATTTCCATACAAGTGGTTTATAAGCACTATATGATGCAGATTGGACATTGTTACTTATACTTTACATATGTACAGCTATCTCCAACCTGATCCCTGTATGTAAGATGTCACTTCTATGGAAATGTCTGACTATTCCTAATAAAAACTTTTGTAAACAAAAAAAAAAAAATGTTGCCAATTCCTCCAGGTGCACAATAGGAATGTTAGATGCCTGGAGGTGATGGCAATTGAAACTATCCCCAAAGGTACACTTACAGACAATGAGAGGTTTTCTCTCCTCTGCAGGAGAGAAGTCTTTTGGATTTGATAATTTTGGATCTCTGTCACCTAATGGCCACACCTAATTGTGTTTTTTTAGGAGATTTTTTTCACCAGCCATGAGAGTATTCAATAATCATTTGCATATTTATAATTCAATATTGTGTGTATTATTTTCAATTTTTTTTTTATATTGAGGCATTTTTTATTTTAATTTATTATTTATTATTTATTTTTTATTTATGTATGTAGTATCAATTATTTTGTTTTTCTGCAATTTTCTTTATTTTCTTCTTTTTTTTTTGTATATTTTTTGTATATTTTGTGTGATGTTTGTATTTCTCACAATTACTGATTATATATTTTCACAATGACTGTTTATTAAATAGTTTTTTTTTATAAATTTAAAAAAAAATTATGGCACTATGAAATAGGTCATATGTTAAACATACATTCGGGAAAGGGCACTGATGGGTTAACTTGTAAAGGAGTTTCCCTCTAACTCTGCCCACTCCCCACTCCCTTATCGGGCTTAAAACCTCTGATTGCCATAATTTCCATGACTTGAAAAAGTGCATCTGCGCGAAACACGTCATGGCAACAGGAACGCATGTGTTCCACGCTGACCACAGCGGCTTCCTCCTTCCAGGTACCGCACTTCCGCCCAGGTGTTCCTGTGATGCAATCCTCTTGTGCCAGCGGGTCCTGGCTTGGTCCTTCCTGCAGTCTGTTCCATCTTTGCGGCCATGGTGCTTGGCGCCTCCCCATGGCTTCCCTTGCCCAAGATGAGTGACCCATCAGTGCCCGGGCCAGCTCTTGTATCAATGTGGTAATGTTATGACAATGTTCTATGGAATATGCACTTCTAAATGACATTGGACTTAAAACCTCTGCCATCATTCCCATGACTTGAAAAAGTGCATCTGCGTGAAACACGTCATGGCTACCGGAATGCATGTGTTCCACGCTGACCACAGCGGCTTCCTCCTTCCAGGTACTGCACTTCCGCTCAGGTGTTCCTGTGAAGCAATCCTCTCGTGCCAGCGGGTTCTGGCTTGGTCCTTCCTGCAGTCTGTTCCATCTTTGTCACCATGGTGCTTGGTGCCTCCCCATGGCTTCCCTTGCCCAAGACGAGTAACCCATCAGTTCCCGAGCCAGCTCTTGTATCAGCGTGGTAATGTTATGACAATGTTCTATGGAATATTCACTTCTAAATGACATTGTGAATAAATCACCAGTGAGTTCATTGGACATTGACTGTGGCTTTCGTAATCATTTCACTTCAGCCCCTGAGCGCTTTATTTTCATACTGAGTATGTGCACTTAGAATCCTTTGGCATCAATATAACATCATCTTTTGACATGTGGTTCAGAGTAAAGCCGGCCATTGTGGAGTAACACACAAGCACTGATTGACCACTCTGTATTAAGGGTCACACATTTTCCGGTAAGCCCCCCCCCTTTTCTCTGTGCACAGAGGTGTGTGTTTTTGCAACTGGAGGAAAGTTGGTGGTGTTTGGAAAGTTACACCTATTCCTTATTTCCCCATGATTAGAGGACTGCTATCCTAAGCTGCCTTTCTTCAATTTTGGACACTCATTTTTTCTACTTAATGTGGACTTTGATTTGAAGACCTGGTGGTGCACACTGATTTGTGAACTTTTGTTGAATTTACACTGCATGTATATTTTATCTGTTATTTTAGTGCTGCACTTATGGTTATGATATTAGTTATATTATGTATTATGGTATTGTGCTAGCTGCTATTTGCCTTAACACTTGTTAACCACTTCAATATCAGGCACTTACACCCCCTTCCTGTCCAAGCCAATTTTCAGCTTTCAGCGTTGATATGCACTGATATGCAACACTGATGGGCACTAATTTGTGGCACTGGGCACTGATGGGCACTGAAAGGCTGCACTGATGGGTACTTATGGCTGGCACTGATAGGTGGCACTGCTGGGCACTGATACATGGTACTGATGGGCACTGATATGTGACATGGATAGATGGCACTGATAGGCATCACTGATGGCACTGGCAGGCATTAGGGATGGGCACTGATTGGCAGTGGCCTGGGCACTGATTGGCATTTCCCTGGTGGTCTAGGGTGGCATACCTGGTGGTCCAGAGTGGTGGCAATCCCTGGTGGTCCTGGGCGGGCATCCAAGGGGGGGGCTTCACTGATAAACAATCAGCACAGACCCTCCCATCTGGAGAGCAGCCGATCAGCTCTCCTCCACTCGTGTCTGTCAGACGCGAGTGAGGAAAAGACGATCAACAGCTCTTCCTGTTTACATCGTGATCAACCGTGATTGGACATGGCTAATCATGGTAAAGAGCCTCCGTCAGACTGACACGCCGCACCCCTGATCGGCGAAATGCGCATGGCGGCTGTTATCCCGCTGGACATCATATGACGCCCAGTCAGGAAAACTGAACCACTTCCCACCCAGCCTATAGCAGAATGACAGCCGGCCAGGAAGTGGTTAAAGCCCAAGTGCTGTTTTCTATAATGTTAACAATAAAGTTATACTTGCCTGCTCTGTGCAAAGATTTTGCACAGATCAGCCCTGATCCTCCTCTTCTGGGGTTCTCCTCCAGTGCTCCTGGCTCCTCCTCTTCTTTGAATGCACCCATAGGAAGCCACTTTCCATGAGGGCACTCATGCGGGCTAACTCCCAAGCCACCCTGTCTGCGCCCATTGACACAGATAGGGTCGCTCCGCCCTGCCTCCTCTCCCTTGTTAAAGATTTTTTTTTTTTCTTCCAATAAATTTTTATTGAGTTTTACATATTACAGGTTATGAAGTCATAGTAAGGAACAAGAACATGAATATGAACATGTATATGTAAGTTTACAGACTGGATATTGTAAGTATAGTCTGAATAGCGATTTTATGAATAACGTTCTATGAGAAAGAAAAAATTGTTAACAAAGTGATTATAAACATAGGGTAGAACAGTTGACCTGGAATGATAGGAGGAGGGGTGGGGTAAGGAGGGGAGGGGTGCAAGAGGATGGAGGGGCAAGGAGGGATAAGGGAAGGGGGGGGAAGGAGAGCTTCAAGTGGAAGGCGAGTAGAGAGACAGGGCATTCAATTGTTAAACCTTACTTCAATCTTTAATTCTTTTTTGAGTACCAAAGGACCCATGGGTTCCAGCGAGTTAGTGTCTTTGTATGGGATTGTTTGCTGTGTGACAAAAGGGTTTCATAAGTGAAATGGGTTTGTACTAAGTTAGTAACTTCCGTAAGGGAGGGAATGTTGTCAGATTTCCAGTTTCTAGTAATCAAGAGTTTGGTAGCTAGGAGGACGTGTGTAATCACTGTTCTTTGGTGTATGGGAAAATCTTCTATTGTCAGATTAAGAATGGCTAAGTGTGGAGTAATTGTAACCGAGCTATGGAGTATGTCTTGGAGTATGGATTCCACATTTTTCCAAAGCTGAGATACATTTGGGCAAGACCAAAGAATGTGGAGGAGGGTGCCCGTATGGCCACAGTTTCTCCAGCAGTCGTGTGAGGCGTGTTTGTGGAATTTGGCCAGTCTGGACAGAGTTAGGTACCATCTCATTAGCGTTTTTTGGGTGATTTCCCAAAGGGAGGTGCAAGTTGTTGCTTTGTAAATAGATGTGATTGCCTGTTGCCATTGGGCATCTGTGAATTGTTTCTGTAGGTCAGTTTCCCAGTCAAGGAGAGGTTTGGTTTTGCTGAACATGTTTTTTTCCTGTAGGAATGAGTATATGAGGAAAGTCCCTTTAGTGTTAGAGTGTTCTGTAAAGCAGTAGTTCCATAGTTTCAAGGGTAGTTTTCCTTCTAGAGATGTGTGTGCCTTCAGGCAGTTTTGTATTCTGAAGTAGCTGAGGAAGTCTTTGGAGGGTGCATTGAGGTCTTTGCCTATTTGTGAGAAGGATTTGCAGGTTGTTAGATCGCGAAGTTCTTGTGTGTATGTTACCCGGTCAGTAATCCAGGATGGGAGTGTTAAGTCAGGAGTAAGAAGCTTTAAGGTGTTTAAAGGAATGTTTAGTGGTTTCGTCAGTACATGTGACCATTTGGTATTGTGTAGTGTATGCCACACTTTAACTGAGGCTTGGACAGTGGATGAGTAGTGGAAAATGTGAGGATTATGTGTAGAGGTACTAAATAACCAGTTGGTGAGGTTTGTGCCCGGTGTCTTGTGATTTTCTATATTGCTCCAGAGAGTTTTGGGTGAGGTTTTCATCCATTCTTTCATTTGTGATAGAATGGTGGCATTGTAGTAGTCTTTGATGTCTATGTATCCCATTCCCACCATGGATCTGTGTTTAATAAGTTTCGTGTGACAACATCTAGATTTTTTTTGCTTGCCAAACAAATTGGCTTAGGATGGATTGGAGAGATTTCAGGTAGGTAGATGAAAGTGGTATAGGAAGCGTGCGAAATATGTAGAGCAACCGTGGCAATACCATCATTTTAAAGGCTGCCAGGCGGCCTGACCATGAGAATTCATGTTTGGAGAGTTTTGTGGTTTCAGTAAGCATCATCTGTTTGGCGTCTGTGTAGTTGTGTGCGAAAAGACCTCTAGTGGATTTGGTGAGATTAACGCCGAGGTAGGGAATACTATCCTCCACTCATGGGTAAGGATATTGGGTCTGGAGTAGATTACTAGTGGTTGCATCAATGCCCAGGTCTAGAATATAGGATTTATGTTCATTAACTTTGTAGCAAGATAAAGTACTAAACCTTTTCAGTAGCGATTTGACCGAAGCCAGGGAAGAGTGAGGGTTTGTGATCATCATTATCATGTCGTCTGCAAATAAATTTATTTTATATTCTGTGGTACCAATGGTGAAGCCTGATATTGTAGAGTGGGATCTGACATGTTCTGCTAAGGGTTCCATAATTAGGTTAAAAATGATTGGTGAGAGCGGACAACCTTGTCGGGTGCCATTAGTGATGGAGAATGGCTTAGACAGCATCTCCGACGTATAGACCTGTGCTGATGGGGAGGAATTCAGAGCCATTATGGCTGCCAGAATAGGGCCCTGAAAACCAAATTTGCCAAGGGTTGCTTCAAGATATTTCCAAGATATTTCCATTTGCCTCTATGTCAGGTAGAGACGGCTGTGTGACAGATGTGTTATCTTTTAAATTATAAAGTGTATTGTAGTAGTTTTAATAAATGCGTCTGCAATAGCTTGTGGATCTATCAGTTTCTGTTTAGTAGCTGGGTGGAATAGATGGGTAATTTTGGTTTTGGAATAGTAACCTTTGATTCTATTGGCCATTGCCTTTCCGGCTTTGTTACCAGTAGAGTAGTGTTGAGCTCTAAAATGCTTATGTGCTCTTTCAAAGGATTCTAGAAGGAGAGATTTTAATTCCTGTCTAAGGGAGTCTAATTTAGTCTTGGTTAACGGATCTGGATTCGTTTGGTTTTGGTGTTCTAGCGTTTTAATATCGGCAGTAAGTGTGTTTAGACGCTGTGATCTCCTCCTCCTCTCTCTAGCAGTAAGTTGAATAATGATCCCCCTTATGAATGCCTTATGGGCATTCCAAAGAACGGTATCATTGCTAACAGATCCTGCATTAATATTAAAGTATTCTGTTAAACGCTCTCTAATATAAGAAGAATGGATCGGTGAGTGGAGAATCGCAGCATTCGCTCTCCATATCCGTGTATGGGAAATCTTCGGTGAGTCTTCTATGGTCATTGCAACCGGAGCGTGGTCAGACCACGTAATGGTCAATATCTCTGTGGAGGAGATTTTGGGCAAAGTCCATTTATCCACTAGGAAGTAGTCAATCCGAGTGTAAGAGTTGTGTCTAGGGGAGAAATAGGAGTAGTCCCTTTCGGTGGTGTGATGGCATCTCCACACATCAAATAGGTCATGAGATCGAATGAACGGTCCCATAGGGGATGTAACTCTGGTTGAGTGGGAAGAAGAATCGATGGAGTTGTCAGGTACTATGTTAAAGTCCCCACACATGACAAGGTGTCCTTGTTTAAAGCGATGGATTTTTTTCATCAATTTGGACAGAAAGTGAATCTGTTTCTTGTTGGGGGCATATACTGATACGATGGTGCAATTATCGTTGTTTAATGCACAATTCAATGCCAGATATCTACCATCAACATCCTCTCGTGGATAAGGAAGGAAGGGAGAAAAACAGCAAGGTAGTTAGTGATAAACAAGAGGGTAAGGGAAAACAGGTGTCAGCAGTGTGTTAGGGACTGCTGAATGTGGCTGAGGGTAAAGTTCGTAAACTAACTGCAACGAACAGGTACTGAATGCCTGGCACGGAGTGCTTATCTGAGATTGGATTCACAGCATCACTGATTTGGAAGTCATTTGTTGTAGTGGTGAGAATGACCGGAGTTGAAGGATTGCGTGTTTGGTTTGTGGGTCACTGGGGTTGGAGGGTCACCGTCAGGAATGATACCCCATGTTTTGAGCAATTGTATGCCCTGTTCGATGGTATGGATATTGTGGCGTGTTCCATTTCTGGTAACCATCAGCTTGGTTGGCAACCCCCATTGATATGGGATCTTATGATTATTGAGGGGTTTTGTGATTGTTTGCAGTTGACGTCTCTGTTGACGAGTGTATTGAGAGATGTCAGCAAAAAGTTGCAGCTTTGTGTATGGATGTGGGAGCTGTCCCAGGCGTCTGGATTGTGTAAGGAGCATGTCCTTGGTGTGGTAGAAATGGATGCGCATCAGAGTATCTCGAGGTATTTCTACGGGTAGGTGAGGAGTTTTTGGGAGACGATGGATGCGATCGATGATCGTCTTGATCGGTGGGAGATCTGGGAGAAGTGTTGAGATCAACTTCCTAGCGTAGGAGTTGAGATCTGCTGGTAGGATAGTTTCAGGGATTCCTCTTATCTTGATATTTTGGCGTCGTGAGCGATCTTCAAGATCCACCATTTTGGCACGCACCCAGCGGTGTTCTTCTCTGGTGTGGTCATGTGCGTCTACCAGGTCATTAACTGTTTCTGTCATGACGCTCATCTGCTTTTCAATAATCCCCACTTTCTGTTTTAAATGCTGTAAACATTGAAGAAATGTCAGACTGGAGGGAGCTGTGAAGTGACATTAGCATTTCTTTCAGCATAGTGTCTAAGACAGGCTGATTTGTAGTAGGGAAGGCTGCTATGGGGGAAGCTGCAGAAGGCTGTGTGAGGAGATTTTCTAATGCAGGCCTTACATCCTATGACTGATCTGCTGTATCCAGTCGCATCCTTGCTTTTGCAGGGCTGTTGGAGGTGGATGAGGAGCCTGAGGATAGCTGGGAGCCTGAGGAGTTGTGCTGGGCTGAAATGGAGGATTCTTCATCATCAGGCAGGTCAGTGTAGGAATTCTCTGTGTGCTGTGCAGTGCCGCCGCGGCCATCTTGGATTTTATCTCCCTGAGGGAAGATGAGGAAATCTGTGATTTTTGTGGGAATCCTGTATTCTTTCCTCTTTCTAGAGGTTCCGGTCTGGTTCCCCAGGTTGTGGGGGTCTGAGGATTGCATTTTGTGGGGTCTGAGGCAGTGATTTGAGGTCCAGTTCTCTGTTCAGTGCAGGAGCTGTGAGATCAGGCTTCTATTCAGCCCGGCAGCTTACCACGCCCCCCTTGTCAAAGATTTTGATTGACAGGCTCCCACTGCTATCAATCTGCCCAGTGAGGCGAGACAAAGCCAGGAGAGCCTCTGCTCTCCTGCACAGCACTGGATCAAGATCAGCTCAGTATAGGGAAGGGGCTCTTTGACACAGAAAGATGTTTTTTACATGAATGCATAGGATACATTAAGGAAAAAACCTTAAGGATTTAGACTCACTTGAATATGCAAAGCTAAAAAATAGATAATTAAAAGTAAAGAGTCCTGGTACCTAAATTTAATTAGAAATTAGCCTCTTGTAATGCCCTGTATAGCAGTATACAGACTGGGAGAAGGAAAGGCAGAACTTGGGTCAATCATCTGTGATGCATTCACAGTTGATATTAAGTGGAGCTGGATACATGCTATACAATTTTGTTGTTTGATTTCCTTTTCGATTCACCTTCAGCTATGTAGTGGAAGGGCCTGCCTGATTGCATACAAATTGAAAGTGTTTGGGTGTGACCTCATATTATAGGCTACTTTCACACTGGGGCATTGGGGGCATCAGCGGTAAAGCGCTGCTATTTTTAGCAGCGCTTTACCGACTTTTTTTGCGGAGGTTTTCTGCCGATAGCGGGGCGCTTTCAATAACGCTATTTTCAGTGCTATAGCACCTGTAAAATGTCTTAGTTTGAAAGCAGCCATATGGTTTTGGTAAATCTAAAGGAGAAAATCTAAAGAAATTTATATTGTGTGTATCCAGCTTAACACACTGATGGGGGTTGAGAGCAAACTAAGCAGAGGATGAGATGATCAGTCTGCTGCTTCTTTCAGTTAACTTTTCTAACAACAGTAGAGAAAAATGAATCTGCTATCTGGCAGGGGATGTGTAAATCTTAGGATTGGCCAGACAAGTAACAAATCCTTTAGCGGATAAACTAGCTCTAACATTTATTTTACCAGGTATTTAGGAGTTTGCCTAGAGTTCAGTTTAAGCATAAGAAAATCAAGCCTTTTTTGATATAATTGAAATGAAAAATGCCATGCAGGTGCACATTTTATTAGTCAACTACTAAGTCACTTTTATTGCACACATGGCAACCGTTTTGATAATCAAAAAGAAAAGTAATTCAAAGAGCAATGCTTTTAGATGCTGCCGAGACCACATTTAATTATCTATAGATTCATTGTAGCAACATTTTCTTATTTTGCAAGAGTAACTCATTTCATTAATCATGCTAGCTATGTGGGTCGAAATAGTGTTCAAAAACAATTATGCAGAGAATACAAAAACAGAAAATGTGTTTCTGTCAAAATCATTAGAATGCCAACAGAGTTTAAAGCATATCTCCAGTTGCAAAATACTTTACTCCCCCACACACCCTGAATCCCCTTTCTGTGCATATTTTTTTCAAGTGATATTTCAGGGTATTTCTGCTCCAACACTGGGTGGCCTTCCTCAATGCTACAAAGGCAAAGCTGATGTTACAATATTTTGCTGCAAGCTCAGGCCAACATGGTGACACATCCCCAGGGCTCATAATAAAATGAAGGATTCACCCTGGGACTTTAAATGAAGTGGGTACCGTTTCCGCCAGTAAACATAACAGTAGCAAATAAGTATATAGTTTATTCAAGTAAAATTGTTTACATGCATAGATAGCACCAACAGTTGCCAATCAAAAAAAAAAAGATATATAAAGAAGAATATTGGTACATGGATGTAATAGCAGTCATAGTATACAGGCATCATACTACCCGACTAGTTTTACAAGATCCAGCTCGCTCTTCAGGGGTGGATATTTGTAACAATGTACCTAGGATAAAAAAAGTATATATTTGGCAAAATGGCACAGGATTAGTTATAAAGGCACAGGGTAGGAGGGGTTATTGGTCCCCATACTCACCACTGAGCTTGACCATGGCTACAGGTGTGCGGCTCCAAGATAGCGGCAGCAGGTGCCTCACCAGGGAGCTGAGGGGGCGAAGTCAGATGGGACCCCACCAGGGGCCAAACGGAGAGCAGGCATGGCATGGGTGTAGTGATGTAACCCTAGAGACCTTGTTAGTCCATAAAGAGTATAGGCTGTGAACATAAGTATGTTTGTCAAGCATCTAAAGTACTAAAATAGAATCAATAAGTATTAGCATAAAGATATGTATGCATGAATGAAAGGCCTGGACCCAAATATGGTAGGGAACATGGAGATGGTTAGAAACATAGGATAACAGAGGAATACTAACAGGTGAAAAGATAGAAAAGAAAAAAAGAGGAGAAAGAGGTGGACTGTGATTGTGTAATAGTAGGGTAGTGATGTATCCCTAGAAACCTTGTTAGTCCATAAAGAGTATAGGCTATAAACATGAGTATGTTTGTCAGGCATCTAAAGTAGTAAAGTAAAATCAATGAGTATTGGCATACAGATATGTATACATATATATATATATATATATATATATATATATATATATATATATATATATATATATATATATATATATATATATATATATATATATAGGTAAAAGGCCTGGGCCAGGGATGGTAGGGACATAGAGATGGTGGAAAACATAGGATAGCAGAAGGATACTAACAAGTGACAAGATGAAAAATATGGAGAGGAAAGAGAGGTGGACTGTGATAGTGTGGTGGGATGTGTGATATCAAAAAACAAAAATGAATAAAAATAAGCGCTCAAAAAATAAAACTATGTATGAGATATGCAAGTGTGCCTAAATGTACAAGTATCAAGAGGTGAAAATGGTATGTACCTGAGTATGGTGAATATCTTGAGTATAAGAGTAATGAAACACAGCAGGCAACCTCCACAGCTGTGTGTATGCTCAGTGAAGAGTGAAATTGAAATGAAAGCCATGCCTGACCTCCAATTTAACCCTGGAAGAGCCCAGGAGGCTCCACCCCCAACACCATGTGTGAAAAGCTGACTTGTGAGCACAGGAGGCGCCCACTGTCATAGGGAGGCATGCAAAAGCAGACACATCCCCAAGCCATCAGATGATATAGTGCATCCAGCTGCGCCGACGTCCGCAAAATCGCAGACGCCATGCCTCTGGAGCCTGAACATGGTGCCGATGTGTAGGTGTCCCCATCCGCCTGAAAGCAGATGGGGACAGCAGGAGACACAGAAAAGCCTCCCTTTGTACACATCACAGCTCCCAATGCAAGACAAAAAGCGCTAACGCCAACCAAAGAATCGCACAACAAGGAGCCAGGGTATAAAACAATACTGGGATAAAAAATGTGTTGGAGGATGAGTAGCTAGTATAGCATCAAAGTGTAGAAGTCGTTTATACATGTAGATATTGGCGGGGGTGACAACAGACCAGGTTTGGGCTAGTGGGTGTCTTCCACCCGGGTTCAATATAAAGAAAAGGGAAAGGTCCAGTGTCCCCAGTAAAACACTTCCATCCCTATAACATATAATAAAATGAAGGATTCGCCGTGGGACTTTTAATGAAGTGGGTACCGTTTCCGCCAGTAAACATAACAGTAGTAAATAAGTATATAGTTTATTCAAGTAAAATTGTTTACAAGCATAGATAACACCAACAGTTGCCAATCAAAAAAAGATATCCAGGGCTCACAGCAAGTGATCTGAATGATGCTGCCTATTGTCCAAGCTGGATGAGGGCCAGCAGCAAATACTTGAGAGAAAGTGCATACTGCAACAGAAGCTATATTTTTTTTTCTTAAAACCTCTGGACTGTATATTTTGAAAATAATTGTATAAACTGGAGTTCAGCTTTAAGGTAGAGATCTCTTGTCTATATCAGCAGATACCTCCGGCAGAGTATCCTCTTCAGAAGCATTAGACTCATTACACATTTTACACTTTTTACATTGCATGCCTTTAAGTTAATGTTCTACACATTGGATTTTAAAAGCATAGTCTGCAGTTACCAAAAAACTGCCTATGCAGGTAAAAGGTGCATGTCGATAGAAACAAATGGTGCAGACATGTACGGAGCTGTATTAAAAAAGGAAGCGGAGTACAGACATGAAAGGGTGCAAGGAACTTAGGAGGAATAAGTTAGAGAAGAGGAGGGGTTTAAGGAAGTTAGGGATATGTTGGTATTGGTGGATCAGTGTAGAAAGGGGAGGAGAGTTTAATTATTGTAGAAGCTGGGGGGAGTTGAAGCAGCAGTCGTGAGTTGGAGAGCCAGGAAGAACGTTCAGGTAGCAAAAATGAGTGGGTTAGAACAGCTATGGATGCAGCTTAGGGAGGCGGCGGAGACCCATAGGACAGAATGGCTTCAGAGCCAGATTGCTTCCACATTGCAGGGGGTAGGGAGTAGGGAAGGGCCCATCCACAGCGCGACCTGTCTCATCGCGGGCTCAGAGGTCCAGACCTCCGGAGCGCCTTAGCCCCGACATCGCTTCCAGGACCCAGCGGAGACTGGAGAGCCATAGTCGGACCCCCTCAGGACCCCCTCCAGCAAAGCAGACACCAAGCAGGTCGGGCGGTGGGACAAGCAGGCGTGCTAGACTACAACATGGTCATAGGGGGGGAGTCTTAATGCAGGCCCACAGGCCGGTCCCCTCTAGTGAACTCCAGCAAGACAGACAGCAGGCTGCCACCTCCGGCGATGCTCCGGTCGGGGTGGCAACCCGGCGAGGAAAAAGAGGTAGTTCGGGCGCCGGCCTTTCCTTAGACGCGGCCGGTGGCTTGCCTCGTGGCGGCGCCATTTTACCTGGGGGTGAAGGTTCGGCCAGTCAACAGCGAGACCGTCAGTCGGGAGGCCCCGCCTCCAGGTTCAGTGTTGGGCCTGGGAGGGTTGGCCAGCGCAACGCATGCGTGAGAGACAGGTCGCCAAGTGATGACATCATCTCCCCCCATGACGGGAGCGGAGGAAGAAACCCTCTGAGGGATGTCGCCCCCCCTCAGGTCGCTCCGGCTGCGGGACACAGTACTGCCAGAAGAACAGGGGAAGGAGTGCAGCAAGCGATGCGGACGGTCAACAACAGCAGCAGCAGCGAGGAGGAAGAGTTGAGCGATGATCCATAGGAGGCAGCGATGGAGTCGGGTCAGACGGCTGGTGGGTCACCTCGCCTCAGGCAGCCTGGTAAGCAAAAAACTTCTATGTCTGTTAACAATGTCTCTGGGCTGGTAGATGCAGGAAACAGGGTGGGTGGTAATGTGCAGGGTGGCATAGGAGGGGGGAAAGGGGGTTTATGGGACTCATTTGAGACAGAGTGACTGCTGCGAACACACACTGCTGCAGCATTCTCTCATGAGACCTCCACCCCCTTCCATCCTCCATTTACTGGACAGTACCTTCCCAGGAGTTTTACAAGTCAAAAGATCTCCCCTCCACCCAGCCAGTGACAGGTTCACACCACCCCATAACCATCTCTCTACATACTTAAAGGAGAACCCACACACCATCTACTATCACATAGAACGCTTGAAGGTGGACTGGTATGGAACACAGAAAATCGCATCTTCCATTTCAGGCCGCTTTGTCCAACTAGCCATCATGTTGATGTACATACTTTGGCCTACTGGCATATAGAGACTGCACCCTGGTTCTCAAACAGGCTCTGATGAAGAGGTCATCCTCGAAACGCGTTAGCCAACTCTAAATACCTGCCTTAACATGGGCTCTTGATATTTCTAACCCATTTTTAATTTTTGATGTCTTTTACATTTTGTCACCTGTTTGCATGATACGTAGTATTGGTATTATTCAACTGTTTTTATTTGCTCTTTATTTCCTCTGAAATAAATTTTATATGTTTTGATGTGAGCTTGATCACACGCCCTTCATCCATCACTCTCCACTTAGCCTTACCTGACCACCCCGGGGTCATTCTCTGGGCAGCGGGACAAGCAATACCATCTCCTCTAGCTTCGCTACAGTTTACAATACTACTCTTCTCAAAACCAAATCAGACCCTCACAAGCGCAGGAGTAATTTTTTCCTTGTCCACAATCTTGGCCAGCGCAACGCATGCGTGAGAGACAGGTCGCCAAGTGATGACGTCATCTCCCCCCACGACGGGAGCGGAGGAAGGAACCCTCTGAGGGATGTCGCCCCCCCCTCAGGTCGCTCCGGCTGCGGGACACAGTACTGCCAGAAGAACAGGGGAAGGAGTGCAGCAAGCGATGCGGACGGTCAACAACAGCAGCAGCAGCGAGGAGGAAGAGTTGAGCGATGATCCGTAGGAGGCAGCGATGGAGTCGGGTCAGACGGCTGGTGGGTCACCTCACCTCAGGCAGCCTGGTAAGCAAAAAACTTCTATGTCTGTTAAAAATGTCTCTGGGCTGGTAGATGCAGGAAACAGGGTGGGTGGTAATGTGCAGGGTGGCATAGGAGGGGGGAAAGGGGGTTTATGGGACTCAGTGAGGGAGCTACTTCGGCACTTGTAGAGCAGGGCTCCGCAACCCTCATCCCCCATTAGCCCCTGGGTATCGCAAACCCTGAGTGGTAGGGAACCCCCAGTTGTAGGGGACCCCCCGCAAAGGTCGGCAACGCTGGTAGTAGCGGAGAGGCAGACGGGAGGTGACGGCGTGGGAGAATCGACAAACACCACAACGCAGGAAAAGGACGTGGAAAAAAGTGAGATTGGCGGATGCAGCCAAGTGTGAGGTCTACGTTTGCTTCGAGGGACCTTTGGGGGCGCATTTGAAAAAAAGGTAAAGGAGAAAATTTGGAAAAATTAGTTTGTGGAGATTTTCTCCTTGCTCCCGTTAGAAAAGTTTAATTTAGACAGGGTAAAACCGGATGAGAGTAAAAAAGAGGAGGAAGAAAAGAGAAGGTACAGACTAATTCCGTGCATGTTTGCAAACTGGTTGCAAGCGTTTGCGATTCTGGCCAGCGTGATTGGGGAAAAAGCCCCCGAGAATTGCTCGGCGTTATTTTGTTACCTGGAAGTGATCAGCGAGGCATATCGGGTATATGGGGGTTTAGCGTGGCTTCGGTATGACGAACAGTTTCGTCAGCGGAAGGCGGTTCGCCCCTCAATTAGATGGGACCATAAGGATATAAGCCTCTGGATGAAGTTGATGACTTCGTCCAGAGCGGGGAGCCCATTTTTTCAAGGGGGGGCCGGCGGCACCTCCTCCGCTGGATCGCCGGCCCCTAAAAAAGAAAGGGGTGTGCTGGCAGTTCAATGAAGGCAACTGCCGGTTCGGAACTTCATGTTGCTACAAGCATGAATGCTCCGGATGTAATGGGGTGCACCCTTTCGTGCGCTGCTTCAAGCAAGGAAAAGGTTGCACAGGAGACATCGCTGGAAAAAGGGATGACGCCGGTGAGACTAGAAAGGATGCTACCTTTCCTAAATAGGTACCCGGATAGGGCGGCGGCAGTTTTATTAGAAACAGGGTTCAAGGAAGGTTTTCGAATTCCAAGCTCCTTGCGTGAGGTTCCGCCAGTTGCGGACAATTTGAAGTCGGCACGCCTTCACCCGGAGGTGGTGTCGCCTAAGTTGTTTAAGGAAGTTGCATTAAGCCGCATGGCGGGTCCATTTACTTCACCACCATTACCAGGTTTAATAGTTTCCCCGTTGGCCCCCAACGGGTGCCCCCGAAGAAGGAACCAGGGCAATATAGGATGATACATCATCTGTCTTACCCAAGAGGTGGCTCAGTGAACGATGGTATTGACCCGCAGGATTGTGCGGTTACCTATACATCCTTCGATGCGGCTGTTTCTTGGGTCAGAAAATATGGTAGGGGGGCCCTCATGGCAAAGACTGATGTGGAATCGGCATTTCGGTTATTGCCTGTACACCCCCTCAGTGTACATTTGTTGGGTTGCTGTTGGCAAGGGTCGTATTTTGTTGACCACTGCCTACCCATGGGTTGTTCCATTTCTTGCGCACTGTTTGAGGTGTTTAGCTCGTTCTTTGAATGGGCTGTTAGGGAAGCGGCAGGAATAAATTCAGTAATACACTATCTGGATGATTTCTTGTGCATAGGCCCACCTGACTCCAGATGTTGTGGAATATTGTTAGGGACGTTACAGCACTTGGCTGAAAGGTTCGGGATTCCGCTGGCGGCCGATAAGACAGAGGGCCCAACTTCGGAATTAGTTTTTTTGGGCATCACTATTGATTCCATGGCTATGGAATGTAGGCTGCTGGAGGACAAGTTGGTGGCGCTACGAGAGGAGGTGAGTATGGCAGGTAAGAAGCGGAAGCTGCGGCTGAAGGAATTGCAATCCTTATTGGGAAAATTTAATTTTGCGTGCAGAATCATTCCCATGGGTCATATATTCTGTAGGAGGCTGGCGGCTGCAACGGCTGGGGTGAGAGTTCCCAATCACTTTGTCAGATTGACCACAGAACTAAAGGCAGATTTAAAAGTTTGGGACGCGTTTTTGGAGTGCTTTAATGGGCGATCGGTGTGGCAAGTGGGGCCAGTCAGCAATGCCGACTTGGTCCTGTTTATGGATGCGGCAGGATCGGCAGGATACGGGGCGTATTGCCGAGGTAGATGGAGTGCAGGGCCGTGGCCGAAGATTTGGAGAGAGGCGGGTTTCCTTCGAAACCTGGTCCTCCTTGAGCTGTTTCCTATTGTTTTGGCAGTAGAACTGTGGGGGGAGGAATTACGTAACAAAAAAGTTAGGTTCAATTGTGACAATTTGGGGGTGGTTTGGGCGATTAATAACATCTCGGCTTCATCCCCACCTGTGATCAGGTTGTTAAGACACCTGGTGCTCAGTTGTTTGCGCATAAATGCATTTATTTATGCTGTGCATATCCCTGGAGTGGACAATAAGTTAGCGGATGCTTTGTCTCGTTTCCAGTGGGAAGAATTTCGCAAACTGGCACTGGAGGCGAACCAGGTAGGGGAGCCATGCCCGTCGGAACTGTGGAGAGTTGCGTTGGAATCGCCGCAGGATTGATCTGGCAGTCCCTCAGCGCAGGAACATGGAGGGCTTATGAAAAAGTGTGGCAAGAATGGTTGGCCTTGATGGAGGAGGTAGGAGGGTCAGAGGACTCCGCTGACGTACAGACCTGGGTTTTGTGTTTTATTTGTAGGAATTATGTAAAAGGGGTCTCTGGGTCTGGAATAGGAAAGAAGATGGCGGCTCTAGCCTTTTTATTCCAATTAAAAGGACTCAGGGATTTCACAAAATCCTTTATGGTACGCAGGGCTTTGCGGGGTTATAGAAAAGGTTCTTGCGAGAAGGACTCCAGACGCCCAGTGTCATTTGCGGTGCTGGGGACGATTCTGACAAGCCTCAACAAGGTGTGTTCAGAGTACTTTGAGCAAGTTCTCTTCCGAGCAGCCTTTTT
Source organism: Aquarana catesbeiana (assembly GCF_042186555.1). NCBI lineage: Eukaryota > Metazoa > Chordata > Amphibia > Anura > Ranidae > Aquarana > Aquarana catesbeiana. The sequence goes on along the minus strand of NC_133331.1, from coordinate 216,751,978 downwards.
GGTGGCATTTTTTGGAGCATTTAGAATCGGGGAGTTGGTCTCGCCATCAAAAAGGGTGGTGGGAGGTCTAAGGTTGGGCGATGTGCAGTTTTCAGATCAGTCCGCTCTGATTTGGATACGGCGATCAAAAACAGACCAGGAAGGAAAAGGGGTCAGGGTTGAGTTGTTCAAGGGGTTAGAAACCCAGTTTTGTCCAGTAACAGCTCTGAGGCAGTTCTTGGGTATGCGTCCGACAAGGGAGGGAGCACTGTTTATCCATAAGGATGGATTGTGCTTATCCAGGTTTCAGTTTACAGCGGTGATGAGGAAGAAGGAGGGCTTTCCCCGGGAGAATATGCAGGGCATTCCTTCCGCATAGGGGCAGCCATGGAGGCAGCTCGCTGGGGACTTCCAGAAAATGTAATAAAGAAGATAGGCAGATGGGAGTCAAACAGATTTCAGATATATGTTCGCCCACAGTTATTGTGAAGTATAGTTGGTGTATATGTTAAGATTGGTAGGCGGTTATAAAAAAAAAATGTTTAAATGTCGCTGGTATGTTTCTTTGTTATTTCTTTTCAGATCCCCCCAGATGTCTCATTTGGATATTGGGACACTCATACAGTTTTTGGGGGGCAAAACGGGCAGACATCAGACCTGAAGGTAGACAGCTACGGCTTAAGAGAGAGGAGGGCATGGTCAGATGGTTGGGTATACCGGGCATGAGTTGGCAGCAAGTGGTTCCGGAGGTACATAGATTTTCTAGGTTGGACAGGGTCCCTGATATATTGGTCCTTCACGTGGGAGGAAATGACTTGGGTATTAGACCAATGAGGCAGGTCATTAAAGATATCCAATGGGACTTTCTCAGGCTTAGGGCATCCTTTCCAGACATGTTGTTCGTATGGTCTGATATAGTTGCCCGCATGTTTTGGAGGGGGGCCCGATCGTGGGAAAAACTCAATAAGACCCGCATAAAAGTTAACAAAGAGGTGGGCAGGTTCGTTTCCAGGAATGGGGGCATAGTGATACGACATTGGGAATTAGAGACTGACACTTGGATGTACCTGAGAGGGGATGGTGTTCATCTTAACCCAGTTGGGATTGATCTTTGGTCCCTGGGGCTTGAAAATGGCATTAGAAGAGCATTTCTGGTGTGGCTGCGGGCACAAGCGTAAGGTGTCACACTTGTGCCGTGGTGGCGTTAGGTCCTTGGCGACAAGAGTATATATATATATGGATTGATATATATATATTGGTTAAAATGAGGTATTGAATAACGTTGGGACCAGTGGCGGCCCGTCCATAGGGGGCGCCAGGGCGCCGCCCCCTCTCCTGTAGTCAAAAAAAAAAATAAAATAAAAAAAAAAAAACATTTTTTTAAAACGGCCCCTTTAAGAACAAAAAAAAAAAGTCCTTTAACAAAGTGCACTGTGGCGCCGGGCGCCAGTGCACTATGGGAAGCGCCACGTCAATGCAATCACGAGATTGCAGACGCGGCGCTTCATTTGCGGGCTTTTAACCCGCCTTGTGGCGCAAACGAAAACGCCGATTAGCTTCCGCTCCTAGAATCAGTGTGATTCTATGGGCGGGAGCATTGCTTTTCAAATCTTGAGGTCACTTCCGGCTTTCGTGAAGAAGACGAGAGCCGAAAGTGATGTTGGCAGCTCCGTTCTTCGGCTGAGCGGAGCTGCAGGAGGAAGGTAAGAGCCATATGAGGGATGGGTTGCTGTCTGGCAAGGAGGGTGAGCTCCAGCACAGCACAGCACAGCTGCATGTATCTGTCCCTCTCATCCCCATTCCCCCCCTCCCTCCTGTCTCACTAACACACGAGTCTACTGAAGACACCTATACACAGACAGAGGGGGAGGGGGAGGAGAATGGACACATACACAGGACGTGAGGGGCAAGTTATCAAAGAAAGATACAGTGATTTTGGGGGCTGGGAGAGGATGCTTTATGTGCTAGGGGCCACTTTGGGAGCAGAGAGGATTTGTGCTAGAAGGGGGGTTGAATATAAAATTAGACCCCCCCCCCCAGCACAAATCCTCTCTGCTCCCAAAGTGGCCCCTAGCACATAAAGCATCCTCTCCCAGCCCCCCAAATCACTGTGATTATCTTTCTTTGATAACTTGCCCCCCTTCCCCCTTGTTCAAAGAGATGCTGGCTGCTATTAAGGAGACAATCATGGTTTCTGGGATCAGTGGACACAGTGGCTGCGTTTTTGATGACGCAGTGGCTGCGTTTTTGATGACACAGTGGATGCGTTTTTGATGACACAGTGGATGCGTTTTTGATAACACAGTGGATGCGTTTTTTATGGCACAGTGAATGCGTTTTTTATGACACAGTGGCTGCGTTTTTGATGACACAGTGAATGCGTTTTTGATGACACAGTGAATGCGTTTTTGATGACACAGTGGCTGCGTTTTTGATGACACAGTGAATGCGTTTTTGATGACACAGTGGATGCGTTTTTGATGACACAGTGGATGCGTTTTTGATGACACAGTGAATGCGTTTTTGATGACACAGTGAATGCGTTTTTGATGACACAGTGGATGCGTTTTTGATGACACAGTGGCTGTATTTTGATGACAGTGGCTGCGATTGATGTTTTTTTTTCAGAATTTTTCAGTTTGTTTGCGCCCCCCCAAAAATTTTGAGCACCAGCCGCCACTGGTTGGGACACATCCCAGGATGGAGTATTCCGGTTGGTCCAGTCAGTTTTTGGACCAACTGGTAATAAATGGGGGTCTGGGTCAGTTAGTGAGTCCTCGAGACGAGTTAGCGGCTGGGGACAGATGCTAACAAAAGGGACTCAGGCTCAAAAAGTGATTGGGGTCGTCAGGGACCAGCAACAAAAAGATTACTGAGAGTTTAGAGTTAAATATTTTGAATATTTTAAATGGTTATAAATATTTGAAATAAAAAGTTTACAGTTTTTATTGGTTCTTGTTAAATAAAAGGCCGATAAGGCCATTTACATCCAATCCAAGTGTCGGTGTCTTTACTTGGTAATATAAGGTGCCATGCATAAATTGGTGGGGAAGTAAGGTATCTGGCTACCCTATTCAAACTTTTACCAAAGGGGAACAATGCCCTATATGGTAGGTGTTGGCCACCTACCATATGAAGTCTGATCAGAAAGTGCATCATCATGACCTACCTTGTTGCAGGTGTAGCACTACCCCCATAAGAGCCGCTAGATATATTACCCAGATCTTCTCCTATTTCAATTCTTGCAGCCAGGCACACAGTATTTCTTTCCACAGTCAGATGCACATTTACTTCCACTCATTTCTTCAATGATCAATTTAGGGGTTTTGGTTGTTTTTGGTATTTTATTGTGGAACTTAGATAGGGAAGGGAATGTAGTGGGATACTCTGAATTAATTACAAGGAGAACAGCTTCTGTAACTGAACTGTGGAATTATTGCAGGATACACTGTACACTCTTGAGCAAGTCCTTTGCAGGAATAATGGACAGTTGCTCTTTGGGACAATAGCCAATATCCCCTTTCTGCTTAACCAAGTAGATGACTTTCCTAGCACAGAGGGGTAGCCAAAGAACCAGTCCCCAAGATCTTTACAGTCTATACTTACAAGGCCTCTGGACCAAATGGTAGGCTCCTTAAAATTCTCCAGCAGCACCCTGCACTAATTCCAGATAGATCTCCAGGGACAGCTCCCTCTCAGTCAGCTCTTCAGAACACTCTGGTCAGCATTTCAGCTCTCAGGCCTCCCACTCGAGGCCACATGGCAGTGGGTACTATGGAGGGCACAGCACCCCCCCCTCAGCTGTGCTCTCCTCTCTAGGAGAATACCACTTCCTTTGTCCTCCACCGAATATATATAGCCTTGATAGCATGCATAGGGGAGATCTCTTCCTTTTATATGAAGGGAATGTAGAGGGAAAGGACAACTTGTAGATGAGAGGGGATGCCCCCCCCAGAAAGTCAGCACTCCAATGGAAATGTAAACATAGCCATAACGACAAGAAGTACAAGGGGGGGGGGGGTCTGGCTCAGGACCAATAACAGCAATAGGATGATGACAGTCTCCCCCATTTGTTCAGCAGTAGAAGACTGGATGAGGAATCCTGATCACCAGCACTTTATCCATATATACCGAATGCCCCAAAATCCAGTTCTACTTAATGGACGGGAACTGTTTTCATAATTCAGGGTTAGACTGATTTCCGAAGGGCTTGGGAACATATATGAAATTATACACTTTCTCTTCACACCATGGGACCCTCTTTGCCCCAATCACCTCCATGATTTCCCAGGGAATATATGAAAAATCATACCGGTACTCCAGAGTCACACGCCTTTGGAGATGGGAGAATCTGGGCAATGCATCATGGTCTCCTCTTCCCTATGGAACAAATGGACACCCTATTTTTCAAATGTAGCTCTTGTATGCCTTATTCAGTGCTTGTGTCCTGCCAAGGGACAAATCAGGTCTCCTCTCCACATAGGCCTGGCAGCACCCCAGGTTTTTAGCACACAAGATCAACTGGGCATTGTGCTCTCACTTTGCCATTCAGCTTGGAACACTGGTAACTACTCCCAGTCCCATCCAGAATACCTTACCGACCTCTAGTCTCCCATCCCTTCCTCCAGGGATCCAAACATATTCTTGAACCTCAGAGACCCCATGTTAAAAACTCCTGACTCCCCACAGAGACATTGCTGAGAGAATCACAGCTCTTACTGTTCACCTCCACCATCAAAGGAGTAAGCTCTCAAATGCTGAGCTCAGAGCTAATGCACCAGGGGAGGGAAAGTGCACATGTGTGGTTTGAATCAGAAACTTGCTGTAATAGTAGAGGTGAATAGCAAGAGCTAGGAGTCTGTAACGAGCTCCTGCTCGCTTTCTTCCACTCTCCCGACACTCCTTTGCTACTATCGGATCAGATTGCAAATCACAACGTCTGATATTTTGGTGGTCCGATGCTCTGGGATCTGAACTACAGCTAATCCAGTTGTGATAGCTTGGAACAAACACCAGGCAGGCTGTATGTAAGTTCAAACAGGAATCTCATGTTTATTGGATGCACACAACACACTTTTATACACAGCAGTTTGAACACCCCACCCAAACAACCACTTTCCTATTGGTCAATTGTAAAGTACATTCTAGTCCTCACTTAGGTCCTCTTGGCCATGCTAAACAGGGTCAGCAGGGATTGGTCCAATAGCTTGAATAGGAGGGCTGATGTGTAATGACACAGAGAAGTCCCAGAGAAGAGGAGATAATTAAAGTACATAAACAAACGGTCAAACACAGAACAATACCTTCCTTCCAGACCACGGAGCCATCTGGAGGGGGTTAGCCTTAAAACAAACGGTGAACAATAAAACAAACACTGGGTGATACAAACATAAGACAGGGCGGAGGACCCGCCACTGTGTAATAGAATCAAGGAAAAATACTTCAGTATTCCAAGGACAATGACAGAGTCACTTAGCAATGTCCTAGTTACTAGGCAGGACAGATAATGAGATATCTGGAAGTTGAAATTTGAAAAATGAAATCTTGTCTATGGCAGCATACTAGTGGGACACACTCCCAACTTGTTTACAGTTCTGAGGGCTGAAGATATGTGAAGAAGACACCAGAATCTCCATTAAAATATACAAATAAAACAGGTTACTTCTTAGAGTAATCAGTTGCATTGTGTAGCAGCTGTAGTAAAAACCTGAAATGATCACATCATGAGTTGGCTGGCCAACTACTATAAAAGTCTCTATAGTGTTTTATTTGTAAGTGTAGGGCATTGTGTCAATGCCGAACAAGAAGCATTAGGTAAATAAGTGTCAGAAACCATGAATCAGACTGAGACAGAAGTACAGTTAAATCACAATTGTTTAATAATAATTAAAAAAGGTAAACATAGTCAAAACATAACCAGAGTTCAGGAACTGGAATTGATACTCAAACAAGCCAAAACGTCAGGGAGCCAGAGAACAGCTTAGTAGAACAGTAAGCAGGATCTGGAGCCAGAAGGAATGTCAGCCAAGCAAGTCTTTAACAGGAACAGAGGAGAGCGTCTCTAGAGATGTGACCAAGGTGAAGGCAGAGATCATCTGGACTGGACGGTTTAAGTAGGCAGGACTGACAAGCAGGATATCATAAACAGGTCACTGTGGAGAGATAGGAGCTGGCAATTAGCCGAAAGCTGAGCGGCCAGCTCAGAGAAGGAAGGGCTGAGCCGAGCCCTGACAGTACCCCCTCCTCCCCCTCATTGGACCACCAGGCTTGAGGGGAAAATGTCTATGGAAATCACGGAGGAGGACAGGGGCATGTACATCCGAGGATAAGACCCAAAAGCGTTTCTCCAGACCATACCCTTTCCAATACACCAGGTACTGTATGCGCCTACGGGAGTCAATAATGGACTACGCATAATAGTAATTAATAATATATGCATATTAGAAGGTAGGTCTAATGCGTAAGCCACTGAGTTAGTCCTGCAAAGAATACGGTGCGAGGTGTGAACTTCAGAGAGGGAACATGAAGTAGGAGGTTGTGAGATGACAGCCAGACCCTGTCCCCAACCTGGTAGGAAGGCGCAGGCAGGTGTCTGCGGTCAACATGGAGTCTACCTATCATTAGCATGTCACAAAGCCTCCTGGACTTGTGCCCAAGTGGAACGAAGACCATGGAGATGCTTCTCTAACGCAGGAATACTCTGCAGAACAAATGAGTCAGGCAACATTGAAGGTTAGAAACCATAGTTCGCCATAAAAGGGGACAATCAGGAAGCAGAATTCAAGGCACTATTGTGAGCAAACTCCGCCCATGGTAAGAGGTCTGACCAGTTGTTATGATGGTCAGAAATATAGCAACGTAGGAATTGCTCCAGGTACTGTTTGGCTCATTCTGCGGCCCCATTAGACTGCGGGTGATACGCAGAGGAGAAAGCAAGCTGAATTCCCAACTGTGCACAAAAGGCTCATCAGAACTGGGACACAAATTGACTACCCCTGCCCGAGACAACAATCACTTTGGGTAGCCCATGTAAGGGAAAGATTTCCCAAGCAAAAATGGAAGCCAGTTCCTTAGAAGTGGGCAACTTCTTAATTGAAATTCAATGAGACATTTTTGAGAACCGGTCAACCGCCATAAGGATAACTATGTTGCCCTGGGAGTTGGGTAACTCAACAATGAAATCCATAGACAGGTGGGTCCAGGGCCTCTCTCCACTGGGTATGGGTTGTAGGAGGCCCACTGGAAGGCATCGTGGAGTCTTACTCTGAGCACACACAGAACAGGCAGCTACGAAGCACGTAGACTAGGCCACCAGAATTATTGGGAAATGGGCCAAAAGAGTTGATTCGTCCCAGTGTGGCAAGCAGCCTTGGGAGAATGGTAAGTCTGGAGCATGGCAGTACGGAGACTCTCTTGGACAAATCAGCAGTCAGAAGGTTTCTCAGGAGGAGCATTGACCTGAGCAACAAGCATTTTGTCACCCAAAGGAGAAGTGAGACTGGTGCGAATCGTAGCCAGAATACTATCAGGAGGAATCGCAGGAACTGGAACCGACTCCATCTTGAAAGTGGAGGAAAATTGTCGTGACAAAGCGTCAGCCCTTACATTCTTAGTACAGGGTAAGAATGAGACAATGTAATTGAAACTAGCCGAGAAAAGAGCCCATCGCGCCCTTCTGCGAGGGAGGTGTTTAGCCTCAAACAAGAATGCGAGATTCTTATGGTCAGTAAGAATGAGAACCGGCACAGTGGTACCTTTGAGGAGATGTCTCTATTCGTTCAGGGCCAAAATGATCACTAACAGCTCTCTGTCACCAATCTCGTAATTGCACTCTGCAGGTGACAATTTCTTGGAAAAGTAGCCACAAGGATGCATAGCACTCTCAGAGGTAGGACATTGAGACAGAAGGGTGCCAACGCCAGTCTCAGAATCATCAACCTCAAGGATAAAAGGTAACGTAGGATTGGGATGTGCCAACACAGGAGCAAAAACAAAGGCAGCCTTGAGACTCTCAAAGGCCTTAATGGACTCCGGAGACCAACTCTGTGGGTTACTGTCCTTTTCTGGTCATATCATTCAGGGGCTTGACAAGAGATGAGAAGTTACAAATAAACTTCCGGTAATAGTTGGCAAAGCCAAGAAAACGCTGCAGAGGACGTAAACCCATGGCCACTGTAGGACTGCTGAAAGTTTCTCTGGGTCCATCGAAAAACCAGCAGTGGAAATTACATAACCCAGAAATTTAACCTGTTCACGATGGAATTCACACTTTTTCAATTTACAATAGAGATTGCTCTTTCTTAGTTTCTGAAGCACACGACAGACATCTGTGTGGTGGCTCTCCAGAGACTTAGAAAATATGTGGATATTGTCGAGATAAACCACCACACATAACTTCAACAATTCTCGGAGGGCATTGTTAATAAATTCCTGGAAAACTGCTGGAGCATTACAAAGCCTAAAAGGCATTACGAGGTACTCATAATGGCCTGTTCTGGTATTAAATGCAGTTTTCCACTCCTCACCCTCCTTAATCCTCACAAGATTATATGCCCCTCTCAAATCAAGCTTCCTAAAAACCGTTGCTCCTTCGAGGCAGTCAAATAACTCCGTAATCAACAGAATTGGATAGGCATTCTTAAGCGTGAAATGATTGAGACCCCTATAATCAATACAAGGTCTCAGTTCACCACGCCTCTTCTTCATAAAGAAGAAATCAGTACCAGCAGGAGACGAGGATTTGCAGATGAAACCTCGAGAAAGTGCGTCTGCAACATACTCCTCCATGGCCTTATCCTCCAAGTCCGACAAGGGTAAACCCGGCCATGGGTATGGCACCAGGTTGAAGGTCAATTGCGCAATCATACAACCAGTGTGGAGGCAAACTACCGACTTGACCTTTGTCAAATACATCGCTAAAATTTCGGTACTCCTCCGGCAGGGAGGAGAGTGAGGAGGTGAACAGGACCTTGGCTACATTCTGGAAGCATGTCTTACTGCATTGTGGTGACCAGGAGAGAACCTCAGCATGGAGCCAATCAAAAGGGGGGTTGTGCCCCTGTAACCAAGGATAACTAATAACCAACGGAAACTTAGGTGAGAAAATAAGTTGGAATTGGATTATCTCATGGTGAAGAGCCCCTATGGCCATAGACATTGTAATCCCGTCAAGAGCCTCAATGACAAGTGGAGTGTCACGCAGCTGCAGCAGAATCGAATGCTTCGATACAAAGGCAACATCAATGAACAGGCCTGCAGCCCCAGAGTCGATTAGAGCCTGTATCTCGAAAGACGACTCAGCCCAAGAAAGGGTAACCGAAACCATGGGCTTATCCTTCTGGATAACTGGGGATGAAACAGCGCCACCTAAGGTGTGTCTGTGACAGGACCTCAGGGTTCGGGCATTCCCTGGATGGGTAGGACAAGATTTAAAAAAGTGACCTGCCTGGCCACAAAAAAGGTACAATCTCTCCCTCCTCCTAAGGGTTCTCTCATCTACAGAGAGACACATGAAGCCCAAGTGCATGGTTTTATCTTCACTGATCGACTCGGTACCAGGAGGCATGGGAGGTGAGGGAGGCAAAGGTGGGACTGCAAAGCTTGGAGACAAATGTACAGGGGGCTTCTGCAAGCGCTCCTTAAAAGAGAGTCTTTCTCTGAGTCTGGAGTCAAGGAGGATGGCAAAAGTGATCAACTTCTCCAGTTCAGTGGGTATATCACAGGCTGCTATCTCATGCTTGATGGTATCCGAGAGACCATGAGAAAAAGCAGCCACGAGGGCCTCATTGTTCCACGCAACCTCTGCTGCCAGAGTATGGAATTTGATGGCGTAATCGGCAACAGTTCTCATACTCTTTTTGATTGATATGAGGCACTTGGCAGCAGAAGCAGAGAGTGCGGGAATATCAAATATCCTTTTAAAAGAAGCCATAAACTCAGGGTAACTCAAAACAACATGTTTTCCATCTCCCATAGAGGATTTGCCCAGGCCAAGGCTCTCTCAGAAAGCAAAGATATCACAAAACCTACTTTGCTTCTATCTGTGGGAAACACCTGGGGCAGCATCTCAAAGTATATCTCAACCCTGTTGAGAAACCTTCTACATTGGACTGGATCACCCCCAAATCAATGGGGAAGCAGAGCGGAACCAGACATAAATCTTATAGAGGTTATACTCGAGGCGGGTGCCTGCACAGAGACTAGAGCAGCAGCAGGGATGGCCTGCAACACAGATTGTACCAGAGCAGCTACAGTGGGAGATTCCAGCTGAGCCGTGTGACTCAGGAGCATTTGTAACGCCATGGCAAACTGATTCATGTGGTGACCCTGCTTATCCAATCTGGAAAAATATTACCAACAAGTGGATTGACTGCATCTTCTGAAGTCATGGCCTTCGCCTACTGTCAGAAACCATGAATCAGACCCTGACAAAAGTACAGTTAAATCACACTTGTTTAATAATAATAAAAAAGGTAAACACAGTAAACGTAGTCAAAACATAGCCAGAGTTCAGGAACTGGAAATGATAGTCAGACAAGCCAAAATGTCAAAGAGCCAGAGAACAGCATAGTAGAACAGCGAGCAGGATCTGGAGCCAGAAGGAATGTCAGCCAAGCAAATCTTTAACAGGAACACAGGAGAGTGTCTCTAAAGATGTGACCAAGACAAAGGTAGAGATCATCTGGACTGGATGGCTTAAGTAGGCAGGACTGACGAGCAGGATATCATCAACAGGTGAGTCACTGTGGAAAGATAGGAGCTGGCAATTAGCCGACAGCTGAGTGGCCAGCTCAGAGAAGGAAGGGCTGAGCCCAGCCCTGACAATAAGTCTAGTTGGTAGCTGCCTCCGGTAGTTGTAACCCATACTACTGATACAGACTACAAAAAGGGGGCACCAGTAACAAGTAACTCTTCATATGCACACAAAAGAGTTGGTATGTTACCATTTTATCAATTAATATCTGATGTGTTTTAAAGTGGTATTCTGATATTCTTCAGGGATAACAGTCAGAGAATCTATTGGTGCTCTGAATACACCTTTAATTGGCATAGAGAACACCTCTGCACTTTGCTACTTCAGGAGAGTAGATAAAATGAGGATTTTCCTTAGAAGTTTTACATTTTTATACGGGTGCATTAGAATATTCTGGTCTATCTCTACTGTACCACTCAAAAAACTAAATTCCCAGTGGTAGCAACATCTATGCTACAATCAACCCACCTAAAATTATATTAATACATATTTTTATATAGGTGAAATCTGATGAGCTTAGTCGACCCCTGACTTTTTATATGTGTTGGATAACCCAACAGTGAAATTTTCCAACTATAGCTCTTATGTTCTTGTCATCCATTGAATGAATAGTTTTTAGTTTATAAATAGGCTGACATATATACAGCAACAGTACCCCAGTCTTATTCATTTCAGTTAAAAAAACGAAAAAAAAATCAGGAAGTTTTTAGCAGCAATGCATGCTTTTTCATAGACTTGCTTTGAGATACAGATAGAAATTGGTCAATGGTTTGCTGTGGCTGTCCTTCCTTGTTCTTACCGATGCAAAAATGATTTTGCACAGAGCAGCCCTAATTCTCTTCTTTTTGGGTCCCCCGCTGGCAGTCCCGGCTCCTCCACTCTTGCTATGGGGGCACTCAAGAAGGTTCGCTCCCAAGCTGCATTCCTGTGTATGGACATTGTCACACAGAGAGCGTGACTTGACCCTACACCCTGTTCTCTCCTCATTGGCTCATTGGCTAGATAATCAGTAAAAAGTGAATGCTCCTCTTTAAGCACCCCAAAATACCACAACTGAAACAAAAGCCTGCCTTTAAGGGGATCTTTGCAGCAAAGGAAACAAAAAATGCAGTGTAACCTAAAATAAAGGCCCTACCAACATATATAATAAATACCAATATACCACCTATTCCCCCAAAAATGTTAGAGTTAGGGAAGAATTATGCCTTTCAATGTTGGAATCTGTAATTGCCTTTGCACATTTCTAAGTAAAGTATTTAAAATATTGTCCCTGCCTGGTATAGGGTGTAATTCAAGAAACTGGTACACACATAGTCTACTGAGTGGGTCTTAAACACATTTGGGTATAAAAATATCAGTGTGGAGTGGAGTAGTGTAAGTCAAGTTAAGTGCACAGTGGAGCCCACTCCGCTACTGGGGAATGGTAGTGGAAAACACTGAACATGTGGACAGGGCTCAGCATTTCCTTTCTAAATGCAGATTACAGAGCAGGTGTATGTTGTCACGGAGACCCAAGAGTTAACTGGAGAACAGTTACAATGTAAGTGTACATGGTATATGTTCATCTCTAAGAGTAGAGGCCCCCTTTAAGGTTGAGTATTCCCCCAATGTATCCGCAGCCTCGTCCCAGGGCATTGTTGAAAACTAAAGGTACCCTATGTGTAGTAAAGTGACCCTGTACAAGGTGTCTATCATAGACTAGAAGCACCCATCCCGGGGGGAAGGCTTCTCGTGTGACCAACGAGGAGGGGAACATGGAAAACATGACAAACAACTACCAACTGCCATAAAACCCCCCTTACATGTGTCTTTTATTTCATGTCTAAAATACATGAAAAACTCAGGATAGTTATGAGCAGGGCGGTCCGTCCATTAGGGGCGCCCATGTGCCACCCCCTCTCTTCTCCCCACCACCTATATGCAGTGGATAGATTCATGCATAGCATAGAATATGAATGAATTCCACGGCCACCCTCTATTCATGTGTCCGGCCCCTTTTGGGTCACCAGGCACATGAATTAACAGTGGCAGAGGTGTATTTTTGAAGCACCTGATTAGAGCCATAGGCTCTAATAGGCTTCAAAATTGGATGGGCTCATGTTGCAGAGCATGCCTCCTGAGCCCACCCAGGTGTGTTGCAACAGCGAATAAATATTCACTGTTGCAACACTGATCCTCCTCCCGGCCAATCGGGAAGAGGGTCTGGTACCTATCATGCGATTGGCTGACAGTACGGGCGAACCTTTTGGACGTCTTGCGAGGAGGAGAGAAGACACACGGCGTCTCTATGAGAGATAACAGAGCCACTCCCGGGACACATGTTGCTGCCATTCACCCGCTGCCTGACCCGCCACTAAGATGGGGTAAGTGCCGGGCAGGCAGACAGTGGACGGGGTTGCTGGATTGGGGTGGCTGTGTGCATCCGTGCTGCTGGCCACGTGGGGGGGTGTGTCACTGGATGAGTCTGCTGGTGGGGGGGTTGATTGATTGCCACCCCCCCAAAAAAAACACGAGCCGCCACTGGTTATGTACCAGTCTTCTGAATAGAATATTCTCATTAACATTCTAGTGCAGTACACTTTGGAAAAGTGGTGTTAAAATTTTTGACGTGCACTTTACTTAAAAACATGTTTTACATACAAAAAAAAATGTTTAATGCTCATTTTTGGAAAAAAGTTGGAGAAAATTACTTCATAAGAGCAGGAACTTTATTTCCTTTAAAAACTCAGCTCATATACACCGCACATAAACCAAGTTAAAAATAAGTATTTTTTGCTATAAAATTACTTAGAACCCCAAACATTATATATATTTTTTTAGCAGAGACCCTAGAGAATAAAATGGCAATTGCTGAAATATTTTATGTCACACCCTATTTGTGCATCGGTCTTACAAATGCAATTTATTTGAAAAAAGTACACTCTTTTGTATAAAAAAAATGAATGAAAACAGTAAAGTTAGCCCAATTTTTTTGTATAATGTGAAAGATGATGTCACACCATATAAATAGATACCTAACGTCATGCTTTAAAATTGCAAATGCTCGTGGAATGGCGACAAACTACGGCACTTAAAAATCTCCATAGGCGAGATTTTAAAACATTTTACAGGTTACCTGCTTAGAGTTACAGAGAAGGTCTAGTGCTAGAGTTATTGCTCTCGCTCTAACAATCGTGACAATACCTCACATGTGTGGTTTGAACACCATTTACATATGTGGGTTCGACTTGCTTGAGGGACAAAGCGTTTTAAATTATTTTTTTTTATTATTATTTATTTTACTTTTTTTATTTTATTTAATGATTTTTTTTTACATTGTCCCTTTTCATTTTTTTAATCAATTTTATTCCTACTACAAGGAATGTTAACATCCCTTGTAACAGAGATAAGCATGACAGGACCCCTTTATTGTAAAATCTGGGGTCAAAAAGATCTCCGATCTTACATTTACACTTAAAATAAAAAAGTAATTTTGCCTTTAAGAGATGAAAAAATCATCCCTTTAAAGCTGGAATGCGGAAGTGACGTCGGACTCGCTCCGTTCCTCCAAGGCCATTGAGCCGAGTGGATGATTCTAGTAGCGCTTCTCCTATAATGGTCACATTACATAAAACCACCCACTGGTGAATTGTGACCCTATTAAGTCTATTACTCAAATAGGCGAAAGTGTCTCTAGGAGAGTGACATCCATAAGATATTAATAACGAAATAATGAAATTTGTCGGGTCCCTGATGAACTGGCTGAATTTTAAATAATCTGTGGCCTTCTTTATAATGTCAAAGACATTCTTTAGTCTGCAGACTCCATGTTCCTTCCAGGGAGAGTGCTCATCCTGCATTGCTCTACCACTTCCAAAGACATTTCTCTCTCTGCTGTTTCAATGCTCTATTTTCAGACAGTCCTCACACTGTAATGTTCATGCCCCTCTATCCTTGTGGGCTTCTTCATACACTTTTGGTGACTAGCAGCTATTACCACCTATCGGCCATCTGCCGCCCCCTTGCCTATCTGTTACCTTCAAGAGCTCTCCCTCCTGTCTCTGCAAGTCTGCACATACAGTACCTTGAAAAAGTATTCATACCCCTTGAAATTGTCCACATTTTGTCATGTTACAACCAAAAACGTAAATGTATTTTATTGGGATTTTGTGTGATAGATCAACACAAATTGGCACATAGTTGTGAAGTGGAAGGAAAATGATAAATGGTTTAAAAAAAAAATAAATAAACAAATATCTGAAAAGTGTGACGTGCATTTGTATTCAGCCCCTCCTGAGTCAATACTTTGTAGAACCACCTTTCGCTACAGTTACAGCAGCAAGTATTTTTGGGAATGTCTCTATCAGCTTTGCACATCTAGAGATTGACATTTCTGCCCATTCTTCTTAGCAAAATAGCTCAAGCTCTGTCAGATTGGATGGAGAGTGTCTGTGAGTAGCAAGTCTTGCCTTAGTTTCTTAATTGGATTTAGGTCTGGACTTTGACTGGGCCATTCCAACACATGAATATGCTTTGATCTAAACCATTCCATTGTAGCTCTGGCTGTGTGTTTAGGGTCTTCGTCCTGCTGGAAGGTGAACCTCCACTCCAGTCTCAAGTCTTTTGCAGACTCTAACAGGTTTTCTTCTAAGGCTTCATGCACACAAGACACCGGTGCAAACTCTGCTGAACACACGTTTTTAAAAGCTGAAACCGGCATTTAGAAATGCCTGTTTTGGCACATTTGCATGCCACGTTTAGCCGCGTTTTACCTTGTTTGCATCTAGAAGCGTCTAGAAGCGTCTGCAGAGCAGAGAATGACATTTTGTGACCCAACTTTGGGGCCCCATATCTCGGGGCCACTTGGTGCTAGGAACCCCAAGCTGGGGCCCCAAAGTCGGGTTGCAAAATGTCATTCTCTGCTGAAGAAAAGTGCTTGACATTTTGAGACCTGACTTTTAGGCCCGTATCTCTGGGCCACATGGTGCTAGTTCCACTGTGTTTGCACACCAAATTTGGGGTTCCTAGCACCAAATGGCCCCGAGATATGGGGCCTCAAAGTTGGGTCGTAAAACGTCATTCCAAGCTGCAGAGCAGAGAATGACATTTTGCGACCCATCTTTTGGGGCCCCGTATCTCGGGGCCACTTGGTGCTAGGAACCCTAACTTTGGATATGTTGTAGTGCTAGTTCCACTGTGTTTGCACACCAAATTCAAGTTCCTAGCACCAAGTGGCCCCGAGATATGGGGAAAGGCAAAATGTCATTCTCTGCTGCAGTTTACCAACATATTTCTGTGTTTTCTGGTTCAAAAAATAGGCTTCCTTTAAAAACACTTATAAACGCAAACGCGGCTAAACGCGGTACCAGCATTTAGCCACATTTGGCGTCTGAAACGTGGAAACCTTTTGCATGTGAACCCATTTTTTTGCTTCTGGAAAAACTAGGTTAAACGCAACTGCCTAAATACGCCAAAAAACGAGACTGTGTACATGGACACATAGGATAACATTGAATGAGTTCAGGGGCAGTTGAAAAAGTGTCCAACTGCCTCTGAACGCACGTTTAACAGCGTCTCATGTGCATGAGGCTTAAGACTGCCCTGTATTTGGCTCCATCCATCTTCCCATCAACTCTGACCAACTTCTCTGTCCCTGTTGAAGAAAAGCATCCCCATAACATGATGCTGCCACCACCATGTTTCACGATGGGGATGGTGTGTTTAGGATGATGTGCAGTGTTAGTTTTCTGCCACACATGGCGTATTGCTTTTAGGCCAAAAAGTTCAATATTGGTCTCATCTGACCAGAGAACTTTCTTCTACGTTTGCTGTGTCCTCCACATGGCTTCTCGCAAACTGCAAATGGGACTTCTTATGGCTTTCTTTCAACAATTGCTTTCTTCTTGCCACTCTTCCATATAGGCCAGATTTGTGGAGTACATGACAAATAGTTGTCCTGTGGACAGATTCTCCCACCTGAGCTGTGGACATCTGCAGCTCATCCAGAGTTACCTTGGGCTTCTTGACTGCTTCTCTGATGAATGCTTTCCTTGCCCAATCTGTCAGTTTAGGTGGACAGCCATGCCTTGGTAGGTTTGCTGTTGTGCCATGCTGTGGCCCAGTCTCTGAAGGTAGGGGATCATGCTCTGCTTCAGTATGTCACAGTACATTTTGACATTCATTGTTCCCTCAATGAACTGTAGCTCCCTAGTGCCAGCAGCACTCATGCAGCCCCAGACCATGACACTCCCTCCACCATGCTTGACTGTAGGCAAGACATACTTGTCTTTGTACTCCTCACATGGTTGCCACCACACACGCTTTGCACCATCTGTAACAAATACATTTATCCTGGACTCATCAGACCACAGGACATGGTTCCAGTAATCCATGTCCTTAGTCTGCTTGTCTTCAGCAAACTGTTTGCAGGCTTTCTTGTGTATCATCTTTAAAAGAGGCTTCCTTCTGGGACGACAGCCATGCAGACCAATTTGATGCAGTGTGCGGCGTATGAGCACTGACAGGCTGACCCACCCACCCCTTCAACCTCTGCAGCAATACTGGCAGCACTCATACGTCTATTTCCCAAAGACAACCACTGAAAATGGTGCTGAGCACGAGCACTCAACTTCTTCGGTCGACCATGGCGAGGCCTGTTCTGAGTGGAACCTGTCCTGTTAAACAGCGGTATGGTCTTGGCCACCGTGCTGCAGCTCAGTTTCAGGGTCTTGGCAATCTTCTTATAGCCTAGGCCATCTTTATGTAGAGCAATAATCATTTTTTTCAGATCCTCAGAGAGTCATTTGCCATGAGGTGCTGTGTGGTGCCGTGTTGAACTTCCAGAGACCAGTATGAGAGAGTGAGAGCGATAACACCACATTTAACACACCTGCTCCCCATTCACACCTGAGACCTTGTAACACTAACGAAGTCACATGACCCCGGAGAGGAAAAATGGCTAATTGGGCCCAATTTGGACATTTTCACTTAGGGGTGTATTCACTTTTGTTGCCAGCGGTTTAGACATTAATGGCTGTGTCCAGAACCTATTTAAGAGACATTCATTGATCTGCAATGTCCAAGCCCTCAAGAGTACTTGCTTGCTCCATATTGCTCTCCCCCCTCCAGAGACATTCTTAACTCAGTTGTGTCTATTCTGGTACTGCACACAGAGTTTATTAAACAGTGGCTCCATTCTCTTTCACACACATTGTTCACTGAAGGCCTGCACACAGTCTGAAGTCTTAGCACAGATAAAAGAAGAACAGAAGCTGTAGGGTACAGGAAGATTGCTAAATGCTTTTGAGTACATTTGCTGGTTGAGCAGAGGGGACTTGCTTGTAAATGTTTATATTAGGCACAGGACTGCGCAGGCTAACTTCAATTAA
Organism: Aquarana catesbeiana; assembly: GCF_042186555.1. Lineage (NCBI taxonomy): Eukaryota > Metazoa > Chordata > Amphibia > Anura > Ranidae > Aquarana > Aquarana catesbeiana. The sequence goes on along the minus strand of NC_133331.1, from coordinate 216,733,879 downwards.
CCAAACTTATTACCACCCAGTGAAGCAAACAGTTAAAAATTAAACAAAGATCAGATTTCCAGAAAACATTAAATCCAGAATATCATATAACGAGATACAACATATAACTTAATTTAAATAAATAATCTTTCCTTGAAGACAGCAGCCATCCAAGAACAATTCTGCACTGCAAAAACCTCATGATCATCCCTGTATGATACAGAAAATGCAGCAGAATCTGTCATAAACAAAGGACATTAATAAAGTTGTATATGTATGTCTGGAGTCCAGTTGCAGAAAAGAGAACTTGTATCACCATATGAAATTAAGAGAAAAAAAACTTAAATAAAAAAAATGCATCCAGCATATTGGTTGGCTGCAATATTTTCTGTTTTTCTTTTGGGTTTAATACCGCTTTAAGATAATCAAAAAAGTCTTTGGTTTGTTGCACCAGTTTTACTTTTTTACCAATGTTCTATGTATTATCCATAAAGAATAGTGTATTAGGAACACAAGGTACACTCCATCTTCTATGCAGGTTCTCTTTGCTATTGATTGGATCTGCTTGATTGCTCTTTGGCTTGTGGCTTCAGGGTACAATACAAAAAGATGGAACGGCAGGGTGGTGTTTAAATTGTCCAGAACCTCTGTGTAGAGTAGGCTGGAAGACTAAGTTAAAGCTGTGAGAAATCTCTCCTCATTCATCAAGCTCACCTATTGCTGTAAATGTTCTTTGAAGTGTGTTTGTTACATTACATGCTCTAGGCAGCACACAGTGCTCTTATAATAACACTTTGCATCCAGGTATATAGCAGTAATGGTGAAACCAAAAAATAGCCATGGCACCTGCCTTTATGTACCTCTTTGTGTCTGAAATGAAATAGTATGATAGAAATAATGATAAACAGCTTCTAAGCACATTAAGACACACATTAGTTTAGGAGGCAGAAGCAGCAATTATCTTTGCAGCAGGTTCCTATGTTCTTTGGCTCTCCATCTGCTGTTAGACTCCAATTCTCAGAACTTGGTACCTGAATTTAGACAACAAAAATGTTAGTAATGCGAGTATCCTATACAGTTAATATTTATTTACCTGACTTTATTTATCCATTTTGTCTGAAAGCATGGCAGAAGTAGGAAGCCAAGATAATCATGTTTGTTATTTCATACTTTCAATATAATAGTTTACCAGCTATAGTCTTCTCTATTTTAGTCCAATCAAAAATAAGCTGAGATTATATGTACAGGAGTTCTTAAATATAATTACCTAATTGGACTGCATTATTCTATATATACTTTTTTTTTTTTTTTTTTTTTTAAGCATAACATTTTATTACATTTCCACTATTAAGTACAGTTCGAGATGTACATCAGAAATGGTAAATCTCCATAAGGGTAGCTAAGGTACAAATCCAGTATATGCAATATCAAAACAGTGCTTATAAAATAAGATTTGGTATAGCAAATGTGTCCTTTCAAAGGAAAAGTTATTAAATTTGGAGAATCAGCATTTACAGCAATGAGTACATCCTGTTTTGTAAGGTACATACATATATTCATATTAAAGGTTTAAGAATATGAGAGTGATTAAACAAAGAACATAGAAAACAAACATTTTTGTTCAGGTACTATTAAACACCAGCCAAAGAAGACCCTATGATAATGGATAGATCAGCTAGGGATACGTTTGAGGGTTTAAATTAGATTGTGCTGTCATGACAGGTTGATCATATGTCCCATGCTGCATGAAATTGTTTTTCTACTCCTCATTTTTATGTCAAAATCAAGTCTAGCTGTATAACTTCAGAAGCATTGGGGCTAAGTAACCTCTCCACTTTCTAAGAATACTCAGTCTAACTGCAAATAGTATGTGCTTACTCATATGTCTAAGCTCAGGAGGGAAGCTGTTTGTATCTATACTGAGGAGAACCAGGGCTGGGTCAGGTCTTGTAATGCATGCAATGTAATATTGGAAGTAACCTTAATATTGCATTCCAAGGACTCTGTGTCCACAGCTCCTTAATATGTGGTGCAATGTTCTCTTTTGTGAACACCCAAGCCAGCATAAATTATCATTGGATGAAGACAATTTAGCAATTCTCGATGAGGTCATGTATCATCTGTGTATTTGTTTTAGAAAGTTGACAAAAGTTTACTCATCTAGAATATCTAAGATTGTTTTGAATGGCACTCACTCATTGGGTATTTTTAAATGTTACATGCAAGTCCCTTTCCCATTTCACTAATGAAGAAATCTTAGGGAACGTAACTTTAGTTTCAAAGTAAATTTGCGGACGATGCTACGCTAAGCAGGGCAATAACTTCTCCGCAGGATGTGGATATCTTGCAAAAAGATCTGAACAAATTAATGGGGTGGGCAACTACATGGCAAATGAGGTTCAATGTAGAAAAAATGTAAAATAAATAAAATAAATAATGCATTTGGGTGGCAAAAATATGAATGCATTCTATACACGGGGGGGAGAACCTCTGGGGGAATCTAGGATAGAAAAGGACCTGGGGGTCCTAGTAGATGATAGGCTCAGAAATGGCATGCAATGCCAAGCTGCTGCTAACAAAGCAAACAGAATATTGGCATGCATTAAAAAGGGGATTCATTCCAGAGATAAAATGATAATTCTCCCACTCTACAAGACTCTGGTCCGGCCGCACCTAGAGTATGCAGTCCAGTTCTGGGCACCAGTCCTCAGGAAGGATGTACAGGAAATGGAGCAAGTACAAAGAAGGGCAACAAAGCTAATTAAGGGTCTGGAGGATATTAGTTATGAGGAAAGGTTGCAAGCACTGAATTTATTCTCTCTGAAGAAGAGATGCTTGAGAGGGGATATGATTTCAATATACAAATACCATACTGGTGACCCCACAATAGAGATAAAACTTTTTCACGGAAGGGAGTTTAACAAGACTTGTGGCCACTCATTAAAATTAGAAGAAAAGAGGTTTAACCTTAAACTACGTAGAGGCTTCATTACTGTAAGAGTGGCAACATACAGGGATATACAATGTAATACTGACATATAATCATACACATAGGATGGACTTGTGTCTTTTTTTTACCTCATCTACTATGTAACTATGTAACAACAAAACAGTTGGTCCATCTTGGGAGATCAATGTATATCAAGTAGGAAAAGAATACACTTCATGAGCACATAAAGAGTTTAAAGGTTCCAGGTGAATGTAGCTTTAGATTGGAAGAGTGTGTACAGTTTTATAATGCCTCCAGAGGGGTATTTGTCTGAGGTCCTGGACACCCTTGCTTTTATGGATACTGTAAGGTTAGGTACAGGATTGTTTAATAGATATGAAGTCAATTGGGGATATAGATAGTACCCTGATGCTGGTATTTGGAAGTCCCTCCTCAAATATTCAAAGGGGCAGATTTACCTACATCTATTATGTTTGAAGGACGAGAGAGTGCCCAGGGCCCCAATGCTTGAGAGATCGACCTGGTATCAGAAACTGGAAAATTGCCAGCGGTAGTGGGGGATGAGTTAGGGAGGTTGAGGATACCGTGGAGTCTAGGAATCGAGCCCATGTCTATAGTAGGGAGGAGGGAGGATCCAATACTCAAGAAGAACCATGGAATGACAATCCTTCATGTCAAGAAACTCCATGCCACTTGCTTTTTTATGTTTACATAGAATGCTTCTTAGGGAATGGCTTATTAATTTGAATTTCTATCCGGGCGCATGCACGGAGCCTACGGAGCAGTAATGCCGTTTTGAAGCTCCGCTCCAGGGAGAAGGATACCGGAGCACACCTGCAGCCACAGGGAACATGCCGCGCTCACAGCCATGGTCCTCGGAGGCTCCAAAACGAAGCTGAAGAATGGCAGCATTAAAGGGGTTGTAAAGGTATTTTTTTTTTCTTTAAAAATAACAAACATGTTATACTTACCTTCACTGTGCAGCTCGTTCTGCACAAAGTGGCCCCCAACTTGCTTTTCTGGGGTCCCTCGGCGGCTGTCTCAGCTCCTCCCCGCAATAACTAACCACCTTAATGCGAACTCCCTCGCATGGTGGTTCGTTATTGCGGGCGCGCTCCCGTGATACAGCCGGCGGCTATAGCCGCTCGCTGTATCACTCGGCCCCGCCCCCCGGCGCGCCGCGTCATTGGATGTGATTGACAGCAGCGCGAGCCAATGGCAGCGCTGCTTTCAATCCATCCACTATAGCCAATCAGCGACCAGGCTGATCGGCTGAATGGAAAGTCGGGAACAAGCAGGCGAGTTTTTGAGGTGTCAGGTAAGTAAAACGGGGGGGCTGGGGGCGGCGGTATTATCAAAAGTTTTTTCACCTTAATGCATAGAATGCATTAAGGTGAAAAAATTTATACCTTTACAACCCCTTTAAGGAAGCGCTGGCCAGGACATCTGCTAAGATGGTGCTGGCTCCCCCTTCACATACCAGCACGCCGTGCTCTTCCAAATCTGAGCTGCATGCCCAGAAGCTCATTGAGGATACTGGAGAGTCTGACTCTGACACAGGCAGCACTCACTCTACCATACAATCTAGCATGTTTAAGCAGTTTGAAAAAATGCTGCAGAAAGCTTTTAAGCAGACTTCTGATCAAATCACCGACAAGCTGACACGTGAGATCAGGGAACTGGGACACAGAACTGCTGAGCTGGAAGGGATGGTGGATGAGCTAGAAAACTACACACAGGATCACACTGCAGAACTTGAAGATCTTAAAGAGGAGAACCTGGTATTGCAATCACGCTTAGAAGATCAAGGGAATAGGGCCAGATGCGCTAATATCATGGGGATTACTGAAACAGTGATTAATCTCCATGCTACAATGCTGGCCTTATTTCAGGAACTGCTTCCTGGCATCCCAGTGGAAAGGTTAGAAATAGACAGGGTTCGGGGGCGTGGCTTGGATGTTCATGTGAGAAGAGGTGCCTCACACCAGCTCCTGCATCCTGACCCACAAAATCCTGCTTGAGCCTCAATATACCGCCGCAATAGACCGGCAACTTTGCTCCCAGTGTGGAGCCACCCCTGCTAAAGCACCCGGTCACCACAAAAAGCAAGCAGGAATGCTTAAAATGACACCAGAGAACATTCCTGCCGCTGGAGCAGCCCAGCATGGCGGATCCCCGCACCAGCAACAAGTAGGGAAGGGTACCTACGCCTCAGCAGCTGCCAAACTCGGCCAATATGCCCACGACCAGGGCAGTGCTAGATCCAGACACCAAGCACAGACATCCAGCGCTGTTATAAAACACCCAGAAATGGTCCTTCTGAGAAGCCTCCCCAGTGTACACAACATGTACCTGATAAGATGGCGCCAACGGCCTCGAGGAACGCAGTGAGTACTCCAGCCTCCCCTCTCTCTGATACTGATATGGCTAACACCTCTGATATGGGAAATACAGAACCCTCGTTGCAGGACATTCTTACAGCAGTACACTCCTATGGCTCTTCTATAACTGAATTGTCAGCTGAAGTTAAAAGCATGAAAGAGGGACTGCTACACATTAGACAAGATATGCAGAAGATCAGGGAGAGAGCCACTGCACTGGAGGGAAGGGTGACCTATTGAGGATGAATTACCCCCCTTTGATCAAGAAGTACATAGTACAGCATCTGAAACTGATGAAACAGCAGCTAGAGTTGAGGATATGGAGAACAGGCTTAGAAGGTCAAACATCCGTATAGTTGGTATGCCTGAGAAATCCGAAGGGAAACACCCTGCAGAATTTATTGAAACATGGCTGACAGACACCTTTAGAAAGAATAACCTCACTCCATTCTTCTCAGTGAAAAGAGCTCACAGGGTGCCATCCAGACCACCGCCACCAGGGGGCCACGACAGACCATTTTTGCTGAAACTTCTGCATTACAAAGACAGAGACATTATACTCCATCTAGCCAGACAGAAGGTTGATATGGAAATTCAAGGATCTAAAATATCTATATACCCAGACTTTTCAGCGGCTGTACAAAAACAGAGAGAAAAATTTTCAGAAGTGAAAAAAAGAATGCGTGCAATTCCATTGATATACTCTATGCTATACCCGGCCAAACTGCGAGTAGTGGCAGATGGATCAGTGCACTTTTTTGAAAGCCCTAACCTGGCTGCTAACTGGCTTGACAGCCACGAGCGACATCTACGGAAAGAAGCCCGAGGTCATGCGCCATCATGAAAGAACCACAAAACCTGCGTACCCTAAATCCTATTGCTCAGCTTGTCAGTAAAGGAGCTTAAGAGAGACACAATTGTCTTAAATTGATACTTCTCACCTTATACCAATTTTCTTGTGACTTAACTTTAAAGACACAGGGCCCCAGCCCTCGTTATTACTCCCCAAGTAGCCCTGCGGGGCACTCCCGGAAATTTTCGGAAGGTTCTGCCTAAATCTATAATTACTATGCCTACGTTTGTTATAGGCAGACTGTGTTTTACCCCCACTTTTTTTTGTGTTCTTTTTCTTTTCCAGCCCTGGTTGGGTGGGCTGTATCTCTGCAAGTGCCTATACTATGCAACTCAGCTACACATATTTGTGCCATGGATCGCACTAGGTGTGAATGCGGATGGAAATCTCATACTTCTTCTTGCTTGCTCAACTGACATATGGTCATGGGTTCAGTGGCTCACCTTTCAAGAACCACCTGCCCAAAGGCGTGGATGCCTATTATGGTACATACAATCCTCTCCTGGAACATCAGAGGATTACATGACCCAACGAAGAGGACTGCCTTGTTTACTTTCCTTTCACAGCAAGACCCCACTATCATATGTTTACAGGAATCGCATCTTACTACGGACACTACCCATCTATTGCATATGTCCAAGTACCCGGTGCAATTCCACTCTGTACATACCAGATACTCCAGAGGAGTTAGTATTTTGTTCTCCAGGTCCACTGCATTTACCAAGCATGATGCACAAATAGACTCTGAAGGCAGATTTATTTTTCTAATGGGCGTATGGGAATCTCAGACATGTGTTATTGCTAATATATATGTGCCCCCACCTTTTACATTGATGGTTTTACAATGCTTGGCCAGATTATTATCTAAACACCCCCAGCTATTGGTATATGTACTAGGGGACTTTAACAGTGCATTGGATGTCTCTCTTGATGTACATAAAAAATACTGTCCCCAGGGTCCCAGAACAGGCACTCCACTGGCTAGGTTTGTGGGGGAGCTCGGACTGGTGGACTTTTGGAGATGTCTCCCCTCCAGACCCAGGTCTCCTGCCACTCGCTGACGCATTCTACACTATCTCGTATTGATTTTGCACTAGGAAATGACTTAACATTTTGCTATGATCCGAGAGTGACATATTTGGCCAGGGGTTTGTCCGACCACTCTCCGGTGCAGCTTAGCTTGAACTTTCAAAAAACTCACCTACCTGTGCACTGGAAGCTGAATCCTTTTTGGCTTCAATTGTTCACGGAGGCAGATAATATGCAATTGCAAATTCAATATTTTTTAGAAAATAATAAACCCTCCGCTGCACCTGGGGTGGTATGGGACACCCTAAAGGCTTTCATTAGAGGGATGTGTATAAAAGAAATTAACTCAATTAAAACTAGGACCTGACAATGGGCTAGAGATGTGGCTCAGGCGGTGGATAAAGCAGAGGAAGTGTATCTGCGGACTCCTACGCCCGAACATGAAAGACAATGGACAGACGCACAGAAACTTTATCGCACTGTACATTTACAGCAAGCTGATAATAAATGATTTTTCACTTCCCAAACATACTTTGAAGAAGGGGAGAAAACTGGCCGTCTTTGAGAACATCCTATGAAGAAATGCGTAAGCCGGGGCTACGTTCTCACGTCACACTCAACACGGAAGTAGGGAGCTTGGGACACAGGTGGAGCACACGCTGAGGACCAGCTCTTCCTACATGTTATATAGTGTAGTTTGTACAGCTTCTCCATGGTGGTGGGGAAGCCTTTTTAATTGATTGTTTTAATAGAGCCTTTTAATACTACACTATGGGAGCCCTTCTTTCCGTCATATGAGGACCGAAATGTGGAGTGACGACTTGGTAAGAACTGACTGAAGCATTCACCCCTGAATGAATAGAGACAGCTGAGACAGCCTGATCGAGCGGAGCCAGCTGCGGGAGACCGATAGACCTATAGACAGGACACTGATAAGAGTGGAGGAGGACTTCCATCTATGGTTATCCATTAACGCCCATTACCCCTGCAGGGGTTCCTTCTTTCGGTGAGTGGGGACCTGATGGGGGGAGCACTACCTGTCACTTTTTGCTGCTGAGCACCGAAGTCACTTTGAAGAATTACAACTGGACACTATTCTTTTGCAATATATAATTGGTTGCACTATTTTTCTACACCGTGGGACTTTGTGTTTTTTTGGATATATATTTTATTATTTTTCATCATTTATTTTTATATGCACATGGAATTAATCTATGGACTCTTAGTAGGGCTGGATTAATCTAGCTTTTGTTGTGATTTCTTTCATACCTATATTGCTCATGGTATACACTCATATATATCCGAAGGGATGTGTATGGCGAAGTCTGAGTGATCACGCACAGCACTTTCTTCACATGTGGTTTATATGTACTGTTATTTGTTTTATTACATCCATGTAAAGATACGGTTACACTCATCCCTGGATGGCACACTCACATTTACCTATTTGGGATAGCACATTAATGTGTAGTTGTATAGTATAGACCAGTGGCGTCCACCTCATTGGTTAAACTTATGGAATTAATCCAAACATTCGGAAAATTTTCCATATTTAAAATAAATTGGGACATGTCGACAATATTACCTTTAGACCCACTAACAGGACCCCTTACTGGGACAGCTAAACAGATTAAAGTAGTGGATAAATTCAAATATCTGGGCATAGTCATACACCCTAAGTTGGATCAATATATAAAGCTAAACATAGACCCGCTGCTTAAAAAGTTTCAAGAAAAAACAATCAGCTGGATTAAGTTGCCCCTCTCTGTTGTCGGCAGATGCAACTTGATAAAGATGATCTGGAACCCACAAATTTTATATGCACTCTACAATGCCCCTCTCTGGATCCCTATTCATATATTTAGGAAATGTAATACCATTTACCGTGCATTGATATGGAGAAAACAGGTCCCAAGAATTAAATTGGAAACTTTACAGGAAGAAAAGGACTCGGGTGGATTAGCGGTTCCATACCATTTTACTACTTTATAGCGGCTCAGTTACAGCATTTAACTGGTTGGCTTTTCACCGAGTCCTCTGATCCTACTCGCAACATTGTGCGCACACAAACTTCTGGCGATGGTCTTGTGGTGTGCATAGAGGCAGGCGAGCTGGGAGCTCTTACGCAATATCCCACATTATCACTGATAGATAAGGTCTGGAACAAAACCAAACACCTACAATATGCTGGATACACGAATTGGTCACGCATATGGTATAATCCCCAGACTGGGTAACTACCCAGAACTAGACAAGCTACAAGGCTTTTCCAACTGGTCAAGAAATGGAGTAATCTATATCCCACAACTATATTGTGGGGGGATTCTCCGAGACTTCCAATCAATAAGCACAGAATTTAATTTACCTAACAGTGCCTTCTTCCAATACCTACAACTTAGGCATGCTATAGCGACACAGGCTACAAAGTCCACATGGGAACTGACCAGACCCACAGTACTTACACAACTAATAATGTCATCATCCAGGAAGGAACAAATTTCCTCCATTTACAGATCCCTCCTTTGCCAAGTATCTAAGGCAATGACTCTGAGATGCAGAGATGGATGGGGAAATGACATAGGACATATCTCAGATGAGGAGTGGAACACCATACTAGACAACGTACTTAAAATGTCCCTGTCCTCCTCTCAAAAACTCACTCAATTGTTTATTCTCCATCGTACATATCGCACGCCTGAAAAGCTATACAAGTGGAACAAAAGAGATGACCCACTATGCCCCCGTTGCCTTATAGATAATGGTACACTTGTCCACATGCTGTGGAAATGTCCGAAGCTACAAAGGTATTGGACATTAGTGATAAATACTATCAACAGCATATGGAACCTCAAATTTACAACTGACCCCAAGCTGTGCCTACTGGGATGGCTTGATGAAGAACAATACACACCCCATACCTACACTGCCATTTTGAGGACATTATTCCAGGCTAGGAAACTCATTGCTAGGAAATGGTTGTCTACAACAGCACCCACACATGAAGAATGGATAGCGTCAGTAAATGACTCCCTTATTAGAGAACAACTTACCTATAAACACTGAGGTAGTGTGAGTAAATTTGAGAATATATGGGACCCCTTGTTGGACACCTCTGACTAGCTCCACTACGTCTGGTTCATAATAGAATTCTGGGAGGTAGAGTCACGTCGTCAAATGTACCACCTTAAAACTTAGCAGTCAGGAGTATCTGTTAGATTTGAAAGGAGGAGTTGAAACGCCACCCCATTCACATAACTGTCTTAGATTAGAGGTTCTACAAGCATGATGGGCACTGCAGAGGTTGAAATGTATATAGTTGTTATACCCAATGATTAACACATGCAAATGTTACACGTCGCTCCCCGCTAAGGGGACAATTATACACTGTTCTGCTGACCGGCCCTGATAAGACCGGGAGCAGAAGAGGAGGAAAGACATGAAACATATGGAGGACACACGTGATTAGTAATGAGACCAGGAAATCATAACCACAATAATTTCATCATACAAGAATATTTTTATTTTGTGAATGCGGTGATCCGTTTATTTTATACATAGCATATTAGACCGTTTGGTCATGTGATAGTAATGTTTATATGTCCTCACAAAAGATAACATCTCATCTATATTATGGAATGCAAAAGTTGTCGCTTTTTGTTTTTTGTGTTTGTTTTCAATAAAAATGATCTGATTTAAAAAAAGAAATAGACAGGGTTCACAGGGCCCTATTGGCCTGCAAAGCTAATGGTCCGCCAAGGGACATAATAGCAAAGTTCCACTACTATCGCACCAAAGAGCAGCTACTTGCAACAGCCAGGAGCAAGAACTCATTGTCCTTTCAAGGTCATATCTACCAACTGTTTGCAGATCTCTCCCAGCTCACAGTGGCAAAGAGACGTGCTCTCAAACCCCAGATCCTGCAGTATCACCAGATCACTTACCTTTGGGGGGTTCCCCTTCTCGATACGTTTTACAAATCTGGAAATCAAATATGTCTTCCGCACGGCTGCTGAATTACAGTCTGCGTTGCAGGACTTGGGCCTACTCGAGAAGTCCCCTCAGAGGGACACATCTCGCAGACACTCAGCCTCCCGCTCCCCTCAAAAATCCACAGACACTGAAAAAGTCCAGCAAAAAAAATCCCCGCGCTAACATGAAAAACCCCCCAAGAAAAGCTGCAGTTCAACTGTGGGATATGCACAACAAACAATGTAAACAAAGAAAAAACTGCGCTATATTCTAGATAAAAAGTGCATAAAACCTTATTATATGCAAATATCACAAAAAAAAGCATCAAATCGCATCAAATGGTGCATACATAATAACAAAGTCCGTGAATATAGAAAAAGAAGAAAAAGGTCCAGTGAAGGGATGGGAAGAGTCCCCCAACAGGTCTCCGTGGAAATCAAGTGGAAAATGGAAACACAACACACCATACACCGTGATGCTCCACCACCAAAAATATGCGCTTACCAGATGGCAAACAGGCACATCACAGGATTGCGTCCAGGTTGGACACCGACACACTCCTCCTGATATCTCAGTAGATGATAAATGTCTCAAGTGTGTGGAGGCTGGATCCAGGGTCCTGTCAGCGATATCCCTCTATGCAGTGTACATCCACTCACACACCAACCCAAATCACAGGTCATAGGTGTAAAGAGAAAGCAGCCATAGCATAATTCTGATAGAACAATTTATTTTTAAAAAAGTAGAACACTTACAAATGGATAGCATAAAAAGAGCAGTTCGCTGGCCAGCAAGCGAGTGCCCGTTCGTGACAAGGTGCGATGACGTCAACCTCCCAATTTATTATTATTTGCATATAATAAGGTTTTATGCACTTTTTATCTAGACTATAGCGCAGTTTTTTCTTTGTTTACACTGACAAAGTCCACCCAGGCCACTCCCAACAAAGTCTTTACAAAAGCGGCTGCTTTGATAACTTTACAGCTCCTGCGGAAGATCACGTCTATACGCTTAATAACATGACATAACCTGTCCCTTCCACTAATCCCTGGGTTTGACGGAACTCTCCTTTGTCAGCGTTTGATCCACTCATGCATGGACGCTGATCTTTTCTTCAGCCACCATTCATGAGGAATTAGCTTGTCTGAGATTACCTGGTCCCAAATATCCACCTACAATCTGGACCTAACCTCTCAGCCTCTCCTCTCCGGCATGTCGTTGATTGGCTCCAAACACAATGTTGACATCATTTTCAGGAGGCCCTTTTACTTCAGATGAACCCCTCCCCCCACTTTTTTTTTTGGGGGGGGGTTACTTCTTTTTTTCGTAATTCCACTGCTGTTCTTGAGTGTCATTGTTGTAACATTATAGAGCCTCATAGTTTAGATGGACTGGGGGTTGCTTACCCTACATATAGGTTACCCACAACCTGGTATTCCCCGGGTATTTATGTTACACCCCAAAGTTATATGTTCCTGATATCTATCACCTACACTATATGGCTTTAGGTTCTAACTCATGGATTAGATCCACTAGGTTAGACGTTTGTTGACCTTTTTTCCACTAATAATGCCATGCCAATGTTCACATTGTTTAAATTGTTTTATCCTCCGGTGATGTTGTCCCGCTGGAATTTCTTGCTCCTCCATTTACTACCCTGGGCTCCCTGCCCTTATTATGCAGGATCCCGATGGTAGTCTTGCAGCCTCTATGGGACCGCCTGTCGCCCCCCTGGTATGCTCCAATACCCTACTGTTATGTTTTATTTCAATGTTCACACTGATTGATAATAGGGCTGTTCAATATTTTCAGGCTCTTTTTGCTCTTTCTGCTACTGTCGTTCCCCCCCCTCTCTCTCTATCTCCCCACAGTAGAAGTGGTTCCTTACCCTGGATATGTCCTCAACATGGATTTGACTGTTGAACTAATGTTATGGCCCCTTAAACATTCTCTCCTTGAATGTTTAAGGTTTCAACATCCCACATAAGCGCACAAAGGCACTGTGCTCCCTTGCGGCTGCCAAATCCCATATAATTTGCCTGCAAGAAACTAATTTCAATGAAAACTCCTCTCCAAATTTCCTTAGCACTTCCTATCCACAATTCTACTTACGCACCTTCTACAGGTGGTGGATAAGCATAAATTTGGAACGGTGGTTCTTTGTGGAGATTCTAACCAAGTAATATTCCTATTCCTAGATAAATCCCCTCCAGCCCCGTCCTCTAGCCCAGTTAAATTGACTTTCCAACATCTACTCTCCAAACACAATTTAGTTGATGTCTGGCGCAAAATCAATCCCGTTAGGAAGCGGTTCACTCAGTACTTTTACCTACACAAATCTTTTTCTCACATTGACCATATCTTTCTTATGGCAAGCATGCTCCCAGAGATTTTATCCTCGGTTTTCATTCCCTTTTCTTGGACAGACCATTGTGCAGTGTGCACCACAATTGCCTCTCCAATACCTAGAATGCAGGATACATCTTAGTGTATCAATAATATAACTCTCTCCCACCCCTCTCACTGCTTAGACATAGAAATAGCTCTTAAGGATTATTTGTCGAACAATGTCACCGATGATATTCCCGCACTGGCATTATGGGAAACCCATAAACCCATTATACGGGGCAAATTGATCCAACAGGCAGCATCCCTTAAACAAGATCGCAAGATCTTATTCCAAAAATTAGAAGGAAACTTCAATACATGCCACAGGGCCTTTCAGTCAAACCCTAACCCCACTACCAACTCATGCCTGAATAAAGCCTGCCTCAATTTCTAATTATTCCTTATCAATTCTGCGGACAAATTTCTTTGCAAGCGTCAACACATAATCCTTTATCAAGGCCAATAAACCCGACACACCTATGGCACACCCTTTACTGGCGATACACCACCCCACAATACCTATCCGTTTAAAAACAGCTCGCAATATGTACACGAGTAATCCCATTAAAATACTGGAAGTGTTCCATTCCAAACTCGCCAAACTCTACTCACCCTTCCAAGAATTTGACCTTGCTAACGCGGATGCCCTTTTTTCCCGTATTTCCCTTACTACACTTAACCACGATCAGCAGGATCTACTTGAGCGTCCTATCTCCTAAACCTCAATATCAAACTACTGGCCAATATCCTTGCTACCCGTTTGAATACAATTATAGGTCAACTAATACATCGCGACCAAAACAAATTGGTTTTGTTCCAATTTGTCAAACTGGCGACAATGTCAGGCGCCACTTTTACTCTCACACGCCACCAAAACCAGATGCATCCCGACATGCTTTCCATCCCTTGACATCAGGAAGGCTTTTGACTCAGTCTCCTGGCCATATCTGCATTACACCCTTCAGAGATGGGGTTTTGTGGATCATTTCTTGTTTTTCCTCTCTCTATAATAGCCCGCAGGCTTTCATTAAGTATGCTGGATATAAATCAATGATGTTCGACATTCAGAGAGGCACTAGACAGGGTTGCCCCCTTTCTCCGCTGTTATTCGCCTTACTCATTGAACCTTTAGCACAACTGATAAGATCAGATCCTGATGTCAAGGGAATAGAAATGGGGGGCCATCACCACAAAGTGTGCCTCTTTGCAGATGACATACTGGTCTTTTTATCTTACCCTCACATCTCCGCCTCCAAACTGCTTTCTATATTGGGGGCTTTGCCCACATCTCAGGTCTATGTATCAACCTGAGCAAATCGAACACTCTCAATACATCTCTATCACCGTCAGAACTGCCTCTATGTCTGATCTTTTTGCTATTAATTATTTACCCCTACTAAAACAGCTTAGCAGCCTCATGGCCTAATGGTCCTATCTTCCCCTATTCTGGCTGGGCAGAATCAATGCTGTAAAAAAAGGCTATACTACCCAAATTTTTATACCTTTTTAGAGTACTTTCCATCCCTGTACCATCGTATTTCTTACGCCTTATACAGCGCAAAGTCCTTCATTTGGGGCACCATCAAACCTCATATCCCCAAATCTACCCACCTCCCCAAACTTAGTGGTGGTCTAGGTATCCCAAATTTTTCTTCCTACTATTATGCAGCACAACTTACACAATTGCTCAAGTGCCATGCAGCAAGAGAAACATCATTATGGGTAGCCATCGAAACTATAGACTGTGATCCCATATCTGTGGCAAACATGTTATTGCTACAACCGAAAGACAGAATCTCTATCATAATCCCTATTACAAAAAATTCCCTATTTATATGGGACAAATTTAGGGACTCGCAAAATCTACAATCTCCTTATAACCCTCTCCTTTCCTTCCCTAGGAACCCTGCATTTTACCCAGCCTGGGATTCTCCTGCTGCAATTAATGCCTGGTCCGACACTAATTTACTTAGACTCCACAAACTGGTCTCCAACAATTCCATACATACATTCCCTACCCTCTGTGAGTCCTATGGACTCCTGAGATCCGAGCTATTCCGCTACCTACAAATTAAAAATTTCTATATGCCATTCCTCAGAACCGGATCATTACTAAATAAGATGACACAATTTGAAAGTGTTTGTAAGAGTGACCCCCATGTTAGGGGCCTCATTTCAATACTATACCACCAATTGAACACCGTTCCAGATAATGCACTTCCATCATATACAAATAAATAGGCACACGATTTTGAGCGCACATTTGAGATTGCAGATTGGTCCACAATATGGCTGCCAATAGATCCTCCTCACCTAATGTCTTGGCATTCAAAACTAACTACAAGGTCCTAGCACATTGGTATCTTGTACCGTCAAGGATTGCAAAATTTGTCACATCATACACGGGACGTGTTTTAGAAGTTGCTCAGCTCTAGACACCCACATACACATCTGGTGGCAATGCCCTGTCACCCAAGAGTTTTGGAAAAGCATCTTTGAGTTGGCGTCCAAGGCCTTAGAAACCAATATCCCCAGAAATGGCTCTCTTAAACCTTAAGCCAACCAAGCTTACCCGTACCCAATTCCAATTATTTTACAACTTACCATAGCGGCCAAGCAAACCATAGACAAGGCATAGAAATTGAAGACTTTGGTTGTGGCTGAAGCTAAACATAGAATGAATAGGGCCCTTATCTATGCTTAAATGACAGCCATTTAAAATGACAAAATATGGAAATTTGAAAAAATATGGCAACCTTGGGTCAATCACTGCTTACCACCAGACTTCGACCATTCCTTATTACTGCCTTGGTAGTCGAATCTCTCTTTTACTCGCTTGTTACATGTCCTGGACTGGAACCACTCTACCGTATTGGGAGACCTTACCTGTTCCTCCCTCTTCTTTGACGGACCCTTTGGCCGTGCATGTTAAACTGCCAACACTCACTGGCATCACACTTCCTAGGATCCTAAACACGCTCGCACCCATGCTTCTCTCTTTCACCCTTCTTCTTTTTTCGTGCTACGTCTTCTTCTATCTGTTACATTTGCTAACGTTATTGCATTCTAAGATGGGTTCACTTCTCGATTATTATATCAGTACCTACTGTTTATTCCTTTACAATTGTTAGTTTATTATGGTCGCAGACAACCACATTCATAATCTATCTATGTGAACCCCAAACCCCACTCATCCCTGACGAAACTGTGTTGTTTGGATTTGTGTTAATCCATATGTACTATATGAGATGATTCTCTTTTGTTCATGTGCGTATTTGTCTTTCCTTTAATTACAATAGAATTCATTGAAAAGAAAAAAAAAATTGCACCAAATGAGGAACAAGGAAAAGCTACAGCTGAATAGAAGGGAGGGAAGTTAGGGGACATTTAAGGGAAAGGGTGGTTCCGTAGGTGGAGATAGAGGAGATTTAGGGTGGAGGAAAGTCAAGGGGTGGGTTAAAAATTGGAGGCATGTGACCTACTACTTAAGCACTTAGGATGATGGATTCTAACTTGGCATTGCAAATGGCTTGGGAATCAAGGAGCATAGCAATGTGATAACAATGAACAATAAGGCCTTCAATAAGGAACACTCGTGGGCTCAAGGTAGATAATTTATATAAACCTCTTGACATCCATAACTAAGACATAATTCACCCAAAGAGAAACCCACCTTTAAATCATAGGCTAAAAGCTAATAGTTTCGGGGAAATGGGAAATGTGTAGGAGCATAGGGGTTAAAGGATAGGGGATATAGAAAGGAAGGGCAGGAGAGGAGAGTTAAAGAAACCTCATATTCTTTGGGGTAGGATAACTCCAATCAATCACAGGCATCATTATATGTGGGATATGTCTGGTATGTGTGCTATTAATAAACAACATAGAACAAACAAGTAAAGGCATGCAATAATCCCCAATGTACACAATAATCTCGCGAGCAAGGTAACTACTATATTGAAAGATGAAGGGTGAGATTCTGTCCAAAAATCCAAGTGGCAAACAAAAAAATAAAATGATTCCCGCCAAAGCAGACTGGGAATATCCGATAAGGGGTACAATTCTACAGAAGCAATTTGTCAGTTTGCCACGCAGAATCATGGATGTCTGGGCACCATATACATTTAATATCCAAAAGGCTTTGACCAATCAGTCCATATAACTTTCCATAGCACAAAATGAGCAACATTAAACAACCTGGGGATTGCAGTATAAAATCAAGGGAAAACCAGGAGGGGAGGAAAGATCTGGGAGGGGTGGGAGAGGCAGGAAAGAAGGGGGGTGGGTAAAGAAGGGGGGGGAGAGAAGGGAGAAACAGGCAGAGGGGAGAAGGACTCCCGAACAGGGGAAATGTTCTAGCCCGAACGGTAAGCCCCATTGAAGTCTACTGGACCTGAACAGAAAAAAATCAAAACTGCCTATTTTGAAGGCTTACATGCAAGTTATTGGCCATAAAAGGTGTATGGGGGTCTGGGTACATTTCTGGGGGACATGTATCAATAAAAAAAAAAACATATATATATATATATATATATATATATATATACCGTATTTATCGGCGTATAACACGCACCCCAATTTAGGAGGGAATTTTAAGGAAAAAAAACTTTTAGGAGGGAACTTGAAGGGAAAAAAACTTACATTTAAATGCCCATCATTGCAGCCTTCTCAGTGCAGCCTTGCCCCAGTGCAGCCATGTCAGTGCAGCCATGTCAGTGCAGCCATGTCAGTGCAGCCTTGCCAGTGCAGCCTTGTCAGTGCAGCCATGTCAGTGCAGCCATGTCAGTGCAGCCTTCCCCAGTGTCCATTGCAGCCTTGCCTCAGTCCAGCCTTGCCCCAGTCCAGCCTTGCCCCAGTCCAGCCTTGCCCCAGTGCAGTCTTGCTGAAGCCTCTGAGCTTCAAAATCGCCGACCGCGATTTGAGAATGGCGCCGCCGGCGCCGAAATACACAGAGCCAGTCCTCGGCTCTTCTCGGCGGCTCTCGTTCACTTTCGGCTCCACTGGGACGGTGAGCGGAGCTATCCGAAACTAGCCGAGTATACTCGGCTAGGTTCGGGCGGCGCTCGAGTGAAACCGAAAGTGGCCGAGAAGAGCCGAGGACCGGCACTGTGTATTTCGGCGCCAGCGGCGCCATTTTCAAATCGCGGTCGGCGATTTTTTAGTTCTGACAGGTCAGGATCACAGGGGATCGGCGTATAACACGCACCCGCGATTTTCCCCTGATTTTAAGGGGAAAAAAGTGCGTGTTATACCCCGATAAATATGGTATATATATTGTGAAACAATAAAAATGAAAAATTCCTTTAAATATAATGCCTGGGGGGCCCCCTTAGTGTGCCTGTAAAGTGGTGCATCTGTAACATGCAATAAACATGCTACAGCAAAAATGACATTTCTAATGAACAAAAAAAAAAGGCAAATCCCATTTAAAATGACTTGCGGTTACAATTGCCAGCACCCGGCTATTGAAAAAATAAAGAAAAAAATGGGTCTGACATGGATTTGGAAGGAAACCCTACACCAAAATGTTAAAAAAAACATTTGTGGAGTTCCCCCCGAAATCCACAAAAGACCCTTATCTGGGCATGCAGCCTGGCAGATAAGGGATGGGGTGGGGATGAGTGAGCGCCCCCCTCCTGAATTATACCAGGCCACATTCCCTCAACATGGGGGAGTGGGTGTTTTGGGGCAAGAGGGCTCTGCCCCCCCACCCCAAAGCACCTTGTCCCCATGTTGAAGGGGACAAGGTAATTTTTCCGACAACACTTGGCTGTGGTTATCGGGGTCTGCGGGCAGGGGGGAATTATCGGAATCTGGAAGGGGGCGCCCAGATCTCCCCCCCTTTATCTGAATAGGTGTACAAAAGTAATAAACCCGAGATAGTTTTTGGCAAATCCTTTAAAAAAAAAAGTGTCCCTCGATGTAAATCCATTATCAACTTCGCTGCCCATTGGACCTGAAAAAAATACAAAATAAAAAACACTTTTGCCTCCTGGGAGGCCTCCCACCGCATGCCTGTTCTGCGCTTTGACATGTCTTATATAGGCAATGGGTGAGGCCACCTGGCTACATCACTCGGTGGCACCGCCCCCTTCTGATGTCACGTGGCATCACATAACTTTAGAAGGGGGCCCATTAGGGGGCCAAGGCACATAATATATGTGGGCTGATGATTGTGTGTCGCCCTGAAAGCAGCATGCTCTATAACCACTATATCATCCAAATCATACAGTATCCTAACATAGAAAAGAGAATTGTACCTAGGAACTTTCATGCCATGGGAAACGAGGACCCTGGAACATAAAGGGAACTTGAAGTAAAGTCTCAATGAGGCCTCTCCGGGAGTCTTGGCTAGGTGTTAAGACAAGCTGGAAAGTTACTTATGTCAGGGTCTGTAATGAGTAGTAGAGGCTGGTAAACTACCTTTGCAATAGGAGGCAAAGCATGTGGCAGTGAGCGGAATCATCTCGACGTTGATGGCCCCACTATGGCATTGTACCTCCATAGGTTCAGCAAGTGGTAGGGGGGTATGCGAAAGCTGTCATACCAATCAGGGAGATCCACAACAGGTAAATCCAAACTCCTACAAAAAGCTCTTATGTGTTTTTGGGGACTCAGAGATATCTGATAAACAGAACGTGAATTTCCATCTATAGGGGATCTTTTTTCATGCAGGATCTCAAGCAGTAATCAGAGGTCCTTGTGGTGCTGCAGAGTGATGTGTGATGGTCCCTGTTTCTGGCTCTTCTGAGAATTTCTTCTGTAAGCCGAAAGTTCACAATGCAATATCTCTAGGTGGGTCTCTGTATCTTCCCTTCAGTCTTAGAGCACAATGGGCAGCATCCCCTATTATTTAGGTCTTCTAGATCAGTGGTTCTCAACCCTTTCCTCAAGTACCCCCAACAGGCCATGTTTGCAGGTTTTCCTTTATCTTGCACGTTAAATCCAAGTCAATGGCTTGTTGTTTTGGACAGCTATTTTATCTAAGAGAAATTCCCAAAACATGGCCTGTTGGGGGTACTTGAGGACACGGTTGGGAACCACTGTTCTAGATGATGGTGTAATTCATGCAGATGCATGGTGTGTGTGCATCTGTTACCTGTTGTACCTCCTGGATGGCGAAATTATGGCAGGTATGATTTTTTTCTATTTCTTCTAACCTCGTGGTCACAGCTTGAATGTCCAATTTTAGACCCAAAATTACTGTCAAGAGTGTTTTTTTAATGTCTGATGCCACTCCATGTAAAACATTTAGGCACAGGCATTTAGATGTCGACAGGGTATCATCGTCTGTTGAATACAGGAGGAGTGTGCTTCTGTCCTTGGAGCAGGATATGCTGCAGAAAGCCTGAGAGAGGGACGCTGCTTCCCAAGCTTAAGTCCGGAAGATTTTGGGTATCTGGTTGTATGTGCTTTATTGCATTTTCCCATTATGTCTCCTTTGTAATCAAATACCTTTCTGCTTGCATTTTATAGTTTTAAGAAAACAGTTCTATGTTCACCTTAGATCCAGTGACGCACTGTCCCCATACTCCCTGCTGGCATCTTTGGGTGGGCAACTTCTGGGACTCGATCGCTGGCTGCTGTCATTGGCCAGGCGAAGATGACATTACTCCCACACATGCACTGGAGTTTCTTCGGCATTGCTAAATTTGTGCAGTGAACCACGCAGCTCGCTTTACAGGGGCGGACAGGCAGGTAAGTAGTTTTAATGCAAGAGAGAAAAAACATGTCTTTTCTGCATTAAAAATCCTGCCTAATCACCCATTTTTTATTCCCTAGCATAAAGTTCCACTTTAAGTATTAAACAGTAACCCAGAGCAATCAATCAGCAGTCATCTTTCAATGTTCTTATTTCTCAGAAGTGATGAAAGGTGAAATCTGTTTTGCGTGTACGAGCTACTGTACACAGCACATCATCCTTGCCCTAATTAAAATATTAGCAAATGAGATGGGTGTTGTATTGATTGTTTTTAAGTACTTTGCTGAACAAGAGAGACTGCATAGAGCACCTGCAATAGACTAAAAATATATATTTTGAGTTTCTTTATGTCTTTCCTTTTTTTAACTGTAACTGGGAATCCATCCAGAAACCCAAGAATAGAAACATGAATTGCAAATGTAAGCTCTCTTTCAGCAATAAGAAAAGGTTACATCTTAAAAAAAATAGGTGTGCAAAACTGCAGTCACGCTGACCACTCCTGCTTTACATAAACAGACTGAAGCATTTAGAAAATATATTATTTTGTTTTGTGCTGTGTGTATTTTAAAACAATATATGGGCATGCCATTGGAGAGATTCCACTTCTTCTCTTGGCAACATTATAGGGCATGTTTTTAAAAGCAGTGAATGTGCTTTTCACCAAACATTCACTGTGGTTATTCAGTGAATCATTCCCTGTAATTTAAAACACATGCACCTGGATGATTTACCTGCAGCAAATATTTAGAGAATGTCAGATTCACACTGCTTTAGGCTGTATTCACACCTGAGCGTTTTCAGCCCATAGAACGCTCGTAAAAAGCTCATCTCAAAAGTTCCAAAACGCCCAAATCCCATTCATTTGAATGACCCCTGTTCACATCTGAGCGTTCTGTCGCCTGAAGCAAAATGCCTGAAGCTCAAAAAAGTACATACAGTACTGTAAGCTTCTTTTGGGCAGATTATAGGTGTTTTCTGCTTTTTACATTGGTGACCTTTTGACCTGTACAAAATCGTGACAAAAACTGCGGTAAAAATTCATGGCAAAAACGTAGCGAGAATCATGCAACTTTCCACCTGAACAGATACACTCAGGTGTGAATGCAGCCTTATAAATATGTCCTTTCAGTATACTGTATGTGAGAGCAGTATTCCCTGGAGACTCATAGCTGTCACTCAAGTGACGCTCGATAGTATTACCCCTTTCTCCTCCCCCAGTTTCTGCATAAAAGGCTATAAAGAAAAGTGAAGGGGAGGGGTGAAGGAGCTGGTCCAGCTCAGAGCAGAATTAGACACTCCAAGAAGCCGAGAGGACTATGATGTGCAAGGAAGCGAGGGAGATCTGAATCTTCTGAAGTAGTCAAATTTTCTAGCAAGTTCAAGGGCACATTGAAAGTGAATTAAAAAATGGAAATTAAATACACTGTAAATGAACATTTAACCACTTCCTGCCCAGGCCAATTTTCAGCTTTCAGTGCTGTCACACTTTGAATGACAATTGCACAGTCATGCAACACTGTACCCAAACAAAATCTTTATCATTTTGTTCACACAAATAGAGCTTCTTTTGGTAGTATTTATTCACCACTGGGTTTTTCTTTGTTTTTGTTATAACATTTTGCAAATAAATAATCTTTCTAAATGAATTTAGGCCAAGATGTATTTAGCTACATTTCTTTGGTGGAATCAACACAAACAGTATATATTATTTAATCTGTAGGAAAGTTATAGAGTCCACAAACTATGGTACAGTATATATCTGTAGATTGATCAATCCTAATGTACTGATGGCTTATCTCATTTCTTGAGGCCCAAAAATCTCAGGACAGTATAGATATCCCCCAAATGTCCCCTTTTTGGAAAGAAGACAGTCCAAGATATTTACAGTAGCATAGCGAGTTTTCTGAAGTTGTAATTTTTTGTCTAAGTTTTTGGAAAAAGAAACCAAAAAAATTGTGATTGGCCCAGTCTGTACCATGTAATCTCACTGTCCAATCACAGCTAGCAACACCAATATATACAATGGATGGCTTAAAGGGAAGCCATCTATTGTGTACAACTGTCATGTGACCTGTTGTAATTGGTTACAGTGGTCACATGGTACCAGCAGTGGTCCAGTACTGTGATTAGTCATCGGCTGTGTCCGGTGGACACAGCTGGTGCCCGATCGCGCCGCCACCACCCGGATCGATGAGAGGTTCCCACCAGCGTCATCCTGCTATAGGCTGGGTGGGAACTGGTTAAAATCCTTTTTTTTTCTGTGCTTTTACCTGCAATTTTTTTAAGTTGTATGACTGGATCCCTGTAACCATGTCAGCTCTCATATCTGTGCATCTCCTATGATCAGAGCAATTTTTACATTTCTGCTATTGACCTGTTTGTTCAGCAATAACTTTGCTATTACTAAAGTGAGCTGCCATCTAGACAGGGGAAGGCCAGTGGATTTAGTGTATCTGGATTTGATACAGTCCCCCATAAGTGCTTAATCTACAAGCTGATGTCTGCAGGGGGATAACAAAAGGTTTGTTCTTGGGTAAAAAAAAAATGGTTACAGGGGCGTGTCCAAAGGGTGGTGATAAATAACGTGCACTCAGACTGGTCTGGAGTGGTAAGTGGGGTGCCCCAGGGTTCTGTCTTGGGACCAATTCTATTCAATTTATTCATAAATGATATAGAGGATGGGATAAATAGCTCAATCTCAGTTTATGCGGACGACACAGAATTAAGCAGGGCAATAACTTCACATCAGGATATAGAAATTTTACAGAAAGACCTGAACAAAATAATGGAGTGGGCAAATACATGGCAAATAAGGTTTATTGTGGAAAAATGTAAGGTAATGCACTTGGGGCAAAAAACATAAATGCAAACTACTCACTAGGGGGAGAACAGCTGGGGGAATCAAGGATGGAGAAAGATCTGGGGTCCTAGTGGATGACAGAGTGAGCAATAGCAGGCAATGTCAAGCTGCAGCTACCAAAGGTGGCAGAATATTAGCATGCATAAAAAAAGGGATATGCTCCAGGGATAAAACTATAATCCTGTCACTTTATAAAACTCTGGTTAGGCCACATCTGGAGTATTCTGTGCAGTTCTGGTCACCACTCCTCAGAAGGGATGTGCTGGAAATGGAGAGAGTCCAAATAAGGGCAACAAAACTAATAAGTGGATTGGAGGACCTCAATTATGAGGAACGACTGCAAACACTAAATTTATTCACTCTGGAGAAACAAAGCTTGAGAGGAGATATGATAGTGATTTACAAATATCTCAATGGCAATCCTAGCATAGGAAAAAAATATTCAGTCTCAAGGAGTGTAAAAGGGCAGGGGGCCACACAATGAGATTGGAGGAGAAGAGGTTTAACCTTTAAACTGCGCTCTCTTCCACAATTAGTGGTGGCTGTAGGGAGTATGGCTATTTTTAAGAAACTTTTGGATGTGCATCTTAAAGAACGCAACATACAGGGATATGAGAAAGAAGTATAGACACTGACAAACGTGCACCTACACAGGTTGAACTGGATGGACTACTATGAAACTACTGTTTAAAAATACAGTAATGGCCATTTTCTAGGCTAATATGCCAGATTTTAACCAATAAATGGCATGCGCGGGAAAGGCACTGCCCTGAAGGACATATACCAAAAGAAAAAAAAACAAAAATATTTTATCAGTTAGGATTTGGTTTGGATTTTAAGGGAGAACCTCACACAAAAAAAAAATGCCCCTCCCCCTTAAAATAATCCAGGAAAATGGTAATGAGCTTGTGCCTCCCTCCTCCTGAACCATATCATGGGTACTTTTCCAGGGGGACCCCCCTGGCAAAGCACCTTGTCCCCATTTTGATAAGGACAAAGGCTTCTTCTCCATAACCCTGGCCCAGTGGTTGTGGAGATCTGTGGGTGGGGGGCTCTTAAGAATCTGAAAGACCCCATTATTAATAAGCGGACACGCAGATACCACCTCCCACCTATCTAAATTATTGAGAGATACATAGCACCCCTTATCATTCACAAAAAAATTGTAAACGAGAACATTTTTTTTTTTTTTTTTTGCATGGGGTCCTCTTTAAAATACATACCAGAGCTGTAGCACATGTTGTGAAGTATGAATTATAGGTGAGAACTCCAATCCAGATACCACCTCCCACCTATCTAAATTATTACGAGGTACATGGCACCATTCACAAAAAAGAAAATGTAAACCGTAGAAAAAAAACTATTTTTTTAAATGAGATCCACATTAAATACATACCAGACCCGAAGAGCCTGGTGTGAATTATGGGGAACCCCCACATGATTTTTTTTTAAACTTTCTCCGCTCCTTTACTTTCATGGATGGGGATTATTGGACATGTAAGCGAATGGGGCTGATAACATTGCTAGTGGTTGAGTAATACCCATTAGTAAGCCCAATCACCCAAGGTTGTGTTCAGACTGAACCTTAAGCTCATCCCTAATAAATACAGTGTCAGATGATTTTTTTTTTTTTTTTTACGTTAGCAGTCGCTTAAGCGCCTGACTTTTTTTGGCAAAAAGAAAGGAAGGATGTAGCAGCAGGGAAAGTTGCAAGGGCAGATCTAGGAGGGAGAAGATTAGCTGAGCATGGAGAACTTTAAATATCATTGGTAATGGCCCATTTTTCTGGTTCAATATATATTTATTGGGGTTTTTCATAAAAGTACAACATCATGTAGCATATGCATGGGAGAGAAAACTGACAAGGTTAGATGTCCATAGAACAATTACTAGATACAAGATAGAGCACTCGAGACCCATCTAACCACCAGTCCCAGATATAATCAGAAGTAAGAAATTAGGCTCCGTACATAGAAGAGATCAGGGCTTGTCCTTAAATAGAAAGGAGTCATGTTTGTAGATCCTAATGATATAATAAAAGAGAATGTATTGAGATCTCAAGCAAATATTTGAGTGTGTGCTATCACATCTGTACGCAGACATAGCAAGGGGATAAAAAAAAGAAAAAAAAGAGGGGGGTTGGGGTATAATGGGACAGGGTGAGGACCAGCTAAAAACTCCAGGCCTGGCCACTGACAAAAAACAAAAGGGAGAATTGAAAAAAATGGGGGGGGGGGTGTATGCATAGTCTAGAGAGCAAAGAGTTAATATCCCATTTTTATAATGTTTTATTATTTCATGTACCCATTCTGGTAGGCACCTTTTATCACTAATCCTCTTCTGTGTTTGACTGCTGGCTTTATAATTCTGCATCTCCAATGTAATTGCCCTCTGCTCCTCTGGGCTACTGTTTATGCACTGATTATTCATCCATTGCTTTAGTTTTGTCTGTTGCTTTGGTTTGGATGTCTTTGTATTGTTTTATCTTATGCTTCTTGGTCTTTGTTCTTTTCTGTACCCTTTTCAATCCTAATTATCCCGTTTATTTCACTTATACACGATAAACACATTTTCACTTTTGTTAGTATTTCATTTTTGTTCCTTTATTTGCATTCCTTTGTGTAGTCGCAATTGCTGTCACTCAATTCTCAGCAGCATAATCCTTAACAATCATTTCACATTAAAGTTTCAAAATAGATTTACAGGGCTAGAAATATTTAGAAAAAGTAGATAAATATATTATGACTGCAAACCATAGAGATTTTAGAAACCAAATGACTAGGGCTCACACAATTGCTGTGTTTGAGGGGCTGTGCTTAGATGTGCATTGTGTTATGGTAGCCCACTCGTTTTGGTGGGCTGTCTAATGCACTAAACTCAAAAGTTGCTGGCGCCATTTTTAGCAGCACATCACACCTATCCATTGGCAAGATGTAATTCAGTTCTGAACAAATGGCACAGCAATTGCACCAGTGCATGTAACATGTTGCTGCATGCATTATTACAAGACAATAATGTGAATAGGTCCTCAAGCTTATCTAAATCCCCAAAACAAAAATGTTAAATATTGCAGCATACTAGCAGGGTGGCCATTCATGTTCAAGAAAAAAGCAACATTTAAGCCGAGCATCACAGATTTGGTCTTTACAAACTAGACTGAACATCTGTAATGTTTGAGTGCACTGAATTTGGCACAAGAATGCAATAAAAGCCATGCAGAATGCATTATTATGTCTGCATAGTAATGGTAATTATATACATGCAATTACACACAGCTTTTAAAATCAGCGGGGGTCTCTTTAATTTAAATTTATAAACCAGTACAAAGCTGGTTTGTAATTCAGCAATTGTCACAAACACAACATACAAAGTCACCCACATCTGTGGGGGTTCATAGTAATTAAAAATATTGGAACAAATAGCATGACATTCCCCTGAATATTCCAACCAGACCCTTAACCTCATGAACCATGGCTGGTCTGGAATGGAAGTTCAGGAAACATTACAGCCTCCCTACCTCCTTCCTGTAACATATCATACCACATTGGGGAGTGCCTTGCAAGGTGGAGGGTGGCATTGCCCCCTTCCTTTGCAAAGTACCCTTATCCAAATGTTAATGGGGGTGGGCTTGCGATGAAATGTGGAAGCCCCATTTACCACAGCATTCATGCACCCAGGCACCTGTGTTCACAGTCATCAGATTCAGGTACATACTTCTCCTTACTTCTATCTTACTTTTTTTCTTTCTGCTTTTTCCTTGTTTTTTGTTTTCACCTAGCCCCATTACACACCCTTTCCTTTAACCTTTTCTTATTCACCTTCATTCATTTTTTGTTCTTTGTCATTTTTCTCACAGACAAAACCTCCCTTTTTTACCTAAGGGTTTCACTTTGTGTCCCATGACGGGCGCTGACCGTGTTGGTCATGTCTGCCACATCATGTCCCCTCAGCTCCCGTGTGAGACGTTTATGGCTTGGCCTGGGGAGATCATGGCATCACCACCGCTGCGAGGACCCGCATGTAAGTGTGTGGGCAGGCAGGGCCCATGGGGGACCCCTCTTGTCCAAGGGTTGTTTTTTTCGTTTTCTTTTTTTTTTCCCTTTTTTTTTTCTAAAATATTTTTCATTTTTTAATTTTAGATTACTACAATGGTTTTTTGCTCCTGATGATAGGCATAAAGGCCTTGAAACGCGTAGAGCCAACAACAACCTAGTGTACACATCTATGAATTTTTTTGGTCGCTCCAATACATTTGTTTCTTTTGTATTTTATTTTTTTTTTTTTCTTGTCTGTTCGTAATCTGCATAGCTACCCATATTTTTTTTTTGTGTAATCATGTTCCAATCATTCCATGTATCCCATGTTATGTACTGATTCCTTGTTGGAATGTTTATTTATGAATTTTCTCTGTCTTTTATGAATTGTAAAGTTATACAAATGTTTATATATAGTGTAAGGTACCTGGTAGTTGAGCCTGACTGGTGGAAGGAGACCTCTCTTAAGCGCTGGTTCAGGAGCCACTGGAAGTGGGAACAGTGGTCTCTTGAGCACAGTGGGTAGGAGGGCCTGATGCGGTTCCAGCAGAAGCAGATGATGATCTGGAAGGATGCCCCTCAGGGATGGCTGAGCTGCGGATGCGGGTAGGCAGATGTAGGCCGGTAGGCAGGCAGGTAGCTGAGAAGGCAGCAGCAGGATGCTTGACAAGCAGGCTGGAAGCAGCGTCACAGGACACAGGCAAAAGCAAAGTCAGACAGTCCGTTCAGCAGGAGATCAGGCAGATATGAACAAGGGGTGATCCAGGAATAGTCAGGCAGGCAGGAGTTCGGCAACAGGTAATCAGATAAACAAGGTCAGACAAGCCGGGTCGGATTGGAGACTGGAGAATAGTCAGACGTAGCCGGGTCACTAGCAAATACAAATCAAGCGGAGAACAGGAACTCAGGTACAGAGCTGCAGACAAACAGCACCTGACAGAAGCACCTGTCATCCTTTTAAAGGGCTCTTGGCGCCAAAACAGCGCTAGCACGAACGGGCGCGCGCACGGGCGCGCGCACTCGCGAACGCGCGTACGGGCACACGCGGGAGCGCTCCGGCGCCCCCTGGTGGGGAATTAAGCAAAATTGTCCTGGAAGAGCTTCTTGTGCACCTGCGTGCACGCATATTTGCCCGACGGCCACTGATATGCCCCTGACATTGCCCCCTCCCAACGGGCAGCCTCCGGATGCCCAGAATACCCTTCTTTTCAGGATGAGCAGAGAAGTAAGCATGGATTAAACGTCTGGCATGAATATTACAGTCAGGTTCCCACAAATTATTTTCAGGACCATACCCCTTCCATTTAATCAAAAACTGTACTTGCCCAGATCTCTTTCTGCAATCAAGGATGGCCTCCACTTCATATTCTTCGTTGCCGTCCACCAGAACCGGTTCAGGGACCCTGGTGCCCCTGTCAGGAAAAGGATCATCCACAGCAGGTTTCAAGAGTAACACGTGAAACACAGGGTGGATCTTGAGTGAATCAGGTAAACATAATTCATAGGACACCTCATTAATCTTTCTTTTCACAGGGAAAGGCCCAATGAACTTAGGAGCAAGCTTCTTAGTAGGACAGGTTAATCTAATATTATCAGTAGACAGCCATACCTTGTCACCAAGCTGAAGGTTTAGGTCTCCTCTTCTTTTCTGATCAAAGAACCTTTTGTTGTCCGCTTGTGCCTTGGATATCGCTTCCCGTAAGATTTGGTTATTATGACTAAGGAACTGCACTGTGTCCTGGACCACTGGAACTGGGGATTCTGAAAGAAAATCTGGTAAAAAAGATGCATGAAAACCATAGTTGTAAAAGAAAGGGGATTGACCGGTAGCAGAGTGGCTGGCATTGTTATAAGCGAATTCCGCTAGGGGCAGCAGAGATACCCAATCATCCTGCACAAAAGATGTAAAACACCTTATGTACTGCTCCAGTGTCTGATTTGTCCTTTCAGTTTGCCCATTTGTTTGAAGATGGTATGCTGAGGACAGGGCTAGTTCAATTTTCAGGATCTCACAAAGCGCTCTCCAAAAACGTGATGTAAACTGTACCCCCCTATCGGACACTATATTTGCAGGGATTCCATGTAGCCTGACAATCTCCTTAATGAACACACGGGCCGTCTCCACAGCAGAGGGTGTTCCCTTTAGGGGCACAAAGTGGGCCATTTTGGACAGCCGGTCGACAACCACAAGGATCGCCGAACATCCTTCAGAGCAAGGCAGTTCTACTATAAAGTCCATTGCTATCATTCTCCAGGGCCTATCTGGTATAGGCAATGGTCTCAGTAATCCCCAAGCTCTGTTCCTGGGAGTCTTATTCTGGATGCAGACAGAACATGAGTTGACATATTTCTTGCAGAATTCCTTTAGGTTAGGCCACCAAAAGGTGCGCTGCACCAGCTCGAGGGTCTTACGTACCCCAAAATGTCCTGCAAGTGGGTGGTCATGCAGAAGTGTCAGCACCTTGACTCGGGCGCTCTCCGGTACGAAAATTTGACTTCCTCTCCACAAAAGTCCATCACGAGGTGTTAAAGAGGATCCCTGAAGGCTTGAAGGTTCTGGAGATGCTTCCCTGATCATGGACAGAAGATCTGTTTGGAGAAGAAGGAAACTATTTGCCGGCAAGATGGTGTCAGGTACAGAAAAGTCTTTAGGGTTATCAAACATGCGCGACAGCGCGTCCGGTTTTACGTTCTTGGATCCGGGCCGGTAGGTAATGTGGAAACAGAACCGTGTGAAAAATAGAGCCCAACGGGCCTGTCTGGGTTTTAACCTCTTGGCAGATCTTAATACTCAAGGTTCTTGTGGTCTGTATAAATCAGTACTGGATGAACTGCGCCTTCTAGCAAGTACCTCCATTCCTCCAAAGCTGTCTTGATAGCGAGTAGCTCTCGATCCCCCACATCATAGTTCCGCTCAGCCGATGAAAGTTTCCTAGAAAAGAAGCCTACGGGGTGCATCAGGTCCTTGTTGCCTTGTCGCTGGGAAATAACAGCACCCACGGCTACTTCGGACGCATCAACCTCCAGGATAAAAGGTAAAAATGGATCCGGATGGCTAAGGATCGGAGCTGATGTAAAACGTTTCTTTAATTCTTCAAAGGCCCTCTGGGCTTCTGGGTTCCAATGGAAGCGAGAGTTCTGCTTGGTTAGCTGCGTGATGGGGGAGATGATAGCAGAAAACCCCCTGATGAACTTCCTATAAAAGTTTGCGAACCCAATGAAGCGTTGTACGCCCTTTGCGCCCTTTTTGTCTATGGGAGCTGGCCACTCTAAAACAGCAGATACCTTCTGGGGATCCATTTTGATGCCGGTTGGGGAGATCACTAATCCCAGGAACTGAATCTCCTTCTGTTCGAATTCGCACTTCTCTGCCTTAGCATACAGTCTGTGCAAACGGAGTCGGGTCAAGACTTTACGGACATGTTCCCTATGTTGCTCAAGTGAACTGGAGAAGATTAGAATGTCATCCAGATAGACAATTAAAAAGATGTCCAGGAAATCTCTAAACACATCATTGACCAGATGCTGGAACGTGGCGGGAGCATTGCATAGACCAAAGGGCATGACGAGATATTCATAGTGTCCGAAACGGGTCCTGAAAGCCGTTTTCCACTCATCCCCGGCCCGAATGCGGACTAGATTGTAGGCCCCTCTCAGATCCAGCTTGGTAAAGATAGTAGCAGACCTCAGTTTCTGGAACAGTTCAGGTATCAGTGGCAGCGGGTAACGGTTTTTGACTGTAATGTTGTTTAACTCCCGATAGTCCACACAGGGGCGAAGAGACTGATCCTTCTTGGAAACAAAAAATATTCCGGCACCAGCTGGTGAAGTGGAAGGTCGGATGAAGCCTTTTTCGAGGTTTTCATTTATGTAAACCTTAAGTGCCTCTTGCTCTTTTTCGGACAGCGGAAAAATGCGTCCAAAAGGAATCCCGGCCCCAGGAAGCAGCTCAATTGGGCAATCATAGGGACGATGGGGAGGCAGGGTGTCTGCCCCCTTCTTGCTGAACACATCCGCAAATTCCCGATAGACTTCTGGTACATCTTGGAGCAGGTCTGGGTCAACGTCCATACAAAGTAAGGTAGCAGCAGGTTTAGAGGATTCTGGTAGATAATGTCTTTGGCAATAGGGTGACTGGAACTTGATCTCGCCCGTGACCCAGTTAACAAGAGGGTTGTGGGCCTGGAGCCAGGGCATGCCCAAAATGATTGGAAATAGTGGAGATGAAATAACATCCAGGGTTAGGATCTCTTGATGCTGGGATGAGCAGGTGGCAGACAGAGGAAGGGTTTCTTGAGAGACCTGTCCAGATCTTATATGGGACCCATCGGCCAAGAAAACTGAGAGTCTGTGAGTTTTGTTTTTTAAAGGCAGATTCTGTTGGGTAGCAAAAGCAGAGTCCACAAAGCAGCTACATGCCCCGGAATCAACAATGGCGTTGACCTGGATTGTTCTTCCCTGGAGCTGTAATGAGAGAGGGAGGACAAGTTGAGTTGTATTGGCGGTTAAAGCGGATAAACTGGTCGGAGTAGAAGAAAAGCACTTACGAGTCTTTACTGGACAGTTGTTCACATAGTGGCCCGTCCCACCACAGTAGAGACAGAGGTTTAACTGGCGTCTGCGCGCCCGTTCCTCTGGGGTCAGGGTAGCTCGCATAAGTCCCAGTTGCATAGGTTCGGGAGCCTCGGTTGTTTGGGTGACTGGACTCGGGTAAGCAGAAGGTAGGTATCGGGAGGCAGGAACCGGAGCTTTTGCAGTCATCCACATAGGGCGTGTTTGTTGGGAAGCGCGTTCAGACCGGCGCTCACGAAGGCGTCGGTCAATCTGGATGGTAATGGTGATGAGTTCCTCAAGGGTATCAGGCATCCCTACCCGAGCAAGCTCATCCTTCAGACCTTCAGATAGCCCCATGCGGAACTGATGACGTAAGGCTGCGTTGTTCCATTGAGTGTCCGCGCTCCAGCGTCGAAAGTCTGTTACATAGTCCTCGGCCGGCCTACGGCCTTGCTGGAGCGCGAACAAAGCTGCCTCAGCGGTAGCAGTCCGTTGAGGGTCCTCATAAAGCTGGGCCATGGCTTCAAAGAAGGCGGGCAAGGACTGGACCTGTGCAGCGTTGGTTTCAAGCAGGCGGTGGGCCCAGGTCTGGGGTTCCCCCTGAAGAAGGGATATAACAAATCCCACCTTGGTAGCCTCCAAGGAAAAAGTCAGTGGCTGTAGAGCAAAATAGAGTTGGCAAGCGCTGCGGAAGGCCAAAAATTTTGTTCGATCACCAGAAAACTTTTCGGGGGTAGGCACTCTTGGCTCAGGTGGGAGCATAACCACAGAGGGTGGTGCAGCAGCCTGTACTGGAGCAGCTGCAGAAGTAGGGGCCACACCACTGGGTCCACTGAGGTTCAATACTTGACCCTCCAGTCTGTTGTAACTGTTTTGTAAGGTCTGCACTGCCTGGGTAAGTGCTGCTAGGTGCGTACAGATCTCCTTGATGGGAGAGGTCTCTCCTGCAGGCTCAGTCATGGCTGTTTGTACTGTAAGGTACCTGGTAGTTGAGCCTGACTGGTGGAAGGAGACCTCTCTTAAGCGCTGGTTCAGGAGCCACTGGAAGTGGGAACAGTGGTCTCTTGAGCACAGTGGGTAGGAGGGCCTGATGCGGTTCCAGCAGAAGCAGATGATGATCTGGAAGGATGCCCCTCAGGGATGGCTGAGCTGCGGATGCGGGTAGGCAGATGTAGGCCGGTAGGCAGGCAGGTAGCTGAGAAGGCAGCAGCAGGATGCTTGACAAGCAGGCTGGAAGCAGCGTCACAGGACACAGGCAAAAGCAAAGTCAGACAGTCCGTTCAGCAGGAGATCAGGCAGATATGAACAAGGGGTGATCCAGGAATAGTCAGGCAGGCAGGAGTTCGGCAACAGGTAATCAGATAAACAAGGTCAGACAAGCCGGGTCGGATTGGAGACTGGAGAATAGTCAGACGTAGCCGGGTCACTAGCAAATACAAATCAAGCGGAGAACAGGAACTCAGGTACAGAGCTGCAGACAAACAGCACCTGACAGAAGCACCTGTCATCCTTTTAAAGGGCTCTTGGCGCCAAAACAGCGCTAGCACGAACGGGCGCGCGCACGGGCGCGCGCACTCGCGAACGCGCGTACGGGCACACGCGGGAGCACTCCGGCGCCCCCTGGTGGGGAATTAAGCAAAATTGTCCTGGAAGAGCTTCTTGTGCACCTGCGTGCACGCATATTTGCCCGACGGCCACTGATATGCCCCTGACATATAGCAAAATGCATGGAATTATTTGATATAGAAACTTTATGATAATCTGAACACATTAAAAGCTATTTTTACTTCATTTTACTATTGCGCCTGTGTGTTTATGAAAAGTCCCGCCATTTGCTTTTTTACCAAATATCATTTTGCCGGGATGGAGGAAGGGACCTGAGCGGCCCTACTATACCTCATTAAAAGTCCCACCATTATTCTCTCCCTTCTATACTAACTGATTAAGGATGGTAGACACACGGTTGCACTAATAATAGCAACTCCCTTATTTACCCAAATGCCTATGTGTCATAGGCGTTCTCATGTTTTTCCTACCCCCTTTTATCCCCTTATATATTTTTCACTTATTGTCCTCTTTAAATTTTGTATTTTTTTATTTTTGCATTTTTTCATTATTATTATTTTTATTTTTATTTATTTTAATAATTTTCTGCTCCTTACATGTGCGCAGCGGTGTTTGTGTCTGTGGAGGTGTTGGACCTTGCCTTCTTGTCCCGTTCGGGAGCTGCGACGTGCACTGCGGGCCCTCCCTCTGCCCTGTTGTGACGTGGGGTGGGCAGGGCTGTCCTCACTGCGCGTAGATGTCACACATCCCGGCCGGACATGCTGGCGTCCTTTTGGCGCTGCGTCGCCAGACGAGTGTTTGCTATCTGTTAGCCCACTTGGGGATGGCGTGGTGGCGCCTCCGGCTGTGGGACCATGGTGGTCTGGTTCCAGGGCCTTCGGCGTCTATCCCTCCTCTCCCCAATTGTGGATGAACATGTGATGTTGGGGGCGTGTTTGTGGCTGCATGGCATGTATGCGCTCCTTCCCTCGTGGATTTCACATACTGCACTCAGTAATTTTCATTTGCCACAGCATTCATACTCCCAGGCACCTTTGTTCACAGTCATCAGATTCAGGTACATACTTCTCCGTACTTCTATCTTACATTTTTCTTTCTGCTTTTTTCCTTGTTTTTTGCTTTCACCTAGCCCCCTTACACACCCTTTCCTTTCACCTTTTCTTATTCACCTTCATTCATTTTTTGTTCTTTGTCATTTTTCTCACAGACAAAACTTTTTTTACCTAAGGGTTTTTCCATTCACCATCACCAATTTTCACTTTGTGTTGGCCATGTCTGCCGCATCATGTCCCCTCAGCTCCCATGTGAGACGTTTATGGCTTGGCCTGGGGAGATCATGGCCGCACCACCGCTGCGAGGACCCGCATGTAAGTGTGTGGGCAGGCAGGGTCCATGGGGGGACCCCTCTTGTCCAAGGGTTGTTTTTTTCGTTTTCTTTTTTCTTTCCCTTTTTTCTTTCCCTTTTTTTTCTAAAATATTTTTCATTTTTTAATTTTAGATTACCACTATGGTTTTTTGCTCCTGATGATAAGCATAAAGGCCTTGAAACGCGTAGAGCCAACAACAACCTAGTGTACACATCTATGAATTTTTTTGGTCGCTCCAATACATTTGTTTCTTTTGTATTTTATTTTTAATTTTTTTTCTTGTCTGTTCGTAATCTGCATAGCTACCCATATTTTTTTTTTGTGTAATCATGTTCCAATCATTCCATGTATCCCATGTTATGTACTGATTCCTTGTTGGAATGTTTATTTATGAATTTTCTCTGTCTTTTATGAATTGTAAAGTTATACAAATGTTTATATATAGCAAAATGCATGGAATTATTTGATATAGAAACTTTATGATAATCTGAACACATTAAAAGCTATTTTTACTTCATTTTACTATTACTCCTGTGGGTTTATGAAAAGTCCCGCCATTTGCTTTTTTACCTATAATCAGGAGGTTACCAGATAGCCACCTCCTCCCAGAGTAATGAGAACTGGGCATGGAAATTTAGCTTAGTGGTACAGCTTTCAAGGGCTCAGTCCAGTCCCCAACTTTATTTTATGAAAAGTCTGCCTTTATTCAAAAAGAAAAGTTTCTTTACAGCAGTGTTTCCCTCACAGGGGTTTCCAACATCACGTCAAACAATATAAATAATTTTAGACTCCTAGCTATGTTTGCTCTGCTCAGACTGACAGTCTCTTTCAGTGGAGACAACACTGTTTCTCTCAAGCCAGAACACATGCTGCTCCTGGGGGGGGGACCTTGAACCTCAACTAGCAACCAAACAAAACTACAGAACTGCACAGTCAGTGAGGCTTAGCTACCATAAGATGTGGGACTAGGAATAGGAGCTTTATCCAATCAAAAGCTTTACAAAACCTCTGGGCTCCATGACTCAAACCTGAACATACTAAGGTCTAAGAAAACAAAAAGTTTGTTTTCTTCATAGGAGCCACTAAACCCAGTGTAGATGAGAAACCTAGGAGACACATACAGTATATATCATCCACAGCCCTGCCAGCCAGACTCACACCTGGTCAGGGAATCACTGCATGCTAGACTGTGCTTAAGCTGCCTCTTCTCACTGTGACAGAGCACATAAAGCTGCAAGAAATATGGGCTTTAACACCCAGCTGCAACACATGTGTCCACATGTGGCCCTAAGGTTGTGTGCTGAGAGCATGATGACTGAACTTACCAGCACCTTGACAAAGATGTCACCGACAGCTCTTGGTCATGGCTTCTGATGCCCATCCTGCTGTCACCATGGTGACAGCCAATCCTTTAAGAAGTTGATGTCCACAGAAATAAATCAATCATCGATCATGCCATCCATTGAAGTGGTCCACGTTGATCTCGACTCGTCTCTGGTCAATCTGTAAATGCCACACTCCTGCTAATAAATGCTAGAAAATTGGGTCAATGACATTACCCAGGATTCCTTGCAGTAAACTTAAATTACTGCAGCCAGAATATGTCATTTAGTGGTGAAAGTAGTGAGCAATGGGTCATCATGATTGACATGGGTTAATTTGCTGGACAATTTGAATGAAGGATTAATTGCTGGGCATTATGATTTTTGCTTGAATAAAGGTCACTAATAATATAATGTATAAAAGGGACAACATTATGATAGGGATAATAATAAGCTTTAATTAGAAGGCTGGTAAGTACAACTGTATGTGTTAAGTATTAAAAAAATATCTGATCCCAAAAATCTATAAGCCTTTCACCTATCAATGAATGATTGAATGATGCTGTAGCATGTGTATTTTAAGGCATGTTTACTAAAGATTTAAAAGGCCTATTGCTTTCATTAACTTGAGCTACCCAAACAAATCGACTTGTATTTGTCAGTGTATTTTATGAACTGTGCTTTTTCTCCACAATATTTCTAATTTAAGATCACAAAAGGGGAGACAGGAGCTTATTAATGGGTCTGCCTTAATTTGCCAGCTTATTTATGATTGACTTAAAGCATATGCTATTGTTTTAAGTTATTACAACTTTGATGTCAAGGACCATCTGTACTATACAACATAGTATAGTAATAAACCTATTTAAGTGTCTTTGTTGGTTATTATTTTTCTGCTTTTGTGGTGTTAATGTGCATAATATATGAACTATCTTTCTACTTTGCTTTATGCTACATGGCAAAATAGAGGTATAAGATTAATTAAAAAAATAAAAATTGCAAAGTAAGCTTTGTCTCCTTGTAACTCACAGAATTAATAAGAAATTATGATTAGCAACAAATTTAGGATTAAGATTCTCCAGAGGCACACTGGATTAGTTTTGTGTACAGAAGTACATGATAGAAGAAAATTGTATGTTTAGAAGCTTTGATTGTGTGCTTAATTACATTTTCATAAAAAACAATGCAATAACATTTTGGTGTCCATGACTGTTTAGTCATTATATATATAAGTTATGTTAGAACTGGTGACATAAATCTAACGCACATTTAGCAGATTGATAGACCTTTATAAAGACTATTTAAAGAAAACCTTTATTTAGAAAAACTAGACTATATCTCTGCTCTTATGAGGATAGTTGGGATCGCTCTGTCTTTTACTAGAAGTCTTTCAAGTAATCTATTTATTTACCTAATCCATTTAATGTATCTAGGAAAGCCAGCACTGGCATGCTGGACCCACTTACAGAATGACACATGCCACATAAGCACCTACTAGAGTACCGCCCAGTAGAACTGCTTTCCGCACTGGGATGGCAAAGCGTTCCTGGGTTCCACCCTTTTTTTCAAGTCATTTAAAGGGCTTTAGAAAGGGTTGGAGCCCTGAAGCACAAATTTATGCACAGATGCGCAAGCTTCATTTTGGTATCTTTGCAATGGGTACCACAAGACCTCGTCCCGCCGTTGCAAGAAGCAGCTGAAACCTCAGGTAGTCATCATACTAGCCTAGAGATAAGTGAACAAATGTGTGCATGTGTATGTTTGTGTGATCAATGGTGTCCTCAATGCAGAGAAATACAGGCAGATATTTATCCATAGTGCCATACCATCAAGGAGGCATGTGATTGGTCCCAAATTTGTTCTGCAATGTGACAATTACCCTAAACATACAGTCATATGTCAGTAAGAACTATCTTCAATGTAAAGAAGAACAAGGAGTCCTTGAAGTGATGGTTCGGCCCCCACAGAGCCCCATCTCAACATCATCAAGTCTGTCTAGGATTACATGAAGAGACAGAAGGATTTGAGGCAGTCTACATCTACAGAAGATCTGTGGTTAGTTTTCTAAGATGTTTGAAACAACCTACCGGCTTCAAAAACTGTGTGTACAAGCATCCCGTGTACCTAGAAGAATTGATGCAGTTTTGAAAACAAAGGGTGGTCATGTCAAATATTGATTTGATTTGGAGTTCTTCTGTCCATTTTGTTAATTGATAAAAATAAACTATTAGCACTTCTATTTCTGAAAGCATCCTTAATTTACAACATTTTTTCACACCGGCCAAAAACTTTTGCACAGTATTGAATATTATATAGAACTTTGAGGATGGGTCCTGGACGGGTGGATATGTTTCACCCATATTTGGGTTGTGGTCCCTTTAAGAGGGATGGTTTTGGTGTACTCTCACCCATGCAGGGTGAGAGGCTCAGGGACAGTTCTATCACAACTGAGACAGCTGATTTACAGTTAAGCTACCCTCCATGAAGAAGCTCTTAAATCAGAGTTCCACCCAGAAATGGAACTTCTGCTGATCGGGTTCCCCCCCCTCCAGTGTCACATTTGGCCCCTTTTCGGGGGGCTGGGAGATACCTGTATAATCCAGGTATTTGCTCCCAATTCCAGCGAAAGAGCGCTGTAGATTCCGTGACGAACTACACCTTGTCTGGCCCCTCCTCCGTCCCCCTTGCTGTCTTCTGGGACACAGGCTCCAGAAGACAGCAGGGATCATTCAGAACGCGCAGCGTGATTTGCACAACTAGGAGAACCCACCAACTCCCTAGAATATAAATTTAATGAAATGGTGCAGTATGTACAGGCGCTAGAAGAAGAAAATGCCACCACTAAAAACACAACCACTCAGCTCCAAACTCAACAAGAAGACCTGGAAAACAGAGAGCGTAAGCAAAACTTGAGATTCATAGGTATTCCTGAAGCTGTTGAAGATAAAGACCTTCGCTCCTACCTTTTAAGCCTCTTCAATGTATTGACCCCCAATGTTCCTGACATAGACTGGTGTTTGGACAGGGCCCACAGATCACTTGCCCCTAAACCTCCACCACGGGCTAACCCCAGAGATGTGATTGTCAGGTTTCATTACTATGTTAGCAAAGAAACTCTGTCCCTGGCTACTCGCAACCAGTCCAGAATTGAATTCAAGAACTCCAAGATTCAAATCTTTAGCGACCTCTCATCTATTACTCTAAATAGAAGGAGAAATCTTCACCCTTTAACCCTGCATCTTCAATCCCACAAAGTAATGTACTGATGGGGTTTCCCCTTTCGCCTTTCTGCATCACAAGAGGGCATACAATATTCTTTACGTGATATACAGGAGAGCGACACCTTTCTACGCAACTTGGGTCTACCACCCCTCCCTGACGAAGATCCTCCGCCTCTCCCAACTACTCCTAAACCACTGATGGCTCCGATTCGCATCTGGACACCGGTGAGACAAAAATCATCCAAGTCAAATTTCACACCCCAGAAGCGCCCTACCTCAAGATTTCCAACTTGAACATCCTTCCCAATGACTGAGGCTAAATACACCATTTTATTTGACTCCCAGTCAATGTGTCTCTTTTTGAGTGATCAATAACCCATTAATGGGTTCATATGTCCCCTAACCCATGGGTTGTGCGGCTTGTTATACTACAGCTGCCCTGATTATAAGGTTGGTAATAGTTCTTTTTTTATTTGTTTTTGCAATCCGGGCAATTTTTTTCCCTCCGAAGAGTGGTGGGAGACCTCCTGGCCCCTATGTTCAAGGGTCCTCATGCTCCCCCTCTTGACCCATGGCTCAGACCTGGGCTTCCTGGTGGCACCCAGCCTTCCAGGTTTCTGCTTGTTGAACGTTAGAATTTTTTTTTTCTTTTTTCCAACTTTTATTTTTCTTATTTTTTTTTCTCATTCATTTTGTTTTTTTCCTCAGGTTTCCTTTTTCTTTAACCTAAGGCCGCTAATTCTCAGAGAGTCTACTCCACTCAGTCACCTTCCTATCACTGTTACACATGTTCTTAAAATATTTGATATGTATTTCTTTTACAGTATACCATGGAACTCTAACCCTATTGTATATTGTATAAAATATTTAATGCTTTTTCTTTTGACTAAGTTTTTGTGGCACTGAAATTTTTGACGTATAATGTTAAAGGCTTAAACTCTATTCAAAAAAGATGGTTGGCTTTGAAAGAGTTTAAAGCTTCCAAGGCAGATATAATCCTAGTTCAGGAGACCCATTTCCGCTCTGGGGGATCCCTTAAATTTGCTAGCAAACACTTCCCGACATCTTTTCTGGCCTCCGACCTGTCTGGAAAAGCAGGGGTTGGCTATTTTGATAAACTGATTTTGTCCTCTACGAGTCACATCTTCTCACCTGGACCCCCAGGGCGGATTTATTATTCTGAACTGTTCATTTCTCATACATTCCCTCACTATAGTAAATGTCTATGCTCCCAACTCTGGTCAGATTAGCTTCCTATCCTCTCTGTTTGACACTCTAGACAAATTTTCCCAACCCTTTATGGTGATTGGAGGGGATTTCAATTTGACTATGTCTCCTGACAAAGATAGACGCACACTGTTCCCATCAACTTCACCTTCCAAAATTAATCGCCTTTCTAAATCATTTTGTAAACTAATAAGGGCTAAAAATCTACTGGACATTTGGAGGATTAAACATCCCACTCACAAACAATATATGTTTTATTCGCATTCCCATGAACTCTATTCTAGATTAGATCATTTCTTTATTTCTACACCTCTCTTGACATCAATGGTTTCCTCTGAAATCAACCCAATAACATGGTCAGATCATTCCTCCGTCCATTTAGATATCCACCTTTCCTATACCTCCCCTAAAAATTGTCACTGGAGACTCAATGAAACCTTTCTTCACACCCCTGAACCTAAAGATCTCCTATCTAATGGCTTATCGGAATATTTCCAACTTAATGTAGGTACAGTCTCGGGGCCCTCCACCCTGTGGGAGGCACACAAAGCCGTCTTTTGGGGACATTGTATAGCTATAGGTTCCCGACTTAAAAAAGACGCAGCGTTCCAACATTCATCTATCACGTCTAAACTTCAAACGGCTGAAAAATCATTACTAACCTCCCCCACGGTGGTTGGACTCCGGACTGTGGTATCATTACGAAACCAACTTAGATCCCTGATGATGAGAAAAATTGATAAAGCTCTTCTTTGGTCCAAGCAGAAATTCTATGAATATTCAAATACGCCTCATAAAATGTTAGTAAATAAGTTGAAACCCCGTCCTTTTCAATCCTTCCCTGATTTTCTCAGACAAGCGGATGGGACTCCCACTTATTGCCCCCTTACTATGTCAAAACTTTTTGGAGAATTTTATCAGCATCTATACAACTGTCTACAGACAGATCCTAACTACAGTTTCACGCAAGAGAAATTTTATCTTTTTTTTGAACATTTACAACTACCCAAACTTTCACCTGAACACCTCTCATCCCTAAATTCAGTAATCATGCCCGAAGAGTTAGAAGAGGTAGTTAAACATCTTCCGACCTAGAAGTCCCCTGGCCCAGATGGACTACCTTATTCTTATTATAAAACTTTCCTACCAATTTTAAGTCCCCATATGATTTCTCTATTTGATTCATTATTCAAAGGGAATACACCACACCAACGATTTCTTCATGCCCATATTTCTGTGATCCAGAAGCCTGATAAAGATCCCTACATTCCTGATAATTATAGACCCATTGCATTACTTAATTCGGACTATAAGATTTTCACAAAAATCCTGGCTAATAGATTATCTCATATAATGCCTAGGCTTATACATAAAGACCAGGTGGGCTTTGTACGAGCCAGACACACAGGGGATAATACGAGAAGTACAGTTGACCTCATAGATCTATTAAATCAAACATCCCGACCAGCCCTAATATTAAGTCTTGATGCACAAAAAGCCTTCGACCGGCTTAGCTGGCCATACCTGTTTGCCACACTCTCTAATTATGGATTTGAAGGTCCTTTCATAGCAGCTTTACACGCCCTATATTCATGTCCCTCATCCCAAGTCCAATTAGCCTCTTACTTATCATCATCCTTCTTGTTAAGTAACAGAACCAGACAAGGATGCCCTTTATCCCCTCTCCTTTTCATTCTCTGTTTAGAACCCCTAGCAGCAGCCATTCGCATTCACCCTGATATACGAGGAGTTCTGCTACGCCAGAAGGAATATAAACTGTCCTTATTTGCAGATGATGTCCTTTTGACTTTGACTAGACCTCATATTTCTCTCCCTAATCTTATAGCTCTACTGGAGGACTTCAGCTCTATATCTGGATATAAAATTAACACAAGTAAAACAGAAGCTATGCCCCTACATATACCACCTTCTGATCTTATCACCCTCAAACAAAATTACTCTTTCCACTGGTGTCCGGATTTGGGCGTAAATATAACATCCTCATACTCAACCTTATATCAAGCTAACTATCCTCCACTCTTTCGGGACATTGACCGGCTTCTACGTCAATGGGATATTTACCCCATTTCTCTCCTGGGCCGCATCAATGTCCTGAAGCTGTCTATAATGCCTAGACTCCTTTATTTATTTGATACCCTCCAATCCCTGTTCCTATGTCACAACTTAAAACCATACAGAGAGCATTTCTTAACTTTATTTGGCACTATAAAGCACTATAAAGCTCACAGGATCGCAAGTTCAGTAATGTTCGCCCCCCAAATCAAGAGGCGGATTGGGAGCCCCGGATATTATTAAATATTATTATGCCCACATCTTAAAACAATTATCACTTGGTCCTCCAGAATGGCACCCAACATGTGGGCAGAGATTGAAATGAGCATCACCCACCCAGTGCATCCCTGCGCCATGATCTGGGCAGATCTAAATTTATCTATAGGCCAACTTAGAAACATATGTCCAATGTTATTCTCTCTTGCCATTTGGAAGAAATGCTCTCGTCAATTCTCCCTTGCTTCCCCATGGACACAGGCAGGCATTTTTCAGCTTCGACATATCGTACATCCTCTCACCCATACTCTGCTACCCTTTGAAGTTTTGCAAAAAAAACACCAGATCCCTAAACAATTATTTTACTCCTATCTTCAGTTTAGACACTACTTTGCCTCTAAGTCTTCTACTTTAAGCCTGGATAGACCTACCCCTTTTGAACTCCTGTGCGCTCAAGGCCCCTATCAAACACACCTTATCACGGACATCTATAGGTTTTTACATAACATGACCCCTATCACCGATACCTCCCATTCCTATATGCAAAAATGGTCCCAGTTAGTAAATCGCTCTATTTCTCTCCCTCATTGGCAGAAGATTTGGGAGGCTATCTCTAAATCTTCACAATGCGTGGAACAAAAAGAAACGGCTTATAAAATATTATATTTTTTGTATAGAACCCCTGAAATTTTACATAGATACGATCCCAAGACCCCCCGGGTATGTTGGAGGTGCCGTAGAGACACTGGATCACACTTCCACATTTTTTGGGATTGCCCTTTAATACGACCATTTTGGATGACTGTTCAGACCTTTATACAAGACTTGTTTAGTATCTCTCTCCCACTAGATCCTGTCCACTTCTTGTTGGGTTTACCGATCCCTGGCCTCTCTAAACATGCTCAAAAA
The DNA here is from genome assembly GCF_042186555.1 of Aquarana catesbeiana. Taxonomy (NCBI): domain Eukaryota; kingdom Metazoa; phylum Chordata; class Amphibia; order Anura; family Ranidae; genus Aquarana; species Aquarana catesbeiana. Next base: position 216,689,282 of record NC_133331.1, on the reverse strand, counting down.
TTGGCCACCTTTATCCTACTTGCTGCAAAATGGGCTATACCATTGAGATGGCTTTCACCCTCCCAGCCTACTCTCTCACAGGTCCTACAGACCTTAGAGCAAATTTGTAGAATGGAACGACTTAACCCAATTGTGCATGATACTCTCCCGCAATTCTCCAAAATCTGGGATCTGTGGGACCATTCGAATCTTAACCCTAGTATTAGTTCTTTACATCCCGCCGATGTACCACTTCTCTGAAACTACCTCTCACTAGAGACTTAGACAACTGCACGATAGTTTATGTTTAGATTTTTGTTGTATTGGTAGCAATGTGACTGCTTTTCTCAGTTATGATATAAGTTGTATGTAAAACTTGAATGATCCCGCAAATGTTTTTGTTTATATGAAAATTTCTTAATAAAAATTATAATTAAAAAAAAAATGCCTGAGTGTTGCCTGTCTGCAGGAAGCTGCTAAGACAACTTGGTCTGGACTTTCGTAAATGTGAATACAGTCTTTATGTGGATGACACTATGTTATGTTTATTTGTGCTGAAGATAAGTGGACATTTGTTTTTTCTTGTTGCTGAAATTAAGCTATTTACATGCTGCTGAAAGCTTGGTTTTTGCTTACCTTAAAAAAAATAAAGAGAAAGGGCTTTGCATGTGATCCCAAAGCACTATCACTTTAGCTATACCCTCGAACATTTGTGTCTGTGCAAATAGTATGACCCCTACATTGTTGTCAGTAAAGTAGTATGACTCTTTCAATTGTTTTTTTATTAGGGAATAACAGTTGACAAGATACAACTCAGTATCAGTTGATATTATTAAAGTATTAACAACAGTAGATTAGTCATCCAAGTTATATTTGAAATACAAAAGGACTTTTATGGCTTGGGTATGCTTACAAAGTACTTGTCAGCAAAAGGGAAGATTGATCATCTGGTTAAAGTCTAAGTAAGGTTGGACCTTCTATAGACAAAGAGGTGCAAAACAAAAGCTTTAACAGAGAAGCCAGAGCCAAAGAAACAAAGTAAAAAAGTAAAGAAAAGACCAAATTAACCGTCTAGTTTGTTACAAGTCATCGTTAATCCATATACTGAGCTTAAAGTCAGTGTTTTACAGAGAAGTTTCTGGAAATTTGGCCACCCATAGTTGCCATTAGGGATGAGCCGAACACCTCCCGGTTCGAGTTATGTTTTATTTACCAGTGAGTATACATAGTAAAACTTCTAACCATGCAGCAAAAGTGGTCTTTAGGAGGTGTGTCAATATTTTCACATCTGCAATTTGTGATTTTCCAATGATGCATACTGCTATTATTGACTTTGCAACTGCAATAGGACTTGGAGTTTAGAAGAGTTATCAGGTGGAAGTAAAAGTAATAATATGTGGGACATTTTAAAATCACTGTATTCATCTTCTCAGGACTGGTTTCATACTTCCTACCACTATAAAAGAAGATTCCTGTGACATCTTCCTTTTAGCCTAGACAATTGGATAGCCTTAATATCACTCTAAAAAATAATTTGTCTTGATCACACAAGGCTTGCTAAGGCACACGTGGTTCTGGGTCAGAAATGAGGACTCAGACAGCTTCCACTGTCAGGGTAGAGGTCTACAGCCTTTTACTACATACAGGAATGTATTACTAAGGGTTAGTAACATGATGTGTAGTTGGCTGTGTACCACCTATGGAAGTATTACTGGTCTATGTCATGACCTGCACTGGGTAGGCAAAGTCCACCTTGGATTTCCAGTTTAGCACTTGGGACCTTAGCATTTATTTCAGGAACCCAACTAAGGATCTTAACCTATAGGTTGAAGACTTTTTCTTTTCAAATATTTTATTGGTAATTTCACATACAACTGCTACATTAAGTTCAATACATAGTATCGTAAGAACATATGACAGTGTACATAAAATAATGTAGAAGAACATGAGCATACAGAAAACTGGATAATATAACAGCAGGAGTATTCCTAGTCTAGCAACATGCTGAATCAGTATGATTAGATATACGAAAGACTAAAGGGAGCTACGTTCCCAGTTTTACTACAATAAAGTGATGACCATTCCCCAAGAACAGTGGCGGGGAGGCCACCAGAACCATTGCATGTAACAGAGTACATTACCAATATTTAAATTTAGAGGGTAGGGTGGGGTAGAAGAGTGAAAAGAGGAAAAGTAGTAGTAAGGAGGGAAGCTAGGGGAAGAAGATGTGGGTAGGAGAAAGAGAGTTGGGGGAAGTGTGGGTCAGCCCGCGCGGGTACAGGAACTATTCCGAAGGCTCCAGGTGATGTTAAGTCTCACCTAAAGTAACATCAGGCTTTCGTCAATATCTGCTGGTAAAAAATGTTCAACCCAGGGTTGCCAGGTTCTAGTATGTTGAGAGACTTATCTAGGATTCTTGCTTCAATTTTGCTATGTACCATTGCTTGGGTAATCCTATTCTTCATTTCAACTATGTTAAGAGTAGGTGATTTCCAAGCCTTAGCGATCGTCCGTTTGGCTGCGGTAAATAAGTGTAGGAGGAGACGGAGTTGTGTTTTAGTGTAATCTTGTGGAAAAAGGTTAAGGAGGGCCACTGTAGGGCTGGGAGGTAAGGTAATTTGGTGGAGGGTGGATGCCATCTGGAATACCGTTGCCCAAAAGCACTGCACCAGGGGGCATGTCCACCAAATATGTAGATGCGTGCCCCTTTCTCCACACCCCCTAAAGCAGCTTGGAGAGGACTCAGGTAGAATTTTAGCGATTCTAGCTGGAACAAGATACCAGCGCATTAACACTTTATAATTTGCTTCTGAAGCCACAACATTTTGGGATGAGTTTTTTGTGTTAGACCATATGGTTGTTCAGTCATCCAGTTCAAGGGTGACATTGAGGTCACTTTACCAGCGCTGTGCATAGGTGGGGAGATCTGGGGGCGGCAATGTAAGGTGGGAGTATAGACGGGTAATGATACCTGGGGCGTGCGGGTCCGAGTCGCACATATGCTCAAACTCAGTCAGAGTGTCTAGTCCAGAGTTAGTCCAGAGTTAGGCCACCACAGAGCTTGTTGCGAAGGAGAACCAGTTTCGCCACTCTGGGTCTAATAGGACCCCAAATGTATTTGAAAACTTTGTTTTGTATAATCCTATGATAGTAGGGTGGAACTGTAATAGGGAGCACTCTGTACAAGTACAAAAGTTTTGGCAATAGAGACATTTTTACAGCTGCAATACGTCCTAACCAGGAGATGCATAGTGGCAGCCAAGAATTAAGTAGTGAAGATAATTAAGAGAGCATTGGGAGATAATTAGATTGGAACAGGTTGGATGGGTCTTTAGTTAATTTGATCCCTAAATAGGGAATAGATGAGGAGGACCAGTGGAAGGGAAAATTTCTACGTAATGTTTCAAGATCAGCTTGTGGCAGAGACACATCAAGGGCCCTGGATTTTGATTGGTTGACTTCAAGCCCGGATATGTGGGAGAATTTATCTAAGGTGTTCATAAGGTTTGGTAACGTAGTATGGGGTTACGTAATGAACATTAGTGCATCATCAGCAAAGAGGCACAATTTATGGGAAATTATGCTACTTCCAAGCCTCGAATATCAGGATTAGATCTAATCAGGGCTGATAGAGGTTCGATAGTGAGTGCGAAAAGCAGGGGAGATAAGGGGCAGCCCTGTCTAGTCCCCCGTGCGATTGGGAAGGGATCTGACCTAAATCCAGAATAGTGCACATATGCTTGTGGGTGGTTGTAGAGGGCGTTGATCCAACCTAAAAAATTTGGGCCAAAGCCCCAACGCTGGAGGATATAAAATAGGTAGGGCCAGGAGACTGTGTCAAAAGCTTTCCGTATATCTAGGGAGAGGAGATGCATAGGGATCTTACGGGAGCGGGCCAGGTGTTGTAGAAGAATTACACGTCTGATGTTGTCACTCGCTTGTCGTTTGGGTATAAAGCCAACCTGGTCTTTGTGTATTAAACCTCCAATGATGGGACTAAGGCGTAGGGCAAGGATTTTGGCTAAGATTTTGATATCAACATTGAGAAGTGAAATTGGCCTATAGTTGGACCATAGTGTACTGTCAGTATTTGGTTTGGGGATCATTGAGATAAGGGCTGTCAATGTGTCTCTGCCAAAAGAGTGTTGTTTTAGTACAGTGTTAAAAGTATTGGTGAGAAGGGGAGATAGTTCTGCAGCAAATTTTTTATAATAGAGACTGGGAAGGCCATCCGGGCCCGGGCGCTTATGAGGTTTGAGGGTTTTGATGGCTGCTAAAACTTCATCTGTCGTGATCGTACTCTCCATAAGCTCGCGACTGGCTTCAGATAGGGTTGGGATAGATAAATTATGAAACAGCTTCTCCGCTTGACGCAATGGAAACTCTGTTTTAGAATCATAGAGATTTGCTAGCTGTTTACGGAACTCCGAGAGAACCTTAACAGGATTGCTAGTGATTGTGTCTTTAGCCAGTCTGAGTCTAATAGGAATACGAGTACGGTCTGGTCTGCGTAGACGTAAAGCCAGATAGGTATCCGGTTTGTTCGCTTTAGTGTAGATCGTGTGGCTAGTCCTACGGATAGCCTTATCAGCCGTCTCAGCCAGAAGTAAATCTAGCTCTAATTTAATTTTTTCTAACGTTAATTTGTGTGTTTCGGTAGGGTTGGATTGGAATAAAAGGAAACTATCATGGTAATCTGATTCAAGTTGACGTAATTTGTGTTTCTTGTCTCTATTAAGGTGCGAAGCTACTGAAATGCATGTGCCTCGTATCACGGGTTTATGTGCTTCCCAGAGCAGGATGGGGGAGATGTCAGGGGTGGCGTTGTGTGTAAGATAGTCCTTAAGGGCTACCTGGATATCCAGACAGTATGATGGGTTGGTCAATAGAGATTCATTCATACACCATGATCTGTTGGTTGCTTGTGGAATTAAGGATGACACTGTGGTGATAACAGCACAATGATCTGTCCATGTAATTGGTTGGATGTGTGAGTGGAGGAGGAGTGGGGCCGATTCTATGGAAATGAATATATGGTCAATCCTAGAAAAAGATTTATGTGGGTGTGAGTAAAATGTATAATTTTTCTTAGCGGGGTTGAATTCTCTCCAAGTGTCCAAGAGGGAGGCCTTCTGTATTAGTTTACGGAATTGTGTAGAAGGTGTGTAATGTTCTGGGGCATAGGGTGATTTATCTATGTGTGGCTGCAGTACTGAGTTAGCGTCACCGCATAGAAACAAGGTTCCCCTGCAATGTGTTTTCACGACTTGTAATAAATGTGAAAAAAAGGGGTTTGGGTTTGTGTTGGGGGCGTAATAGGAGACGAAGGTTGTGGTTACATCTTGCAATAGTCCCACGAGGATGAGATAGCGACCTTCAGGATCTTTTATCTCAGACAGGGGGGTAAATGGCATGGTGTGGTGGAAAGCTACCAAGACTCCTCTATGTTTTGTGCTTGCTGAAGCAGTAAATACTTGTGGGTATCTAGAGCTAAAGAAGCTCGGGGTTTGGCGTGTGGAAAAATGGGTCTCGTGGAGGGCTACGACTTTAGCCTTTAAGGATGCGAAGGTTAGAAATGCTTTTACTCGCTTATGTGGTGAGTTTAGTCCCTTAACATTTAGCGTAAGAATTTCAAGTGGGGCCATTATAGGGTGTTTGTGAAGCCAATGACAAAGAATACAGGGCCCGCGCGAGCTGACCAGCACAAAGAAGGTTAGAGAGTACAAGTGTAGAATCAAAGAGGGGGAGGAAAGAAGGGAAGGAGAGGGAGAGCATAGGGTGTCGGGCGATGTACTGAGTGCTCCCCCTAATAGGGAGGCAGCAAGTCAGCAGTGCCCGACCAAATGTGTGCACCGGCTCTGCAACCGAAAGTCCGGTCAAGGAGTGAGTGCACCGTAGAGAGGGTGAGCATTGACTGCTCCCCGCCGCAAACGGGGATAGTAAGAACAATTTAAAGTTAAGTAAGGTGGATAACAAACAATAAAAACAAAAAGAGGAAAAAAAAAATGCAAGTCTTTTCCTATTGCCCCCAGGTAATGTAGATAACAGTAAAATATCAAAATAAAAGTGGAGGGTGGGAAATGTAAGAACGAAAGGTACAATTCACTTCAGTAGCTGATAGGTACATGTGTACATTCTCGGTGAATGTCATTCCCATGAGGGGTCAATATCTTGGGATTACAGGAAGGGATAGGGGGGGAAAGAAAGGGAGGGGAAAAGGGGGGGAGGGGAGGGATGTGGATGGGAGGAGAGGGGGGAGGGGAAGAAAGGGGGGAAAGAGGGGTAGGGGGGAAAAAGGGGGGGGGGCATGGGATACTTACTAAGAAGGTGTACCTGATAATTGTGTTTTTTTAACCAAAGTGCAAAAGCTGTATAACCGTTTCATTGTCAATACTTGAATTCGAAATTGGCAAAGTAGCGGGGTTCACCTGGCTCACCATCAGTAGGCCAGGCCAAGCACACGCTAGGTATGTACATTACGCAAGTGTGTATTTGAGAACGGTTTGACAATAATATTAAATAAAAAACTTTTAAAACATTAAAAGAAAGTAGAACAAAACAACTGAACCTGAGGAGGCCTTAAGTGCCCTATGAGCCCTGAAGAGGAAATATTTTCTGAGTGTAGAGTGTCCATATTCGGTAGAGGTCTTCCGGCAGGTCTCGGTCGCAAAGAAGGGTCTCTTGAAATGAGGTGAAGTCAATCACTGCAAGTGCAACCGAGTACCTGTGTGCTCAAAAAAGAGGGGTAGATAAGAGAAAAAAGTTAGTTCCTTTGTCTTCAGCGTGGGGCTCGGGATTTCGGGCTGAGATAGGAGTGTTCGGATGATCTGGCTGGGGTTCCTTTCTGGATGGATGGCGGCCCTGGGTTATTCCGTTTAGGGGTCGTGGTGTATGGTTGAGAAGCGGATCTGGCTGGTGTGCGAGGAAGGGACGTATCCGAATGGTTGGTCTGGGGAGACAGGTGAAGTGATTCCAGCAGTCTTTGGAGCGATTCTGGGGTAGTGCAGGTATGTTGCTGTACTTGATAGGAGAATTGTAATGCGAATGGGAACCGCCACGTGTACTTAAGTTGGTGTTGTATAAGTACCTGCAGTTGAGGCTTCATAGCACGACGTTTAGCAATCATGAGGGGTGCTAAGTCAGAGAACAATTGGTACGTGTGACTTTGAAATTGAAGGGTGTTGTTGTTACGGGTGGCTGCCAGGAGCTGTTCTTTCGTGCGGAAGAAATGCAGCTTGATAATAATGTCCCTTGGTGGTCCGTCTGTCTGGCGCTTGGTGAGAGTTCTGTGGATTCTGTCGAACTCAAGGCGCTTGATAGGTATGGAGGGCGCCAGCTCTTGGAATAGTGCTGTAGTGAAAGATTGCAAGTCATCAATTGTTTCTGGAATGCCTCTGAGGCGTAAGTTTGATCTGCGGGAGCGGTTTTCCGCGTCCTTGAGGCGGGATAAAAGCATGGAGTTCTCCTCTCTGAGGGCAATTTGCTCTTGTGCCTGCTCTTGTAGGGTTAATTCCATGTCGTCGACCCTTGTTTCAAGGTCTGCTGTGCGTTGGCCTATCTCGCGTATCTCGCGTGTCAGGCTATTGGTAATCTGATCTGATGTTACTTTAAGGGCCTTGTGAAGCATAGTCTCCATAAGTTTCATGAAGGCAGTTTGTGACATACCTGTAGTTGGAACGGATGGGGAACCGCCGAGGCTCTCCTGTATGTCAGTCTCATCTTCACTGTCTGGCATGTCAGAGCGAGCGGGAGATGATGCTGAAAGTTCAGCCAGGGCCCGGGCCTTCGCCGCCATCTTGGAGGAAGCGCGGGCCAGCGCTTCTTTGATCGGTTTTTGTTTGGATTTTCCGCGGTGACCTGTAAGCACCATACCGGAAGGGGCTCTGAGGTAGGGGGATGCGATCCCGGTGATAGCAGCTCCGAAACGCCGGTTCAGTTAGGCGTAGGAGTCCCGAGTGTGCGGCGGGGAGTGCGGAGCTTTACAGAGAAGCGTCTGCCATGTAAAGCCTCGTGCATGCGCCCCTCAGGTTGAAGACTTTTTATGTAACACATTACACATCTGTTTCACTATCTAGAAAATTGAGTCGAATAACTACTGCCTAAATAATAACATGTTTCTACCACTTAATTTTAACGTCTTCAAAGTATCATTTTTATTGACAAGAAATACTGTAGTAGTTGCTTTGACAATATTTCATGGGACTGAGAAATGGCAGCCGTTGCCATGAATCTTATGCCCAAAGCATTTATCTCATTTTATCCTGAGCAGAATAAATACACACTGAAACAGCAGCATGCAGTTATATGGTATGAGCGCTCATGAAGTATGGATACAGTGTACAATTTTGCTGTCTAGACATTTACTACCTTATGGTAAAGTATAACTGGCAATATTAGTTCTCCAACATTGAAAAGCTTGTATTGGGCACAGTCTTGCTGATTAAAACACTATATACTTTTCAAAGGTATAAGAACTTAAGCTCTGTGCTTTTCTTTGCATAGAAGAGATTAGCCTAGCTCAAATGGAAGTGCTTCTGCTTGATTGCTCAATAAATTTCACTCTTATACTGGCATCCTGTCTGCCATTTATGACATTGATTGGTGAAGGGAACCTATGAGATGTAAGGCACAGGTCTGTGATGTCACTTTTATGACAGAAAATTACTGACCAGCAGGATGCAGTCAGCATCATGCTAGAGAGATGTCATAAATACAGCTTTTATTCCAAGTTCATAAACACCTGGTGCTTTGTTTGTTCAGTGCTTGTTTTATTAGGGCTCAACATTTCTTACATCCTTAACATGATGTGCACAGGATAATCAGCTGTCAAATGACAGGCAGGGATACAGATTACACATTATGAACCTCATGTCATCTTTATATTATGCAACATTTCTCCCAGTCATGCTCAATGGATTGAAAGATAATTATATTTGCTGCTTGATATTTTAAATAGCCAAGGTGGTTTAAAACTTTACATTAATTTTATGAATGTGGTGAGGAACAATATGTTTGAAATACTTTTGTTTTTTCATCATGGAAAATGCAGCAGAAGGAGTGAAACCCTGTATGAGGAACAATGATACTTCACAGTGAAAGTCAGGGTTTGGGAGAAAGGAAGGGCTTCACCAATGGAAGCTTCATATTATCATTTAAATAGCCAAAAACAATTAGCCATAGTTTTAGTTTTGGCTGGATTGCAAATAGTATAATTAGAGTTTAGGTATATTGTGACAGATGGCTCGTGCAACCTTCACTTCTCCCTAACATTAAAAAAGTTTTAAAGAACCAAAACACACTACTTCTTTAAAGTGGATGTAAACCCTCACATATACCCAGTGAAGTAAACAGCCTCAGATGATACACAGAGATAAAAACCAATCTCCCTACATAGGTTTAATTTGTATATCTGCTGTGTTCAGCTTTCTAGACCCTTTAGAAAGTGCACATTGTGTTAGAAAATTTTCTTCCTGTTTAAGCAGTGGGAGGGGAGTCTGGGCATACACTGTGTGAGCTGATTGGAGGAAAGGCACATCCCACTTGGGGGGGTGGCAAACAGTAACACCCCCCGGTCGGTCGGGTGAGTCTAGGGCACTTACCCCATCTACGGTGGGCAGACCTTCTTACGGGCAGCTTTCCTTGCTCGGCAGCGGCAACGGCTTTCCCTTTCCCTGCTCTCCACAGGCATTGCGGCAGCTTCCGTTTCCTCCCTCAGCAGTCAATTGGGACTCTTTTCTTTTTGCCCAATCAGAAAACGGGTCTCAGACCTGCTTGTGATTGGCTAAATTGAGGATCAGTGTTTCAATAGTGAATATTCATTTGCTGTTGTAACACCTGGGTGGGCTCCTGGTGCAATGCTCTGCTCCACAAGCCCACCTTATTTTGAAGCCTATTAGAGCCTCTGGCTCTAATTAGGTGCTTCAAAAAAACACCCCCGCCACTGTAATTTATGTGCCCGGTGTCCTGAAAGGAGCCGGATGTATGAAAAGGAGGTGGTGGTGGTCTGCCGTGGATAGAGCATGGGGGTAGTGGCCATGGATAGAGGGGGTGGCGCTCGGGTGCCCCTTAGTAGGGATGGACCAAACACCCCCTGGTTCGGTTTGCACCAGAATATATCGAATAGGCAAAAAATTGGGCAGAACACACGAACACCGTTAAAGTCTATGGGACACGAACATGAATAATCAAAAGTGCTCATTTTAAAGGCTTATATGCAAGTTATTGTCATAAAAAGTGTTTGGGGACCCAGGTCCTGCCCCAGGGAACATGTATCAATGTGAAACATTTTTTATAAAACGGACATTTTTTCAGGAGCAGTGATTTTTTTTAATGCTTAAAGTGAAACAATAAAAATGAAATATTCCTTTAAATATTGTGCCTGGGGGGTGTCTATAGTATGCCTGTAAAGTGGCACATTTTTGCCGTGTTTAGAACAGTACCACAGCAAAATGACATTTCACAAGGGGACCCCTAGATCCCACCCCCCCTGTGTGAATTAGTAATGTGGTACAAGTACCCCTACCATTTCACAAAAAAAGTGTCAAAATGGTTAAAAAAGACAATAGCCGTTTTTTGAGAATTTATTAAAAATGTCTTCTTCTTTCCCCCGCTTCTTCCTCCACATTCTTCTGGTCTTCCTTCAGTTTTCTCATTCTTCCTCCATCATCTTCCCCCGCTTCTTCCTCCATCTTCCTCTGCTTCTTCCTCCAGTCCTCTGCTTCTTCCTCTGGCTTCTTCTTTCCCGCTTCGTCCTCCGGACATAAGCGTCAATGGGAGGCTCCCACTGTGTGATGCTTCTGTGCATGTGACAGTTCTTATATAACTGAGGGCGGGGCCACCTGGTGACCCCACCCCCTCTGACACCACGGGGACTTCCCTATGGCTTTCCCATGGTATCAGAGGGGGGCGGGGTCATGGTGTGTGTTTAAACTTTGGTTTGGACCGAAGCCAGAAAAAAGATGTCACTCCCACTCATTGCCGCTTAATCAGCTACAGCCAGGGCATTCCCAACCCCGCAGCTGCAAGTCTACAAATAGGCTGGGATCCTTGTGACATCTGACCAAATATGGCCAATGTCAATGACCCAATATGGTCATGTGACCACAAGTTTGGTCTGAAACCAAGACCAAAGCCATGCTCATCCATAGTCATAACTTGTGTCATTGCATTATTAAGCTCCCAACCCCTCTAACAAGGAACGGTAGGTGTGGAAATTTCTAATGAGGGTAACACGTTACCCAAAGCAGGATGACGTCAATCTTTTTTACCTGCGCTTAAAGATTTCCACTAATCCTGAATGTCCTTTATTCATGGGTCAACACCCCTTCTTCCTCACCAAGCCCCGAGTGGAACTATGTCATGAAGGGACATGGACCCCAGTCAAAATGTCTGCAGTGTCAAATACACAGGGCATCTCCGGAATTTTCTTGCCATGTGTATCTAAAAGTGATCAGACAGGCAAGCAAGCAGGAATCTGCATCTTCTTACACATCCTAAATGTATTGGTTGTTTTATGCAACCTTTATGTTCAGGCCTATGAAGGGGGGCTAGAAAGCCATGCTCAAGTCTTAACAGATACTTAGTATACATGGGATTGTTGTTCATTTCCACTTTTTTTGGATTTACCTTTAGGTGCTGTAAGCCTGTTTCCTGGGTTGAAGAGTAAAAGGCAAATTTTACAAGTGTAGCTTTCAGCCACAATTTTTTACCCAATGATTAGCAGAAGTAGAGTCATCTGCATATGCCTATCTTGGCAGAAAAGTCAAAGATAGTATGTCTACAGGCTACAGCGATATAAATCTAGCCTTAATTTTGTATATTTCTATGAACTTACATACATACAGTGGAATGATTCAATTAGCAGTGAAGTGCATTGAAGTCCAGTAAACATAACACATCTTGGGCCATATTTACTGGTGCAAAGTGTGCCAAAGTAGACCTGTGTTTCATTTAAACATCCAAACATGCAGGTGAAACTCTGTTTTTTTTTTCAAATTTACCTGGAACTGTTTGAATGTTTGCAAAAAAACAGACTTGCTTTAGATCACTTCATTAAATCTGCCCCAGGATGCACTTTTGTCAATCTTGTCTAATATTCCTTGTGTTTTTTTTTCACCTGGTGTGACTTTGGTAGAAAGCCAGCAAGAGTTTCATCTATTCCAATTTTTTGACATGTAAAATACAGACTTCCTTTAGCGAGAAGTTTGTAGGGCAAGGACATATGTTGACCATGGCACTAGTTATACAAATTATGTATCTAGTCAGTAAACCTTGATGTCTCACTACAAGAATTCTGTAGGTTCAGTATGCATCAAAATCAATTGTGTGATTCATTCTCTGCAGGGCTATAGACTGCACATTTAGAAAATCCTTCCCATTGCATGTTGATTTATCTTCCCACACATTGTTTCCCCACAGGAATGTATGGAAATGAAAGGAAATGCCAACCCACCCCTTTATTGTAACTATTTTCAACAGAATAAGGTAGCATTTTTTATTTTCTATACATACCTTTTTTATGATGTTACCTGCTGATTGTGCCTATATTAAGCTTACAAAAAAAAGGAACACGAGCTATGACATAAAAAAGCAAAAACTTACATTTTAAAATTAAATATGAAAGGGCCTTCATAATGTGTTTAATCAGGGTATTTGGTTATACATATTTATTTTAGAGCAATAGCACTGACCAATGACAATCAGTTAAGGAATAGGTGGAAGAAAAGGCAGGAATGGCTTTGTGTATAAATCTAGAAGTATTGTTTTATTAGCCCAAAGACCTTCTCTCCAGATGTACCGTATGTTTGTATTATTGTTGTATAGACTAGCAAAATCAGATTCAAGTTTTAAATTGAGCAAAATTTCAGAAAGTGTTTTGATGAGCTTATTTGACAGCCGCACATTGGCTTAGCCATTTGTAGCATTGGGGTCCTTGGTTGCCTAGCCACACTGGAGGTCCTGATTCAAATCTCAGCCAGGGCAGTCTGTATGGAGCTTCCTCTGGGTACTCCAGTTTCCTTCTACATTCCAAAGATGTACTGGAGTGTTAATTGGCTCCTGTCTAAAAGTTGCTCCTATCTAAACTGGCCCTAGTGTGTCCGTAAAAATTGCCTATGTACATGTGTACTCATTCTGCATGCCAGTCCCAAGCTGAGCAATTGGAGAGACTTGAGGTAAGACCTGCCAACCTATCCTGTGAAAAAAATTAATTGCTAAGAAGATTCTATAGAAAAGGCTTTTAGGCATATCAGATATTGTGACTGCCTGGAGAGCTGGCCCATAGCATTGCCAAGAGTCAGATGTCACTGAACCAGTGTTTTCAACCTACCAGATTTAAATTTACTGGCATGACACCCACATTTTACTGGCACAGCCAAGTTTTTACTGGCATTTCACAAAAGTTACAAAATTAAATTTTTATTTGGAAATTTCAGTATTTAGGCTACAAATGAGTACACTTGGCAAATAGCAATGTGGTTTAAGGTAGAAATTAAGGTAAAAAAATATATTTTTGTTATTTTCAATATAATAAGGGTGGATTATTTAGTGCATCAGTTTTTGTCAACAATGTCCAATCACCTCCTGCCTCCATCACCTGTCACCAACACCCCTTGACTCCATCACCTGTCACAAAAAGGAAAATGAAATATATGAATATGAATGAATATATGCACACCCAGGGGTTATCTCCTTATACCTGATTTATTGAAAAATTGAACAGCACCACAATACACAGCTCTCCATCGTGAACCTAACCTCCCCCACATATACCCACCATGCCCCCATCCATTAACCATCCGACAATTTACAAAATGCACAATCCCATAAAAATCCCCCTCCACATGATGGGAAATCTCCCTCGGAGCTGGAACCTGAAGACTGTATAGAACACCCCCCCAAGGTGGTACCCCTGATAATAGCACCTGTGTCCAAGACCCTACCCAGGGATTGATCTAGAATGGAATGCTCCCAGAAGGCTGAAAGGAAAGCTCTGTACCTTATAGCCACAATGGGTGAAAACAGTGGCTTATCTGGGACAGGAAATTCTGGGAGACAATCTGACTGGTGAGTAGTACTGGCTAGTGGTTACCACGCGACCCTACAGCTTCACACATCAAGCGTTAGCCCGGGACTCATTGAGGTGGGCGGTACGCCAGCACTCCGACCAGCGGTGAGCAGACGTGAATGATGTAACAGGCTGTTTTTAACTTGGAATACTGTAAGCATATGTCTGTATTGGGGGGACACTTTTGTAATAAACATTATCACACTATAGAGAGTCTCCCCTATTGTTTTACATGATGCCATGGTGTTAAGTGATTTTCTGGAGTATGACGATGTGCAATCGGCTGCTGTTCCAGAGCGGATCATTGTAATAAAGGAGATTACAGGCTGTACTAAATCCATCCTTCTGGTAAGCATTTATACAAAAGGGGCTGACCACGAGGTGATACGGTGGAGGTATATCATTCTGTATCAACCTAAGGACAGTACATAAGATTCAGTACAGAAGCCTTCTCCAGCTATCGTCATCTCACTCAAACATGGGACTTATCACTTTCTGATGCTTATCCAGCACGTTGCACCTTTTATTCGATCTTGAACACCTGGAACTGCTTACTACTTTTTTGAATCACATTTGATTTTTAACTGTCATATTTTATTCTTGCACCTACATTGGTGCTAAACCTGTATATGAACTAACATTTCTCATTGATTTGTGTTGCAGCTGCTAGGAGGACTGGTAGAGTGGAATAACACATGAGTGTAATGTTGACTATAGGATGGATATAGCACCTAATGATAAATCATTAGCATGAATTAATATTCATCATAAGCGCTGTGTTTTAATAAAGTATACATTTATATACATTCAAATACTGTGTATCACTGCTATGGTGTACGTTTAGTAGAATCACCACTCCTCATTGCAGCTTTTAAAGTGCTGCACTTTCACAGCTTATCTTCGTTTAATACCTGGATGCCTTTATCATAATGGGTGATGTTACACATTTACCTTTGGGAAAAATGGTGCACCAAAAGTCTACAACATTATAGAATTTGTGGTTGTGTTCTCCCTTAATGACTAGCAAAGCATCAGATATACTGAATAATTATTGAAGACGTTTTTGGACTTGAAACTATGGTCATCATGTAACACTGGAATAATTATGGATGTGTTTTTCTAAGAACAGAGTATCTTTAAAACTAATAACTATGTACAGTATATAAGAGTTATTTGCATTCATGAAACTTCGATTTTGCGTAAAACGTAATGTGAAAAGGAAAATGGCAATGTAAAGTTGGTGTTGGCTGACAACCATTAAATTGTCAAATGATCACAGTTTTACACAATAAAAATCTGAAACGCTTTTTACCTTATATAAAAATGCATACCGTTTGGAGAAAACTGTAAAGCATGGAATTTGCCCACATGGTAGTTGAAATAAGTTGATAAGCTTGAAAAAATACATATGTCATCCAATTCAACCTTTGAATGTGTTTCCACCTGACTCCATATTGATGATCTGATAACCTCTGGGATCAACTCTAACTGAAATTATAAATTCCCATAGCCCTGTATATGTATATATATATATATAGATATATATATATATATATATTATATATATATTTTTTTATTTATCAGCACTCTTCACTTCCCACTACCACTTCCTGGAAAAGGACAACTTAAATTGTGGCCATAAGTCTTCTTAAGGGGCTTTAGGGTAGACAGCAGCCAATCCCTGACGATGTCCTATCGTGATGAAACGCATGGGGCGGGCCTGTAATCGTGAGGTCATCACGTTTGTCTCTCTGGAGATCGTAGCCTTTCGATGATACAGCAGTAAACAGGCGGAGGAAGCTCGAGGTGACGCCGATATACCTGTGTTCATACAATGCGCTAATACCAGCCTGATTTTTGTAAGTGCAATCTTGCTTACTTCTATTAAACCATTTTTATTATATACTACACTATGGGCGACATTCTTTTTTATATCTTTGAGTGATAAAGATCCGGCTGATTTGGATATCCATTCAGGTTTCTGGGAGACCCAATTCCCTGGGCTTGGTGAGACCGCCATTGCTATATTGTTATAATTTTTTTTGCATATTTTATGATCACTTTTTTTTGGAATCCTTTCTGATGTTTTGTCATTTTACATTCTGCATCAATGTGCCTTTAAAGTTGCGACTCACATCATTGTCATTTATAAGTTTTTTATTTCTATATTTTTCATTTGTTTTCACTAGATTATTTTTTGTCAAACTTTTGCTTATTCTTATTTCCACTTTTATTTTTATAGAGATTCCGCTCTAGTTTTCCACTTACACTTTTTATTACCACTGCATGATCATTCAATTGATTGCTTGTGTTAATTTTTCTCAATCTTTTTTCCTACTTTAATTTATAGGAACACTGCTTTAGTTTTCCACTTTTCATTTTTCACCACTACTGAATGTTAATTCATTTAGTTTTTATAATCAAAACATTCTTTTTTGATCCACATTCTTGATGTGTAGGGACATTGTTTTAGTTTTCAACTTACATTTTTTCACCACTACTGAATGTTAATTCATCTGGTTTCCATATTAATTTTTTCTGATCAACATTCTCAGCGCTGCACCCACCGCACATTTTAAACAAGTTTTTAAAGTTAATATGATCAGTTTTGATATATTTGTACATTGTAATCATATCCCCTCTTAAACTTAATTAACATTACACAATATTAAGTCTTTGATCCACAAGGACCCCTAAATCTCTCTTCAAAACAGATTCTCCCAGAAGAGCCCTTTGTCAGGGCTGGGCTCAGCCCTTCCTTCCTCTGAGCTGGCCTCTCAGTTGTTGGCTAATTGCCAGCTCCTATCTCTCCACAGTGACTCACCTGTTGATGATATCCTGCTCGTCAGTCCTGCCTACTTAAGCCATCCAGCCCAGATGATCTCTGCCTTCACCTTAGTCTCTGTGATGTTGACCATCTCCTGGGTCCTGTTAAAGACTTGCATGACTGACATTCCTTCTGGCTCCAGATCCTGCTTGCTGTTCCACTATGCTGATCTCTGGCTTCCTGACTTTCCGGCTTGTCTGACTATCCTTTCCAGTTATCAAACTTTGGCTATGTTTTGACTACGTTTGTTCTATTTACTTTTATTATTAAACAAGTGTGATTTAACTGTACTTCTGTCTCGGTCTGATTCATGGTTTCTGACAGTAGGCGAAGGCCATGAATTCAGAAGATGCAGTCAATCCACTTGTTGGTAATATTTTTTCCAGATTGGATGAGCAGGATCACCGCATGGATCAGTTTGCCATAGCATTACAAAAGCTCCTGAGTTACACGGCTCACCTGGAATCTCCCACTGTGGCTGCTCTGGTACAACCTGTGTTGCAGGGCATCACTGCTGCTGCTCCAGACTCTGTGCATGCACCTGCCTTGAGTATTACCTCTATAAGAGGTATGTCTGGTTCCGCTCCGCTTCCCCAGTGATTTGGGAGCAATCCAGTCCAATGCAGAGGGTTTCTCAACCAGGTTGAGATATACTTTGGGATGCTTTCCCATTGACAGAAACAAAGTAGGTTTTCGTAAAATCTTTGCTTTCTGGGAGAGCCTTAGCCTGGGCAAACCCTCTATGGGAGACACAAAAACCTGTTGTCTTGAGTTACCCTGAGTTTGTGTCTTCTTTTAAAAGGGTATTTGATGTTCCCGCATGCTCCGCTTCTGCTGCCAAGTGCCTCATGTCCATCAAACAGAGTACAAGAACTGTTGCCGATTAAACCATTGAATTCCGCATTCTGGCAGCAGGGGTAGCTTGGAACAATGAGGAGATTGTGCCTTTATTGTGGCCAGGCAGGTCACTTTTTCAAGTCTTGTCCTACCCGTCCAGGGAACGTCTGAACCTTAAGGTCCTGTCACAGACAGACCTTAGGTGGTGTTTCATCCCCAGTTATCCAGTAGGATAAGCCCCTGGTTTAGGTTACCCTTTCTTGGGCTGAGTCGTCCATCAAGATACAGGCTCTAATTGACTCTGGGGCTGCAGGCCTGTTCATTGATGCTGCCTTTGTATCAAAGCACTAGATTCCGCTGCAACTGCGTGACACTCCACTTGCCATTGAGGCTCTTACAAATTCTGTGAGTAAGGAGTTTAGGGATCTAAGATGTTTATTGGGCAATGGGATGGGAAGTGTACAGAAGATGTACAATATCTGTGGTAATAGGAGCATTTTGAATGAGGATAGGCGGCCAACAGATTACAACACCGACCAGGGCTATTGAGGCTCTTGACGGGAGACCTCTACAACCTGCCAATGTGACTCATGAGACTGTTCATGGCCGTAGGGGCTCTTCATCATCTTCAACATAACAAACAGTTAAACTCATCACACTACTTCTTCCAGTGTACTATATAAATAAAACTGAAAAATTACCAACTACAACACATGAAGGGCAGGACTGTAGAAACTTGAGGATAGGCTTTTCAAATTTGATTCTGCTACCAAGATCATTCATTTAGGGGTAAAGGTCACTTCACTATAAAACATGTATAAGCCTATAATAAAACTACAGTTGGATAGAAATTCACAGTATCCTCTTGTGTCTGTGTTTGCCACTTGAAACAGACTGCCTCATCCTTATTGGCAAATGCAATCAATGTTGTAGACTAGACCAGACAAGCCATCATAACCATTCCATAAGCTGGAAATTAAAACTTGATTCAGATATTATCTTAATGGGATTCCTTTTTAAATTAAGATCAAACCCTTTGATTTAGCTTTATGAATGACTGAACTAGCTTTATAGCCAGTATTACTATAAATTGGGGCATTCCAAGATGTGCCAAAATTGGACAAAAAAAAAAAAAGTTATACAAAATCTTATACCAAAAACAAATGTGTAATGAGAATCTGATTTGATGTAGTGAGGCTATCAATGATCTTTAATGCCTTTATTACTGGTGGTGCATTTATTATTGGTGGTGAGGGAGACATTGCCCTCCAAGCCAGTATAAGTCTCATCACTCAATACCAAAAACCTAAAATCACACCAGGCTGGGGTCATGCCCACTATGATGTGCTGCTCTTTAGTGTATTGTTTGTCATAAAAGTGAAAAAAGGATTGAGGTTTCCAGGATGATTTTTCCTAATTATGTTATTTCCATTAGTCAGTCAGTAAAATAGAGGTAGGTTGAAATGCATGTCAGGTTAATATTTCTATCTACAAGCTATTGGCTCTTGAGTGATGAATACTGTCCGAATTTCTGGTTCTGTTTTCACAGGTTGTAAGTGGAACAGAAAGTGAGGGGGAACCCCCCCAAATGAGCCAGCCACAGAAATATTATTCAATAAAAGTAGTTAATATTTTTAAGTCTATGCAGAACAGAAAAAAATATTGGCTGGAGTCAAGCTTCACAGAAACATAAAAAATGATATAAGCTCAAATATCTACTGTGGTCCACCCCAACTATTCTCCAAATAAGTTGAACACAAAAGCACAAATTACAATATCAAAAATTCAGTCATTAATATCAAATGTCTATGCACACATAACCACATACCTGCATCCTAAGGGCTATACTAACTGCCCTGTAAAGGAAAGATGCCTATACCTAACTAAAAGGGAGCTCCAGTCCAGACATGTGATCGGCTCCCATCCACTGCTTCAGGGGAAAGCAGGCCCGGACTGGGACAAAAAATAGGCCCGGGCATTTTAGACTGAGTAGCCAACTTCTCCAGGGACTGGGGGGGTAGGACGACCATTGGTAGACATTCGCGGGGGTGGCTGGTGTGGGTCCTCCACACTGTAATGTGCAGGGGCACGTTGATATAAAGGAACTGTGCTGTAAAGGGGCACTGCAATGATTACAGTGCCCCTTTACAGTGCAGTCCCCTTTATATTACAGTGTCTCAGTCCTATTGTGGCCATACAATGCTAGTACTGTCTGTCTCCTATAGTGCCCACACTGCCCAGTGACACTGACCTGCTCTCTTTTTGGTGGTGCGGTACAGCGTGGCCCTCTCTCTGATGGTGCGGTACAGCGTGGCTCTCTCTGGTGGAGCGGGTACAGTGTGGCTCACTGGTGGTGTGGTACAGCATGGCTCTCTGGTGGTGGGGGTACAGCTTGGCTCTTTCTGGTGGTGAGGGTACAGCATGGCTCTCTGGTGGTGCGGGTACAGCGTGGCTCTCTGGTGGTGCAGGTACAGCGTGGCTCTCTGGTGGTGCAGGTACAGCATGGCTCTCTGGTGGTGCGGTACAGCGTGGCTCTCTCTCTGGTGGTACAGGTACAGCATGGCTCTCTGGTGGTGCGGTACAGCGTGGCTCTCTCTCTGGTGGTGCAGTACAGCATGGCTCTCTCTCTGGTGGTGTGGGTACAGCATGGCTCTCTCTGGTGGTGTGGGTACAGCGTGGCTCTCTCTCTGGTGGTGCGGGTACAGCATGGCTCTCTCTGGTGGTGCGGGTACAGCGTGGCTCTCTCTCTGGTGGTGCGGGTACAGCGTGGCTCTCTCTGGTGGTGCTGGGGCTATTAGTTCCTCCAGCACAGTCCTCTCTTTTGTTTTTTTATGTCTCCTGTAGTAGCTGCTACAGGCACTTCTCAGCTTGTTTCCAGGTTTTCTCTCCCCCCAGCAGAGTGCATGCTGGGGAGTATAGTCAGCTCCCTGCTGAAAACAATTGGGCCACCTATCTCTGGGACTACATTTCCCATGATGCCCCTCTAGTTCTCTGATTGGCCCTCTGTTGTAGCCAATGGTGAGGGAGGAACAATAGGCAGGAAGCTTTCCCCTTACATGTTTTGCAGACAAGAGAAGGGGAGGGGGGGAAACATCGTGACAGCAGTCCTCCCCCTTACCCATTGTGCTGACACCTTGGCTGGAGGAAGAGGAGCAGTCCCTGGGAGCAGAGAGTGGAACTATCAGCGCGGCTCTGAGGCTGAGCTGTGTGTAAGAGAGATACACAGCTCAGCCCATGCAGCCGAAAGTTCCGCCGGAGAAGGCACGGCCGCATAGCGGTAGCGGCGAGTGGCAGCCATGGCCTGTGTTACCCATGTTCAGGCCGCGGTCGCCACTTACTTCCCGCTGTGCAGCCTGAACAGCAACATGCTATGGAGCGGACGGCCCCGGCCCACCAGGCAAATGCCCGGTCTGCCCTATGGCCAGTCCAGGCCTGGGGGAAAGGACAGAAGCCCCATAGTAAGTCTAGGGGTGACTTCACCACCCAGGCTCTGAATTAATTGTCACTGCTCTCTCCTCTTCTCTGAAGCTGGCGCTGGGGAGATCACCTGACTAAACCTGAGAGCCCTTAGATTAGATCAGTACAAGCATTTTTCTTTATAGCTATGAGGAAAGATTAGAGAAACTGAATTTATTCTCTCTTGAGAAAAGGGGATTAAGGGTGATATGATCAACATGTATAAATACATACGTGGTCCACATAGTGAACTTGGTGTTGAGTTATTCACTCTGAGGTCATTACAGAGGACAAGGGGACAAGTCTGGAGGAAAGCAGATTTAATCTCCAAATAGGAAAGGTTTCTTTACAGTAAAAGCTGTGAAAATGTGGAATAGACTCTCACAAAACCTGGTTCTGGCTAGCTCAGTAGATTTTTTAAAAAAGGCCTGGATTCTTTCCTAGGTATATACAGTGCATCTGGAAAGTATTCACAGCACTTCACTTTTTCCACATTTTGATATGTTACAAATTGGATTAAATTCATTATTTTCCTCAAAATTCTACAGACAATACCCCACAATGACAACCTGAAAGTAGTTTATTTGAAATCTTTGCAAATTGATTAAAAATAAAAAAACAAAAAAAAATCCCATGTACATAAGTACTCACAGCCTTTGCTCAATACCTTGTTGATGCACCTTTGGCACCAATTACAGCCTCAAGTCTTTTTAAGTATGATGCTACAAGCTCGGAACACCTATTTGTGGGCAGAATCTCCCATTCCTCTTTGCAAGATTTCTCAAGCCCAAGGTTGGATGGGGAGCATCGGTGTACAGCCATTTTCAGATCTCTCCAGAGATGTTGAATTGGGTTCAAGTCTGGGCTCTGGCTGGGCCACTCAAGGACATTCACAGAGTTGTCCCATAGCCACTCCTTTGTTATCTTGGCTGTGTGCTTAGGGTTGTTGTTCTGTTGGAAGATGAACCTTTGCCCCAGTCTGAGGTGCAGAGCGCTCTGGAGCAGGTTTTCATCAAGGATGTCTCAGTACATTGCTGCATTAATCTTTCCCTTCATCCTGACTAGTCTCCCAGTTCCTGCCGCCGAAAAACATCCCCACAGCATGATGCTGTCACCACCATGCTTCACTGTAGGGATAGTATTGGACAGATAATGAGTGGAGCCTGGTTTCCTCTGGACATTCAAACCAAAGAGTTCAATCTTTGTTTTTATCAGACCGGAGAATGTTGTTTCTCATGGTCTGAGTGTCCTTTTTGGTAAACACCAGATGAACCGTTACGTGCCTTTTACTGAGGAGGGGCTTCCGTATGGTTACTCTACCACACAGGCCTGATTGTTGGAGTACTGCAGAGGTGGTTATTCTTCTGGAAGGTTCTCCTCTCTTCACAGAGAAATTCTGGAGCTCTGTCAGAGTGACCATCAGGTTCTCGGTCACGTCTTTGACTAAGGCCCTTCTCCCCCAATCGCTCAATTTGGCCGGGCAGCCTGCTCTAGTAAGAGTCCTGGTGGCTCCAAACTTCTTCCATTTACAGATGTTGGAGGCCACTGTGCTCATTGGGACCTTCAATGCTGCAGACATTTTTCTGTCTCCTTCCCCAGATCTGTGCCTCGATACAATCCTGTCTTGGAAGTTTATTAACAATTCCTTGGACTTTATGGCTTGGTTTGTGCTCTAACATGCACTGTTAACTGTGGGACCTTTATATAGACAGGTGTGTGTCTTTCCAAATCATGTCCAATCAACTGAATTTACCACAGGTGGACTCCAATCAAATTGTAGAAACATCTCAAGAATGATCAGTGAAAACAGGATGCACCTGAGCTCATTTTTGAGTGTCATGACAAAGGCTTTGAAAACTTCTGTACATGGGATTTTTTAATTTTTTATGAATTGGCAAAGATTTCAAACAAACTTCTTTCCGGTCATTATGGAGTATTTTTTGTAGAATTTTGAGGAAAATAATGAATTTAATCCCTTTTGGAATAAGGCTGTAACAACAAAATGTGGAAAAAGTAAAGCGCTTTGAATACTTTCCGGATGCGCTTTAATATAACTGGATACTAAAATTTAGAGGTAAAGTTGATTCAGGGAATATCCGATTGCCTCTTGGATGATCAGAAAGGAATCCCCCTCCCCCCTGCTGGAGCAAATCTAATTATGCTTTTCTAGGGTTTTTGCCTTCCTCTGGATCAACTATGACAATAGGATTGTGTATACAGTGGTACCTTGGATTACAAGTATAATTTGTTCCAGAAGAAAGCTTGTAATCCAAAGCACTCATATATCAAAGCGAGTTTCCCCACAGAAGTCAATGGAAACTCAGATAATTTGTTCCACAGTGATTTATATTGTATGCAATACCGCATGTGGCCAGAGGTGGTGGGGCACCGGAGATACTTGGAAACCACTCAGAAACCACTTGGAGCCGCTTGGATGCACTCCGAAACATTCGGAGAGGCTCGTAAACACTCGGGAACTGAATGTTTCTGAGTGTTTCCGAGTGGCTCCTAGTGTCACCAATACCCCCGCACCTCTGGCTAAATGTGGTACTGCACACTGCAGTGGCTCGAATCCTTCTTGTTTTGTAAGATAACGCTCGCAAACCGAGTCAGGATTTAAAAAATATAATAGCTTGAATTGCTTGAAAACGCTCTTTAACCACGTTACTCGCAATCCGAGGTATTACTGTTTACTGTAGGATTGTATAATGTATTTATCTTTTCCCTTTATTGGTTATACTAGATGGACTTGTCTTTTTTCAACCAAACTAACTATGTAACTATGTGTGTAGTTGCAAGTATGCCTATGCTGTGTTTAAGAAATAACTTGTTAAAATGACAATTTTCTGAAAAAAAATCACTGTCATAATTTTCCAAAGAATGTGGGGAAAAAATCGCAACGTCCAACAATTCACCATGCCTCTTAGTAATATCCTGGCATTTTAAAGCTTTAAGAAATTAGATAGGCAGTTCGTACATCAAGACATTTTTAAATATACATATTTACCATAGCTTGTAAATGCTATAACTTTCACACAAACTAAATAATATACACTGATTTGGATTTTTTTTAACAAAGAAATGTAGCATAATACATTTTGTCCCAAACATATGAAGAAGGATTCTTTATTTGCAAAATGTTATAACAGAAACTAAGAAAAATGTATTTTTTTTCCAAAATGTTCACTCTTTTTTCATTTTTATAGCAAAAAACAAAACAAAAAAAACCCCAGTGGTGATTAAATACTATCAAACTCTATCTGTCTCTCAAGAAAAATGAAAACAATGTAATTTTGGGTGTTGCATGACTGAGTAATTGTTATTCAAAGTGTGACAGCGCTGAAATCTAGAAAAATTTTCTGGGCAGGATGGGGGTAAAAGTGTCCTGTATTGAGGTGGTTAAAAAAACAAACAAAACATGTAAACATAGTGGTTCAACTTATGTGACAATTTCCATTACACAATTGTACACAAATGTCAATAAAGTGAGAAGTCAGGTCTTCAATATGCAATGCTACTTAAAAGCTCAATGCAAAAGTCCTTTAAAAGCAAATATAATGTAATATTAAGTATTGTATGTGGTTAAGCTTCTTAGCAGCACATGAAAAGAGGAATAGACTTTGACTTTTATTAATTTAGCTATATAGGAAATAAAAACACTTAACTGCTGTTGAGACATCTGGACAGCTGAGGAGTCATGCCGCCCATTCCACACTTTGCATAAATGACCTTCAGGCATGTACTAGACCCTACAGTAATTCTGGCATGAGGCTAAAGATTATTTGGGCTTTGTCCCTTTCTATAATCTTCCAGTACCTTTTTCTTTTTTTTTGTAATTCTTTTATTTAGCCAAATATTGCATTATACATACAGACAGTACAGACAGCAGTGATGCAAAATACAATTATGTAGGGATGCTGGTAACATGAACAACATCGGAGCCACACAAGCAGCTCAACCGATCGGATCAAATACAAGACAACAAGTTATAAGTTGGGCAGCTATAGACATAACTCATAAAGCACAGTGTAAAACATCTCTAAGAATCCCAACATACTGTAAATAGAGGAGACCCAACTTAGTAATGTAATCTTATGGGATATAGAAAGTAAAAATACCGGGGTCAAAAGAGATCCCCGGTGGTCAGAATAACCCAAAAAGGGAATAGAGTCTAAAAGATCTGATCAAGTATATTATAGTAGTAAAAAGGAAACTGTGGGAATAAATTTTCAAACTGAATGGTGTTACATATAAAAAGGGAACAGTAGAAGGGGGGAAATGGGAAGGGGGAACAAGAAAGGGAATGGGGAAACACAAAATAGGGGTGCAAGCTCAGAATAAAAGAAGAGTGGCAATAACAAGAAAAGTCTACAATCAGACATAGCCATACTTCAACGGATCATCAATCACTTCATTTGGGCGGCACTCAAGCCACACATCAAAGCCTCTCTACACAACACACCCAAGGCCTAGGCGGGCCTCGGTGTTCCTGACCTCTCGTATGTACTACAAAGCAATAATTTTGGATCAAACCAAAAAGCTATGGGACATGTCCTCATTGCAACCTTGGACTCTTATTGAAGCAAATGGCTTTGCCCAAACCCCTTCACTTTTATTGGCTGCCATATGGCTGGGATACCATCCTCCATGCTCCTTCCTCCCAACGGTTAATGCTACACTATCCACATGGAGATTGGTTCTACAATCCACGAGAGGAATACATGTAAAAGCCCTTCACCAACTTACATTATCATCCCTATCGTTCTTATCACCAGATATTCCACTTGAGAACTGGTCCTCACAGGGTCTTCAAAAGATTGGGGACCTGTTCCAACATAACTCTCATCCTTCCTCCAAATTATAGACCATTTTGCCATCTCCAATAAGGTCTTCTATATGTACTTAAGGCACCGTCATATACTCACCACCATCTCAACCTCACACAACACTTGGACTAAAGAAAAAGATTTGCCTTTGTTAACTGATGGGAAACTGTCTGTTGATCCCATCCCCATACACATATAGTGAAACCAATTTCCTCAGAGAAATGGGACTTTAAATGGATCACAGACAGGAAATATGTAGAAAATAATTAGATTTTTTTACATGAATAGACAACTCATGGTTAAAAACACAATACAAAGCATTGGATAAAACCAAAACGTATACATGAAAACAGAGGTTTAAAAGACAAACTATGAACCAAAGCCCAAGAGCTGTTAAGGCGACAGATCATCCAACGTGTTTCGAAAAACACACATGGTTTTTATCTTCTTCAGGGACTAAACCGAGCTTATTATTTTCAAAATTGTAAGCTGGATCTATGGTGATAAAATAAATATCATCACAAACATGTACATAATAGTTAAAACATAGTCATGTGAGACAACATGGCCTACAAAAGGTTTACATACAATGATGCTGACCGCCGTTAAGAGTGTTTCACCAACTCGATTGCGATAATTCAGTTAGGAATAAAAGGGTCAGAGGAGAATATCCATCTGTCACAAGCACCCGTAGATCAAACTGCCATACACCAAAAAAGGGTGTTTGTCCTAAGGATAGGCTGTAATGAGCAGGGAAGAATTTTTGGTCGCCGGGAGTGTCTAGATGGAAGACAACAGATATAGAAAACTTAGCATTATCCTAATTATGTCACTTAAAAAGAAAACTAAGTAAGAGTAGAGATTGATGCTATTCATTACTCTTACTTAGTTTTCTTTTTAAGTGACATAATTAGGATAATGATAAGTTTTCTATATCTGTTGTCTTCCATCTAGATTCATTTTTAGACACTCCCTGCGACCAAAAATTCTTCCCTGCTCATTACAGCCTATCCTTAGGGCAAACACCCCTTCTTGGGTGTGTGGCAGTTTGATCTACGGGTGCTTGTGATGAATGGATATTCTCCTCTGACCCTTTAATTCCTAAATGAATTATCGCATTTGAGTTGGTGAAACGCTCTTAGCAGCGGTCAGTATCATTGTATGTAAACCTGTTGTAGGCCATGTTGTCTCACATGACTATGTTTCAACTATAATGCATATGTTTGTGATGATATTTATTTTATCACCATAGATCCAACGTACAATTTTGAAAATAATAAGCTCGGTTTAGTCCCTGAAGAAGATAAAAACCATGTGTGTTTTTCAAAACGCGTTGGATGATCTGTCGCCTTGACAGCTTCTGGGCTTTGGTTCATAGTTGGTCTTTTAATTCAGTGTTTTCGTGTATATGTTTTGGTTTTATCCAGTGCTTTGTATTGTGTTTTTCACCATGAGTTGTCTATTCATGTAATAAAATCAAATTATTTTCTACATATTTCCTGTCTGTGATCCATTTAAAGTCCCATTTCTCTGAGGAAATTGGTTTTAACACTTGGACCAAGGACAGACATCCTACAATTTCTTTCCTCAGCCAAACTTGTGGCATATCCTATCTTTATTGCCTACTAACAAAACCAAATCTGGAGGAACACACCCCAACTATAAAATACTGGGAATCTAAGTTACAAAAAAAGATCCCTCCCACTATCTGGTACCGCTCATCCACCATGTACTCTAAAAACATTTCCCACTGGGAAACCTCAGTGAAAATTTTGTACAGGTGGTACTATACCCTTGTGAAATTGGCTCGAATGTTCACGACCCACTCTAGCAAATGTTGGAGAAATTGTGACATGGATAGACATATTTTCAATATATGGTGGGCAAGTCCGTCTATTGGCGCTATCTGGATGGACATCTCCACACTAATTCACGATGTTACTAATAGGGATGAGCCGAACACCCCCCGGTTCGGTTCGCACCAGAACCTGCGAACGGACCGAAAGTTTGCACGAACGTTAGAACTTAGATGATTGAGGAGGAAGAGGATAATTACTCAGGGATAGTCACTCAGCATCAGCATAGGCAGTCTTTGAAGGGATCTGAGATTTCAAATAAAATTATTCGGTTACATCAGCATCAGGTGCTTGGTAGCTGGTGGTGATCCAAGACTCATTCATTTTTATGAAGGTCAGTCGATCGACCGAGTCAGTGGACAGACGCACCCTGTGATCGGTTACCACGCCTCCAGCAGCACTAAATGTGCGTTCCGAAAGAACGCTGGATGCAGGACAGGCCAGTAGCTCAATTGCATACTGTGCAAGCTCTGGCCAGTGATCCATCCTCAAGACCCAGTAACCCAGAGGATTTTCGGTGGGAAAGGTGTCCAAGTCTGATCTTGCCCCTAGGTATTCCTGCACCATGTAAAACAGACGCTGGCGATGGTTGCTGGAACCGATCATACCTTGGGGCTGCGGACCAAAAAATTGTCTGAATGCATCGGTCAGACGGCCACCTTCTCCACCGCTCCTTCTTTGACTGACCGAAGCCTCAGCAACACGTTGTCCAGAAACAGGAGTTTGTAACCTCCCAGTCTCTGGGAACGCGTTGCACAGACCTTTCTGCAAGGCCTCCCGAAGATGTTTCATCCTCTGCTCCCTCTGCGATGGCAAGATAAGGTCCGCAACCTTACCCTTCTAACGTGGATCAAGGAGGGTTGCCAGCCAGTATTGGTCCTTCTCCTTGATACCACGAATATGAGGATCCTTACGCAGGCTTTGCAGGATCAGGGAGGCCATGCAGCGTAGGTTTGCGGAGGCATTCGGTCCGGAGTCCTCTGGGTCACTAAGGACGACATGGTCCGCAGCCACCTCCTCCCAGCCACGTACAAGTCCATGTGTTTCTTGGGACTGATCCCTTAAAGACTGCTGCTGATGCTGAGTGCCAGGCTCCACCTCCATACTGACACAATCTTCCTCCTCCACCTCTTCCTCCTCCTCCTCATCCTGTGTGATCGGCGGGCACGCAGGAACACTGTCTGGATAAAGGGGGCCTTGAGAGCTAAGGAAGTCCTCCTCTTCCTGACTCTGTTCTGCCTCAAGTGCCCTGTCCATTATTCCACGCAGCGTGTGCTCCAACAGGTGGACAAGGGGGACAGTGTCACTGATGCATGCACTGTCACTGCTCACCATCCTCGTGGCCTCCTCAAATGGTGACAGCACAGTGCATGCATCCCTGATCATGGCCCACTGGCGTGGGAAAAAAAAACCAAGCTCCCCTGACCCTGTCCTGGTGCCATAGTCGCACAGGTACTCATTGATGGCCCTCTGCTGCGTGTGCAGCCGCTGCAGCATGGCCAACGTTGAGTTCCACCTGGTGGGCATGTCACAGATTAGGCGGTTCTTGGGCAGGTTAAACTCCTTTTGGAGGTCCGTCAGCCGAGCACTGGCATTATATGACTGGCGGAAATGCACACAGACTTTCCTGGCCTGCCTCAGGACATCCTGTAAGCCCGGGTACCTGCCCAAGAACCGCTGCACCACCAAGTTAAGGACATGAGCCAAACAGGGCACATGGGTCATTTGTCCCTGTCGGAGGGCAGAGAGGAGGTTGGTGCCATTGTCGCAAACCACCATTCCTGCCTTAAGTTGGCGTGGCGTCAACCACCTCTGAACCTGCCCCTGCAGAGCTGACAGAACCTCTGCCCCAGTGTGGCTCCTGTCCCCCAAGCACACCAGCTCAAGCACCGCATGGCATCTTTTGGCCTGCGTACTTGCGTAGCCCCTTGAACGACTACGGAGCACCGCTGGTTCTGAGGAAGAGGCCATGGAGGAAGAAGAAGAGGAGGGGGTGGAGGAGAGAGGTGTGTCACAATCATTAGCATTTTGGAGGCGTAGTGGCAGAACAACCTCCAACACTACTGCACCTTGTCCTGCATCCTTCCCAGCTGCCAGCAGAGTCACCCAATGCGCCGTGAAACTTAGGTAACGTCCCTGTCCATGCCTGCTGGACCATGAGTCAGCGGTAATATGCACCTTACCGCTGACCGCCCTGTCCAGCGAGGCATGGACATTGCCTTCCACATGCTGGTAGAGAGCCGGAATCGCCTTCCGTGAGAAAAAGTGGCGTTTGGGTACCTGCCACTGAGGAACCGCACATTCTACAAACTCACGGAAGGGGGCAGAGTCTACCAACTGAAAAGGCAGCAGTTGAAGTGCTAGCAATTTTGCCAAGCTAGCATTCAACCGTTGGGCATGTGGATGGCTGGGAGCAAACTTCTTTCGACGGTGCAGCAGCTGGGGCAGGGAAATTTGCCTGGTACAATCTGACGTCGGTGTACCAAAATTAGATTGCCCACAAGTACGTGGCTGTGACACACCTAATTCTACACCTTCATTCCTCTCAGTGCAGGTCTCAGAGAGGATTGAAGGTCTAGTGGGGTTGGAAATCTCAGCTGATGAGGAGCAAGCAGAGGTCCTCTTTGTTCTTTGGTGTGGGTCTTTTAGATACGCTTGCCAACGAACTGCATGGCAGGTCAACATATGTCTGGTCAAGCATGTGGTACCCAAGCGGGAGATGTTTTGGCCACGCGAGATACGCTTGAGACATATGTTGCAAATAGCAGCGGTGCGATCTGATGCACTCCTCTCAAAAAAGGCCCACACCAAAGAACTTTTTGAATAACGCGCAGAGACTGCAGCGCCCTGCACATGTGGAGCTTTGGGGTGTGATGCAGTCAATGTGCTGTCCTTAGGCTGGCCCCTGGAGGGCATCCTGCCTCGTTGGTGATGTGCAGCCTCCTCCTCCTCCTCCTCCTCCTCTCTCCTATCAGGCACCCACGTTGAGTCAGTGACCTCATCATCCCCTCCCTCCTCATCACTGGAGCAAACCTGGCAGTATGCTGCAGCAGGGGGAGCATGACTGCCAGATTGCTGTCCTTCTTGGGCACCCCCTCTGTCCGTGCTCGTGTTACTGCCTTCATCGAGCTCAGTATCATCATCAGAGCCTTCCAAACGCTGGGCATCCTCCTGGAGCATGTACCCAACACTGTGGTCAAACAGTTCGAGGGACTCCTCAGGAGGACATGGTGGGGCTAGGGAAGGAGTCACTGATGACATTGAGCCGAGGGAAGAGGCCGCTGCTTTGCCAGACAAAGTACCCTGGGCATGGGTGAGAGAGGATGAGGAGGATGAGGACGGCTTGGTCATCCACTCGACCAAGTCTTCCGCATGTTGCGGCTCAACATGGCCAGCTGCCGAAAAAAAGGCCAAGCGTGTCCCATGGCCACGTGCTGATGAGGATGCACCATCTCCACGACCAGCACTAGACACAGAGCCTGCTTGCCCTCTCTTATTGGCTTGTGACTGTCTGCCTCTCCTTCTTGGCCTTCCAGACATACTAATGGCCTGTAGCTGCACTAAGCTGGGATATATATATATATATATATATATATATATATATATATGTGTGTAGATACTGCAGCTAGCAAAACCAAATGCCTGCCTGTAGTATGAGAACACCACCAACCTTCTACAGGTAGCTTTAGCTGAACACTGTGAGGTGGACGCACCCCACTAACTTGTAGGTTTAGCAGAACACTGTGAGCAGGACGCACTGCACTAACTGTAAATAGTCTAGCTGTCTGACTGTGGTACTAATAGGATCAAAAGAACACCAGCAATTTTCTTCAGGTAGCTGTATTTACTGTAACAAGACAAGCCTGCCTGTCAGTAAGAAGATAACAGAAACGGATCTAGCTGAACACTGTGAGCAGGGCGCACCCCACTAGCTTGTAGGTTTAGCTGAACACTGTGAGGTGGACGCACCCCACTAACTTGTAGGTTTAGCTGAACACTGTGAGCAGGACGCACCCCACTAACTTGTAGGTTTAGCAGAACACTGTGAGCAGGACGCACTGCACTAACTGTAAATAGTCTAGCTGCCTGACTGTGGTACTAATAGGATCAAAAGAACATCAGTAATTTTCTTTAAAATACTGTAACAAGACAAGCCTGCCTGTCAGTAAGAAGATAACAGGAACGGATCTAGCTGAACACTGTGAGCAGGACGCACCCCACTAGCTTGTAGGTTTAGCTGAACACTGTGAGGTGGACGCACCCCACTAACTTGTAGGTTTAGCTGAACACTGTGAGCAGGACGCACCCCACTAACTTGTAGGTTTAGCAGAACACTGTGAGCAGGACGCACTGCACTAACTGTAAATAGTCTAGCTGCCTGACTGTGGTACTAATAGGATCAAAAGAACACCAGCAATTTTCTTCAGGTAGCTGTATTTACTGTAACAAGACAAGCCTGCCTGTCAGTAAGAAGATAACAGAAACGGATCTAGCTGAACACTGTGAGCAGGACGCACCCCACTAGCTTGTAGGTTTAGCTGAACACTGTGAGGTGGACGCACCCCACTAACTTGTAGGTTTAGCTGAACACTGTGAGCAGGACGCACCCCACTAACTTGTAGGTTTAGCAGAACACTGTGAGCAGGACGCACTGCACTAACTGTAAATAGTCTAGCTGCCTGACTGTGGTACTAATAGGATCAAAAGAACACCAGCAATTTTCTTCAGGTAGCTGTATTTACTGTAACAAGACAAGCCTGCCTGTCAGTAAGAAGATAACAGAAACGGATCTAGCTGAACACTGTGAGCAGGACGCACCCCACTAGCTTGTAGGTTTAGCTGAACACTGTGAGGTGGACGCACCCCACTAACTTGTAGGTTTAGCTAAACACTGTGAGCAGGACGCACCCCACTTACTTGTAGGTTTAGCAGAACACTGTGGGCAGGACGCACTGCACTAACTGTAAATAGTCTAGCTGCCTGACTGTGGTACTAATAGGATCAAAAGAACACCAGTAATTTTCTTTAAAATACTGTAACAAGACAAGCCTGCCTGTCAGTAAGAAGATAACAGGAACGGATCTAGCTGAACACTGTGAGCAGGACGCACTGCACTAAATGTAAATAGTCTAGCTGCCTGACTGTGGTACTAATAGGATCAAAAGAACACCAGTAATTTTCTTCAAAATACTGTAACAAGACAAGCCTGCCTGTCAGTAAGAAGATAACAGGAACGGATCTAGCTGAACACTGTGAGCAGGACGCACTGCACTAAATGTAAATAGTCTAGCTGCCTGACTGTGGTACTAATAGGATCAAAAGAACACCAGTAATTTTCTTCAAAATACTGTAACAAGACAAGCCTGCCTGTCAGTAGAAATATAACAGGAACGGATCTAGCTGAACACTGTGAGCAGGACGCACTGCACTAAATGTAAATAGTCTAGAAGATAACAGGAACGGATCTAGCTAAACTGAATACAGTGTGTATATATATATATATATATGCAACACCTGGGATGCATACATATATACACAATACACTTTAAGTGCAGCTAACTGACTGACTGTCCTGCCTAATCTAGCTAACTCAAATGAAATGACACTGTCTCTCTCTCTCTCTAAGCACACCGGAACACACTGCACAGGGCCGCCGTGCAGGCGGCCTTATATAGTGTGGGGCGTGTACTAAATCCCCTGAGCCATAATTGGCCAAAGCCTCCTTGGCTTTGGCCAATTATGGCTCTCTGTTAAGGTGGCGCTGTGATTGGCCAAGCATGCGGGTCATAGTGCATGCTTGGCCAATCATCAGCAAGCAATGCACTGCGATGCCGCAGTGAATTATGGGCCGTGACGCGCCACACGAATTTGGCGCGAACGGCCCATATCGTTCGCAATTCGGCGAACGATCGAACAGCCGATGTTCGAGTCGAACATGGGTTAGACTCGAACACGAAGCTCATCCCTAGTTACTAACATAACGATTGAGTTAACCCCACAAGTGGCTCTCTTCGGATTAGGCCTCTCTAATTGGTCCTCCAAATTTCATCCCATCATTACACACATACACATTGCTGCCCGGTTATCTATTGCCCGACACTGGAAACAGGTCTTTCCACCTACTCTCTAAGACACTGTTGATATTCTCAATGACCACCTAACAATGGAATTTTTGTTTGCAAAGGCACAGCTGATACTTGATAAATTCTATCACCACTGGCAATTCTGGCTACTAGATCTTAGAGCTCTGCCTCGTCCTTGACTGATTTATGAGGTATCAACTATGACGGCTCATCTCCTGAAACAAACTGAGACACTTGGGTTTGACTACTGATAAGCTTATTATGTAACTTTACCTTATAATACTGAGCACCAACCTGCTCATCTTCTATCTCCTTTCTTCTTCCCCTCCTACCTTTACCCCCTTTACCTACTCTTTCCTCCTTTTTTTTTTTTAATCTTTTATGCTCTCTCCTTTAGGAGCATACAAGGGGTCAGTACTACACATGTTAGAATACGTCTAGTACTGTATTCCTGACCGTTAATGTTGATGTCAACTACCAATTGTATTTGTCTCTTACTGTACATCACCTTTATTGCATTTCCCAGTAAAGAAATTAAAAACGGAAAAAAAAAATCTGTGAAGTGAAACTAAGAACCAGAGAAGCGAGCTCTCTCACCCAGAGCCCCATGACAATTCCCTGGTGATTCAGCCAGGCTGCAAGACCTCCTTCAAATAAGCATCTGTGAAGACAAAATATTGCCATGGCCTCCAAGTGTCATGAAAAGAATCCTCCTGGATATATAGGGTAGCCGTAAGGTTTTCCACGTCCCTGAGTTCATTGATCCTAGAAAACCAAAGAGACGTCAAAGGTGGGCACACAGACCTCCAGCATAAGGGAATGCACACCTTAACCACCTTTAGTAGCTGAATCTTGTATTTTTTAATGGCCCGCTGTGTGAGGTGCAGCAAGCATGCCACAGTGTGTTGTGGTTTTCGCCATCTTCTAACCACAGCTGGATAACAATGAGATGACAGCGTAGGGCTTGTTAGTCAGCCTCTAAGGCCAAGAGCTGAGTGTCTGTGGAGGTGAAAGCTGTCTCCAGGTCTGTTACGATGTATACTGCATTATCCCTATATAAGAAGGTTTCCTCTAGAGGGGTAGAGATGGGCTGAACACCCCTGGTTGGGTTCACGCCAGAAATCTCGAACATCACAAAAGTTCGGACCCAAACCACAAAACCTATTAAAGTCTATTGGACCCGAACTTGAAGAATCAAAAGTGCCCATTTTGAGGGCTTATATGCAAGTTATTGGCCATAAAAGGTTATGGGGGCCCGGGTATTGCCCTGGGGGACATGTACCAATGAAAATTTTTAAAAAATAATTTTTCAAAGGAGTGAAACAATAAAAATGAAAAATTCCTTTAAATATAGTGCCTGCGGGTCCCCTTAGTCTGCTATAAATTGGCACATCTGGTCCGTGTATAGAACCTACTGCAGATAAAACTGACATTTATGAAGAAAAAAATGACATTAAATTGATTTTCCCTGCAAGCTTTCTTTATTTAGTAAACAACGGCTTGGGGAGCCAGTCTATATGATGAGGCCACATTTTAGTGCACTCAGAACAAGATTAGAGATTTTTGGGATAGGTTCTGGTGTCTCTTTGGCAGACTTTGGATAAAAATAACAAAGTTTTTCACCACAGTGAGCAAGCCTTATGTGAAGAAGTCAAATTATAGTACACTCAGGCCAAGGTTAACATTTTTTCTTTAGATAAAGTCTGGTGTCTCTTTCTCTGACTTTGAATAGAAGTAACAGATGTGGAAACATTGGGCTTAGGGTGTTGGCGGTGGCTTCACACTGTAATGCCCCGTACACACGATCGGATTTTCCGATGGAAAATGTTCGATTGGAGCGTGTTGTCGGAAATTCCGACTGTGTGTGGGCTCCATCGGACTTTTTCCATCGGATTTTCTGACACACAAAGTTTGAGAGCAGGCTATAAAATTTTCCGACAACAAAATCCGATTGCGTCAATTCCGACTGTGTGTGGACAATTCCGACGCACAAAGTGCCACGCATGCTCAGAAGAAATTCCGAGACGGAACAGCTCGGTCTGGTAAAATTAGCGTTTGGAATGGATAGAGCACTTTCGTCACGCTGCAATGTTTAAAATTGTTTAATACAGCGCACTCTCTTCCTCTTTATAATGCAGGAAGAACTAAGTAGTTTTGCTGCTGATATTCACACAGAGTTCTCACAAACTTCTTTATTTCTTATTTATCGTGATTCCCTCTGTTGCCTTATGAGGAGTTTATGAGTAATCTCCATTAGCAACTGAGAATATTTGTATATAGATGTGTATATATATATATTTTTGGATAAGAAATAATAGTCGTGTGTATGTGACAGGGTTTCAGTAAAGGGGTAATTTAGCTAGATGTAAATATGCGACAGGATTTGGCTGAAAAGAGCTAATGCATTTAACAGCTACTTGTAGTATGCGAGAAGGATGTGCTGTGAAGACAATCAGCTGATTACGTATATTTGATGTTCAAAGGGCCAAGGACAGATACCATCTGAAGTGTAGTTGTTACAGGGCCAAATTCATTAGCTCAATAAAGGCCTTTGTATTCCTCCATGCTAATAAACCATTTGTCCATTTCAAAGGGGTGTTTAAGAGGATGAGAATATTTCTTTCATCTGTTCAGGAAAGGAGGTTATGCCCTGGCTAATGCCATGCATACCTTAAGTACCCCTTTCAAGAGAAGGTGATGACTTTCACCTTAATCCCTCTTCAAACAACTTATCCCTAGCTCGTTACCACAACAGGAGGAAGTTGCCCAAATTAGGAGATACGCCTGGTGGGAGTAGAGGGCTAACAGAATAAACCAATCAGATTGGCCCTATTCAATTCAATGAGAGATGGGCCTATAAGAAGGTATCCCAAAGAGAGTAGTAGAGAGATGAAAACTGACCTGGGCCCAGGAACATTAATAATATAGGTAATTATCAGAGCATCTCCCAGCACTTAAAGGTATACCTGCTTGTCATGCTTGTTTGTTTACCATTTGTATTGTGATGATTATACTTTGTCTTTTTGTACTATAACCTAATATTTTCTCCCTTAAGACTATAGATATTGTCTGTGTATTAGGTAGACTTTTAACGCTTCTTTTATAAATGTTATTATATTTAAGCTTTCACTTCTGGTCATAAGATCCCT
The DNA here is from genome assembly GCF_042186555.1 of Aquarana catesbeiana. Classification (NCBI taxonomy): domain Eukaryota; kingdom Metazoa; phylum Chordata; class Amphibia; order Anura; family Ranidae; genus Aquarana; species Aquarana catesbeiana. The sequence goes on along the minus strand of NC_133331.1, from coordinate 216,652,204 downwards.
TATTTAACCAACCTCATATCTTATGGTTAATAATTCATAAATATACGTTTAGAACTTCAAGACCTCAATATATTATGATTTGTCACATCTGACCAAAAATCTATATCATTTTTTTGTGTGTTTTTTTTTTGTTTTTTTCAAGCCTGATGTGATTTTTTTTAGGTTTGTATTTTTTTCAAGGCTGAACTTGTTTTTTTTTTTTTTTATTTTTAGTTATTTAACATCCAGAATATTTTTGTGTGTGTTTTGTGTGTCAAGTTACCACAACACCATTATTATCTTGTATTATTTAATCTCAAGGAGATTGCTTGGTGTTGGTGTCTCTTGTTAATTTCACATTGTATTTTGAAATGTACCTGCCTCCTCACAAACAAACTGTCCTTTTTAAAGGAAAACACACATAGGCGAGTCTATTTGAAACCAAAAAACCTTTATTAAGGGCTCATAACCAAACAAAGAGGGAGGCAACGCTGGAGAAACAGCAGAAATTGGTGAAGCCTTTGCCCCCCAGGGCACACATCAGTTATTTTACTGCAAAATTGGTGGCCTGAGGAGTCCATATCTAAGGGAGTGCAGTCTGGTCCAGAAGTCCCAGAGATCCTGAAAGCAGCAGATGACATCTGTGTCCCCAGGCTGTGGTCATACAAGAGGCTGCATCTTTTGCCAGACCAGACTGAACACAGGGTCATCACTCTCTGGTCTTCCTTCCACGCTTCCTTCACGGTGTGGCTGTGGTGGTGGAGTTGTGGTAGGAGGAGGAGGATGGTCCAACTCACTCACATGGGTATTGGTTGTGATTTCGCCCCTCACCCCCTTAGTTAAGACTTTATAAAAAAGGTCCTCACACAGCTGGCGTTGGCCCTCCTGCATGCCCTGCAGTTTGGTGGTAGCCATGCAGGCAAAGACCTCTTCAGGAGTGGGGGTGGCTCTGAGGGACACAGAAGCTTCCTGAATGAGCCTGAGAGCTGAATCCTGCACGTGACTCCCTTTCCTGGGTCTTTTGGTTGGAAGGCGGAGGGGAGGAACCTGCAATTCTGTCAGGCTCCTTCTGGTCCCAGGCTTCTCCTGGCTGCCACTTAGTCCCGCCTCCTCCTGGCTGCCACTAACCCCCACCTCCTCCTGGCTGCCACATTCCACAGCCTCCTCCTGTGTGCCACATTCCAGAGCCTTGTCCTGGCTGAGGTCTTCCTGTATATGAAAAAGGGACATAGTTTTAGTTTTTTTTTCAGCAATCACATACAATTTTCATCTCATGACTGTTGCAAATTGAATGTTAACAAATATAAAAGACTATCATTCTGAGCCCAGCATTTTTCATTCTTGTCCCAATTATTTTTGCCCACTACTGTCTATTGATATGTAAAACACTTTATTAAATTAGCAATTAGTGATCAATAATAACATCTAGTAAACATCATTTATTTATTGATCAGAATTCTGTAGAAGAATGCTATACCTGGCTCAAGCTGGGCTCCTCAACTTATTCCTGGCTGGAAGTCCCAGGCTGGACATCGGAAGCCTCAGCTGGGGTGGAAGGAAGAGTGGAAGGAAGGGTTGAGAGGGATTCCCTGTCTTCAGTCTGGTCTGACAGAAATCGCAGTCTCTCATAGTACCACAGCCTGGGGACATAGATTTCATCTGCTGCAGCTCCGGATCTCTGGGAATCTGTGACCTTCTTGCACTCCCTAAGTGCTCCTCAGGCCACCAATTTTGGCTTTTAAATAGGGGATGGTTGCTGTGGGGACCACTGGCATCACCAACTCCAACAGTTTCTCCAGCACCGCCTGCCTCTTTTGTTTATGATTATAATGCGGGTGTTTGACCTGCCACAGACAGGGCAGCTCCCTGTATTTGTCTATGAATAGGAGGAGGAAGTTGTGGTCATTGAAGCCATCCATTTTATCTGCAAGACACAACACAAGACAAGCCTTAATGTCAGGCAAAACTCTCCTAATCTTGTTACAATATAGGCCTCAATCTAGAAGCAGTATAGGCCCAAGTTTAAATCTTACCTTCGTTATCATGATCGGCACCTCTGATACTCCTTCCTCCACTCACAGATCGTACGTACTACGCATGCGTGTTACGCTTTATACACACTGCGCATGCGTGAAACTCCGCCCGCCCCTAACGTTCTTTCTATTCTATTCCCCGCCCCTTCTCGTTCGGTGCAGTGGGGTAAGAGCACATGGCGGAGACACAGCAGGTGCGTGCTAATTACAGCAACGAGGAGGAGGGGGAGGAAATCCGGGAGCCTGAAATGTCACAATCCAGAAGGAGACAATTTAAGGCATCAAATATGTCCTTTGGGGAGATGTTGGAGATGGTCGACATCCTGAAGAAGGCCGACTATGATGGGAAGTATGGACCTTACCCCAACCCCAATGTCAGAAAGGCCAAGATCATGGCGAAAGTGGTCAAGTGTCTGCACCGGAATTTCGGGGTACGACGATCGAAAGATCAGCTCAGGAAATGGTGGTTGGACCTCAAATTAAGAGATCACGAGCAGTACAGAAAGATCCGGAGAGTGCTGCAAAAAAGTAAGTAGTTGTGCTGTGTTCCTATTCTTTATGTTTATTACATTCGTGCTGCTCCATGTGCTTTTCTTAACTGTTATCCAGTTTAAAATGGCAACTTTCATGTTCATGGGCACATTATTCGTTCGTAGAAAACATTGTTCGTTCAGCCTAGAAAACACCATTGTTTTGACCATATGCATCTTCCCACATTTTTTATGCCCTACTTGTCTGAAAATAACTTGGTTGTGTAGATGGGTTTGTAACTAAAATGAAATGCTAACTAGATTCTGTGTAAGGAGAGGACACTCAGCAGTTTTCACATCTGGACTCTGGAGCACTAGTGTGGGACACAAGAACACCCTTTTTATTAGGGGGGCCACACAGGTGCTCCAGTGTATACTATAGGGGGGTCTCCATCTGTGAAGCTTGTACAAAACAGGTAAAGTATTGAAGCTTGACAAAGGACAATAACAATTCTACATCTTGGAACTCTGCCAAAATAGACAATTGTACCCCACTTCCAAGCAATGTTCCATATTCCTATTTCTGCCATCAAATATCTGTGTGCTAAGTATACCTATTTGTTTTTACATAGGGGAGAAAAGACTCGGAGGACACCCTTCATCCGAGGAGACAACAGACCCCCCACTTCTGGAAGAAGGGGAATCCACCCAAGCCAAGCAGAGCAGGAGGAGGAAGATGTGGTGGAAATTGTCACCACAACAGGTGAGTGTCTGCGACCACAGGCTCAGGTAAGAGATGGATGCCGGCATATTTATAATACATGGTGTGTTTTTGTTTCTATCTTTTTAGGTGATCGTGATGTTGTGGATCCAGGGCATTTCACCGCGGAAAGTGCACAGATCCTGATCGGGGAGATCATGGGGTGTAATAGGGACTTGGAAAACATCCTGAAAAACATCAATGATGTTCAACAAAAAATTAAGCACATCATTGATGTTTTAGGGAGAGTTTAAAACCCCTCCAAATCCCTTGGGTTTTTTGTGTGCTGAAAATTTTTACCATTTTTTTGACATATTTGTGAAAAGCCAAATTTTGGAGATGCACACAGTGTGTCAACATGTGCTATCTGCCATAACGGGAGATCAATGGACGTGTTTTGGGGGTGCAACCCCTTCCTCAATAATAAAGCTGTGAGGAATGGGTTGCACCCCAAAAACACGTCCCTTGATCCCCCATGATGGCAGATAGCACATGTTAACATTTGGCAATTTGTGTGCATCTTCAAAATTTGGCTTTTCCTGGGGTGACTTCACCCCATCTGAACGCAATATCAAACACAGTTTGTAAATACTCATGTCTGTTTTTGTCGTCAAGTTCTACCAAATATGAACTTTGTAAGTTCAAGATTTGTGTCTTTCTTGTTGGTTTTAAACATGCCTGTTTTATCTTAAATGGACATTTCTACTTTTTCTAATGTGACCCCAAAAATTGTTATACAACAAACATGTTGGTTTGTTTTAAAAACCTTTTCTAAATGCACATGTGATTGTGCTGGTATTAAAAAGATTGTTAATCAAGAATGCGTGGATTATTGTCTCAACGCTCCAACACTTTTGTGGTGCTCTAATTGGTGTTTTCTGTGACAATGGGTGTTAGTTCCTAAGGGCAAATCCACTTTGCACTACAAGTGCAGTTTCAAGTGCACTAGTAGTGCAAAGTGTCTTTGCCTTTAGTAAATAACACCCAACAGTGCTTTGTAAGGTTACACAATCACGCCATTTTCAGGACTCACCACATTTCTGTCAGGGTCAGCTAAAAGAAACACAAGCAGTAAATGTCACCAAAGATTTGAGTAGTTATTTTTTTTTATTTGAAAAAGGTTTCAGACATTGTCTGGCATATTGATAGCCCTCCTACCCGCTAAGTATTCAAGGTATCTTAGCCGGACATCACGGGCACTCAGGGAGGGAAAGCCAGGACGGCCACTTTCAAGCCCTGTCAGGGTTGTTTCATTTAGAATTCCGGCCTCAGGCCCAACTGAGCCAGCATAGTTGGCAGAATGTTGCCGTAAAAAGTTGTGTAGAACACAGCACGCCAGGATAATATGATTCAGTTTATACTCCGCCATGTGTATGGGTGTAAGAAATAGGTGGAACCGGCTGGCCATTATTCCAAACGTGTTCTCCACCACTCTTCTGGCTCTGGCCAGCCGGTAATTAAAAACCCTCTGGTCCAGGGTGAGGGTCCTCATCGGGAATGGCCGCATAAGATGGTCCCCCAGCGCAAATGCTTCATCAGCAACAAAGACAAATGGGAGTCCTTCCACATTGTCTTCTGGAGGTGGCAAGTCCAAGCTGCCATTCTGGAGACGCCTGTAGAACTCTGTCTGGGCTATGACTCCACCATTGGACATCCAGCCATTCTTCCCCACGTCCACATACAGGAACTCGTAAGTAGCCAACACCACCGCCAACATCACAATACTATTGAACCCCTTATAATTATAATAGTATGATCCCGAGTTGGGTAGTGGGATGATGTGGACGTGTTTCCCATCAATTGCCCCTCCGCAGTTAGGAAAGTCCCACCGCTGGGCAAAGTGGGAGGCCACAGTCTGCCTTTCCTGTGGCGTGGAAGGAAACTGTGGAGTCAAACAACAACAAAAAATGTGTCATTTTTCACATAAACAGGGAAAGCAGATTATACACAAACATTCTTGGCCAACATCAAGATAACATTTATTTGAGGGAGTTTTTAAAGACCAAAGTCTAAGGTACACCTATCAGATCCCCCCCCCCTCTCATGGGCCATTTTTAACATTTTAGGGGGGGGCTCTTGGGCAGGTAACCCTCTCCACTTCATTGAGAGATGAATGCCTAAATAATGGGTATTACTTTGGCCAGACCCTCCATAGTTACACTATTGGCAGCCCACTGGACAGGTAAGAAGTGTCATAATACAAAGATATAAATACACATTGTACACATTTGAGCACATTTGGAAATTCTACTATTACCTATCAAGATAAAAACTTTAAACAGTACCATTTGAAAGTATACAGGCAGGCCCTTGCACTACATGCTTTGGGGAATTCATCCATAAATCTGACCACTAAAGAGATGGGTGTAGTGTCTATGGGTTTGGCAAAGTAAGCAGATAGATGATAGAGGATAGACAGAGAATTGGTATCAGCTGACTTAGCAGTTGGGGGGAGGGAGGGTTCCAAATGATTTGGGGACCCCCCAAAAAAAGCCTCTGGCACTCTGCCTGAATTTAAAGCACAAATCACATTTTAAAACATTTTAGGGGGTTTTTAGGGTAAAGCACTACTATGGAGCTGATAAAATACATTGTTAAGTGACTACATGAGGTAAATATAGGGCCAGGAGACCATGCTGGGGAGGTAAGTGAAGGCAAATATGTATGAAGGAGAACAAAAATAATTACATAAAAATCCAGCATGCATGAGGACAAAGGGGACATTCACAGCATATTACAATCATGGTAATTTGGGAATGAGGAATGAAATACAATATATTAGCAAACATTAAATACAATAAAATGTGATGTTAAGGGATAAATCTTACCTTAATATACTCCTTCTGCAGGACCTGGATGATGGCAGAACAGGTCTATGGGATAATGATACCCAGAGCCTGGGGGGGAGATGCCTGTTGAGAACTTCAAGTCCTGCAGGCTTCTCCCCGTCGCCAAGTACCGCAGGGTGGCGACGAGCCTCTGCTCCGGAGTGATGGCTTGCCTCATGCAGGTATCCTGCCTGCTGATATAGGGGGTCAGCAAAGGCAACAAACGGTGAAATACGGGGTCCGTCATCCGGAGAAAGTTCCTGAAATCATCAGGATTATTCTCACGGATCTCACGGAGCAAAGGCATGTGACAGAATTGGTCACGCTGAAGCAACCAATTCTTGGTCCATGATCTCCTCCCCACCCTGTTCATGGACTGGACTTGTGTCAAGGTCAGGACCCCAACACCAAGCTCCCGCACAGCACGAACTCTACGAGGAGTACGTATACGCAACATGGCTAGAAAACGGTCGGCTGCTCAGAACGAAGTAACAGAACGCACTGAAGAACAGCAAGGCCTGTGAAGAGCGACCTGAAAAACAGTAACGAATGAACAAGAACACAATGACAACAGTCATGCGTAACTCGCTGCACGCACTGAAGAGCAGATACAAACCCACAAGCACAAACTGAACAGCAGAAAACGATCTGAAAACTATGAGTCTGAAAAAGCGCAAATCGTCTCTCACCAAACTTTTACTAACACAAGATTAGCAAAAGGAGCCCAAAGGGTGCCGCGCTTGGTTCGGACCTGCCCTTTTCTAGTCTCGTCGTACGTGGTGTACGTCACCGCGTTCTTGGCGATCTGAAATTCCGACAACTTTGTGCGACCGTGTGTACGCAAAACAAGTTTGAGCCAACATCCGTCGGAAAAAATCCATGGATTTTGTTGTCGGAATGTCCGATCAATGTCCGATCGTGTGTACGGGGCATAACTCTATAGAGGTAAGAATTGGCCTTGGTTTAAAAAATTGAAATTTGATGCCCGTGTTAAACAGTTGTGGAAAACTTGGTCTTTGTGTGTTGGTGCCTTCACCCCGTCATTTTCTAGAGGTACTCTTGATGAAAGCAAGAATTGGTCTTGCTATAAAATATATTATTTTGTCAATCCTGTGGATATACCTTTAGGCACATGTTTATGAACTTCTATCACATGCATTGCTAACTCTACGTATTGAAGCATTTTTAAAGAACACCTGTCACATTATTTGTTAATAAATTACCATTGGACTCAATAATTCTGAGGCTACATTTTTTGTACATGGTTATAAACTTATATCAGATGAATTGTGTTTTTTTTAAATTATTATTTAGTGGTTATACATACACCAATGAAGAATGTGTTTCTAGCACATTCATATGGTTTACAACACATGACAGTTATTTAGTTCCAATACACAGGATTATATTGAGTTTTCATATCTAATTTATTTTTATATTTTCAAATCTATGTATTTGCCAATTATCTCAGAGCAGCGCCACACCCACTACAAAATTTTATCAAACTGAAACTTTACTCTGTTTTTAGTGGAGACAGCAACTTTCTACATATTGTAACAGAATTTAAATGACCATTGAGCAGAACCACCTTTATTTTTTCAGCCTAGACAGTCTTGCAGACTTTTGAGATCCCAATAACACTTACTCAGTGACATCGGCATCAGCTGCTGCCAATCTAGGACTGATTCATTTTTACAAATGTCAGCCGGTCAACAGAGTCTGTGGACAGACGTGCTTTTATCTGTCACAAAACCTCTGGTAGCACTGAATGCCCATTCGGAAAGCACACTGGATGCAGGGCAGCCCAACAGCTTAATTCCATACTGGACAAGTTCTGGCCAGTGGTCTGTTCTCATAACCCAGAAACCCAGTGGATCATCTACTGGAAAGCACTCCATGTCTGTTTTCTCCCCTAGATTGTCTTTCACCATATGATGCAGACACTGCCAATGGGATGTGGAAGCTGACAGCCCTGAGGACTAAAAAATATTTTGAAATGCATCACTTAGGCAGCCCTCTTCTCCACCGCTCCTCCTTTGACCTACAGAAGCCTCAAAACTAGCTTTTCCATAAGAATATAACCAACCAGAGTCTGAAAAGGCATTACATAAACTCCTCTTTAAGGTGTCCTCAAGATATTTCATCCTGTGCTCCCGAGGGCAGGATGTGTTCTGAGAATTTCCCCTTGTCACAGTGGATGTCACAGATTCTCAGGTCTATTCGCAGGCTTTGAAGAATAAGGGAGCCCATACACCACAAGTTTGCAGAGGCGTGAGAAGCAGAGTCCTCAAGGTCACTGAGGATTACAGCATCTGGAACTGCCTCCTCTCAGCCATGTACTACTTCCAAGGTTTCTGGGGCCTGAAAACCATCTCTTAAGGTTTGACGTATGTCTTCCTCTGCTTATATGCCTCCAAAACTGACAAAATCCTCCTCCTCCTCCCTCTCCTCTTTTGTTTTCTGTGGTGTCTGCATAAAGTGGGCCTTGAGAATGAGTATGCTCCAGCAGGAACAAAAGAGGGATTGTGTCACAGATGCATACATTGTTAAGGCTCACCATCCTTGTCACCTCCTCAAATGGTGACATTACAGTGCATGCATCCTTTATCAGCAGCCTGAGGCGGCTCTAGGCTTTGTGAGGCCTTAGGCAAAACCTAGACATGAGGCCCCACTCATGTCCATAATGGGAAAAATAATTCAAGCAATAAAAAAAATTAACTGTATAAATTACATATATTAAGAGCTTTAAAGTGCTGGTGTCAGTGTTATATAGCTCAGTGCAGGTGTTGGTGCTCTCTAGCTCAGTGCTGGTGACAGTGCTCTCTATCTCGGTGCTGGTGTCAGCGCTGTCTCTATCTCGGTGCTGGTGTCAGCACTCTCTGTCTCGGTGATGGTGTCAGTGCTCTCTCTATCTCAGTGTTGGTGCCAGCGCTCTCTCTATCTCTGTGCTGGTTTCATCACTCTCTCTATCTCAGTGCTGGTATCAGTGCTCTCTATCTCGGTGCTGGTGTCAGCGCTCTCTATCTCGGTACTGGTGTCAGTGCTTTCTATCTCAGTGCTGGTGTCAGTGAAGGAAATAGCAGTGGAGAAGCCAATCAGCAGGCGGTGCCAATGCAGGATGCGGAGCACCCGGCCCACCACTAGTGAGGATCAGCACTGGACTGGGACCTCCAAACCCCCCCACAGTGGAGCCCTGCATAGGCGGGGGTAAGGGCAGGGTGGAGGGAGGGGTCAGGGGCTGCCAATCACAGGTGGGCACACTGGGACACTGGCACAGGACTGAGCTGTCCTTAATTTTAGTGACACATGATCAGGAGGTAGGGAGTAGAGGGGATAGGACAGGGGTGGATATAAAGACCAGTCCCTGGCTGTGACTGAGGGATGCTGCAGGAACATGGATGGGGGGATGGCTCTCTCTCATGTTGGTGGTCGCAGAAGGGGTTGTGGCATGGTAGCTGTGCCTCTCCCTGCAGCTGGAGCCCAATCTGAGTCTCCGGTGCAGTGGGAATTGTGCTCTGGCTGCTGGATTATCCTCCTCTTCTCCTCCCCTGGACAACACAGTGCTGGCCCTGCCTCCTCCCTAAGACACAGCCACGCTCCATCCCCTCTCTCCACTACCTGCCCATGGTGGAGCTCACAAACAATGTTAACCTGCTGCTGGCCGGAGCTTAACACCGCAGTGGCATTGTTGTCAGCATTGTTGTCGGCTCTTTAATTAGGAGGTCACTAGGCCCCTGTGAGTGTGAATCCTTAGGTGAGCACCTTATTTGCCTAATTAGAGAGCCACCTCTGTCAGTAGCCATTGGTGTGAAGAAAAAAAACTTCTGTGGCATGAACCACCTCTGGGTCTGCTCATCTGGAAGATCCAAAGTTTCACGAAACTGCGGGAAATCGTCTCTTAGTATGCAGGACAGGAATTTTGCCATCTTTGGTATCTGTAAGTCGGAAGGGGCGCCCCCAGCGATAGGTTGTCTGATTAGATTGGAGCATATCAAGCAGAGGATGCAAGGCTCGCCCTTGCATTAATGTCCATGGGACAAACCCCGAAACAAGGAAACCCTTGCACCATCAAAATCCACAAGCGGTGTAGTACGCACTGCCCTAATCACTGCCTCTTTCACTGTGTACCTATGTAGTTTACAGATAACGTCTCTAGACTTGTCAACATCCTGAGGAACTGGGAGGAGGGCCTATAGACCCTGTCAATTTCAATAGTGTCTGACATATCAGTGGAAGAGGGCCATGTTTGCGGAGGAGCGGGCACCATCTTGGCTGCAGCACCCAGCTGTTCTGCTGTAGCTGAGGAGGAGGAGACCAGGGCACCATAGTGGGAGCTGCCACGGTCAGGAGGCTAAGAAGATGTATGGTGCTTCACTTGCATAGCTGTAAACCTGGGGAGATGCTGATAAAGGCTGCTGTGATGTATTAAAGCTCAAAGGTAGCGGGAGCTGGAGAGCGTTCTCACAACATTGTGGTCAGGCCACGCACCCATCAAAAAGTGCTTTTCACTACACCCTACATGAAATACATGAATACCTTGACGTGGCGAAATGTAAAATAATAAATTAAACACTCCCTTGATTAAAATAAATCATTACAGAGTGTCACAAAATATATATTAAATCACAAAAAATGTCCATATGTTTGTTTTGTCTAATTGGAAATATATACGTATAAATTAAAGTTTGTGTGCACAGAGTTCAGCTTTAAAGCGGTATTAAACCTAAAAGCAAACATTTATTATATTGCAGCATACCAATTCTTAGATATGATGACTACATTCATTTTTTAGGCTTTCTTTCCTTTATTTTTACCTGGTGATCTGATCAGTAAGTCTGTTGTTTTTCAAAAGAACAAGCACTCCTGAAAATGTAGCATTTAGAGTGTTGAGACACACCATTTACCACTGACAGGGGTGCTTACAATAATCAACTTTTATTAATGTAAAACCTTTTCTCAAAAGAAAAAAGAAAAACACTGTTGCTGTAACTATATGGGTAACTGCAGTGTGAGCTGGAGTTTGGCTTCAACTTGTTAATTGATTTAAATCTGCTAGTACATCTAACATTCTCCTCCCCCCCAGACCAACAAGGCTACTGTCCAAAGGTGCCCGTTCTGCGCCTTCATCCAGAGTGGGGACACTCTTATCAGATAATACCTTTTAAGAAGAGATTTTCCTAATGTTATAATGATAACAAGGATAATGTGTTATCCTGGGCCTTAATTGACTGGTCATATGCTCTGCTCTTGTACATTCTAATGTAACCAATGTTACAAATGTTCTGCTCAAAAATCTGAAAGGCAGCAGTACCATTTTTTTTTTTACACCGAAGATTATCTGTCTTAGAAGAACATGAATTAAAGTAATTCTTACCACCTTAATTTAAAAACTGTCAAAAGCAAACATTACTTTGTCACATTCGCCAATCAATCCAGATTTCTGCAAGGAATTGCAAGTTTGCCTTAATAAAAGAAACAAGTATTTTCTGAGAAGATTTGATTCTGATAGCCGAATGCTTGTATGATTCAACATAAATCTCTCACACATAAATGATTAACAGAACAGAACTCTGATCTTCTAGACTGTTAATAACCATTGATTCCAGAAGCAATTCTATTCCAGCGTACAAGAGAGAAATGAGAAAGGCCAAACAAGTCATTTTAATCAGCTACTCTATGAAGTCGTCTACTGTATCTTTATTCTAATTTCTTAGCCATGATTATATGAGAATACATACAGTATACTGCATACTGTATACTGCTAATGTTTTTCATGCATTTATTAGCATTGAGAATAAAGGAAGCTATTGACAACTCTTTATGTCTATACATTATATGTGTCCTATTTAAAGTGCTACTTACATTACAGTATATAGTAATGGAACATGCATAAGTATGCTTATTCTGTCTATGCTTATCTGGTATGAATTGTGTTCTGATATAAATGTAATGCTGGAGCATTTGTCTTGTCATCTAAGCAAGCTTGAGCATATGCACTGAAGCAAAATTACTAACCCCAGGTCATAGATATACAAGTAAGTGGCAATCTCTGCAGTGTTTGTTAGAGAAACTGATATTGTAGCTGTATAATGTTAAACATTTGCTTTTTTTCATGCCGGAGATCATTTGGCAACTATTTAAACCAAGACTTGACCCACAGTAGGAAGATTTGCAGATGATTATCCACAACATTTGCGTGAATTGCTGGGTACATTTATTTTCTCTTGCCGCTTTAAAGAAGCCAGTCACAAACCTGGTCAACTTTTCCTGAAAATGCAATCAAAGATGAAAAATATCCCTTACATCCATACGGTATACACTAACTTTAAAATTAGTGGTACATCATAGCTGTGAACTGTCTTTTTGCTGATGACAACACTCTACTATGTCTGCCCAATGTTTTATACTATGTCTGCCCAATGTTTTTGGTAACATTTGAATAGATTTTCAAGGTAGGAGGGCTACAAGTTTGACAGTCCTCAACTGGAAACCTAACCTTTTAGCTTTCGTTAATACTTAAAAAAAAAGAACATAACTGTGATGGGGCACATCACTCTGTAAAACCCTTTCTTGACTCTTACTGGCTTCAGAATATGTAGTCTAGGAATATAGGATGGTGGTGATGGTGTTACTTCATAAGGACAATGTTGGAAACTCAAAGATTGAGATCATATAGCACTTGCTTTAATAAAGTACTGCTTTTCAATTTTAACCACATACGATTTTGTCACTGTTTGGGAATTCTAATTCTAATTATTTTACATTTGTTTTGCCTGGAGATCAACTTTTAGGTGTGTACTGGACACTAGGTTCCACTTGAAAAGACCAAAAGGAATTTTGAGAACATAAAATGTAAAGCTATACTGAAATTTTAAAGAAAATGGTGGGATTCATGTGTAATGTCAGAGGCCTCTATCGCTATCTGATATGTGTTGTGAAATTCATTTTCACTGTAGCTATGGATATACATTTTTCATCAGATGTTGACATATAGATATGCTATACAGATATTCTGACAGATTTCCCTTAAGTAAATTAGAAGGTGGTCCTTCGAAGTGAAAACACAGATGTCCCCTACCTCCCATGCCCTCCACTTAGAAAATTATATAAATATATATATATATATATATATATATATATATATATATATATATATATATATATATATATATATATATATATATATATATATATATTTATGAACCTTTTTTTTTTTTTTTTTTACAAATAAAGCATATTAGTATTTGTTGACCAACAACACCAGCTATTTTTTTAAAAAAAAGTGTGTTGCAGCTGTTAGCTGTTTGATGACTGCCTTATTAATAGAGTTGTTGAACCCCACATAATACAAATGCAAAACTAGTCCTGAATCATTTACCTAGGTTCATCAATAGATCTTAACACTGACCTTGATTATTGATTGCTAGCCTGTAGGTGTGACTATAGAAATACTAACCACCTTGGGGACCAAAGAAGTGAGAACAAGTGAGAATTGTAGAGAACCGATGTATCATGATCAATAAAATCACTCAGCTCCCAATTTACAATATGATTATAATGCACAGTAAGTGATAAAGGCTCTGAGCATCAGTGAAAGTGTCAGGACTGGGCTCAGCCCTTCCTTCTCTGAATTGGCCGCTCAGCTGTTGGCTAATTGCCAGCTCCTATTTCTCCACAGTTACTCAGCTGTTGCTGATATCTTGCTTGTCAGTCCTGCCTACTTAAGCCGTCCAATCCAGAGGAGCTCTGCCTTCACCTTAGTCAGCATCACAGCTCTCCTGCATTCCTGTTAAAAGACTTGCTTGGCTGACAACCTTTCTGGCTCTAGATCCTGCTTGTTGTTTTACTACGCTCACCTCCAGCTCCCTGAGGTTTGGCTTGTCTGACTATCCATTCCAGTTCCTGAACTCTGGCTACTTTTTGTCTACATTTGTTCTATTTTCTTTTATTATTAAACAAGTGTGATTTAACTGTACTTCTGTCTCAGTCTGATTCATGGTTTCTGGCAGGCAGTGCACAGCACTTAGAAAATGTCAATCACAATGCTTTTATGGTGAAAAACAGTGTTTTGTATAGTAACTAGAATATGAACCGATTGCTCTAGATGCTAACTTTTCTTTGATTCATTTTCATATATAATTTAAGATTTATTAGTAAAGTAAGACATTGTAATTCATGTATAAAAGAAAGAGATGGTCAGCACGTAGGATGACATCCAAAATAGTATTTATTTATTAAATGCATGTACAAAGCTGTAAAACAGCCTACGCATTTCAGACATTAGTCCTTAGACATGTGGGAAGGTTGCAGGGCCTATACACCTGTTTTCATTGTTATTGTTGTTGTTGTTAGGAAAGCCTGTCAACAATAAGTCAGTACAGTTTTCTTTAGTAAAACAAACCAATTGTAATTGAGTAAGTGAATGTTCCCTTTTGTCACAGTGATTATAAGGTAAACAGTTTAATTATCCTATTTAGTTAGACATCGGAATATTGGAATATTATTTTATAGCAATTATATGTTAAGTGTTTGTGCTTTTTTTTAATGTAAAAGAACTGAGACTTAAAATTTTCTCACAAACACCAGCAAAACCTTTTTTTTTAGAGAAAAAGATATTCTGTATAGTCTCTCCTAGATTTGTAGAGGTACAGTGTTACATAATTTATTAAACTTTGAGAGTGCCCTCATACATGACTTTCCCCTCTGGCACTAGATAGCGTTGTCAAGCTTTGGGTGTTGAACAGAGTCTGATATAAAGTTATTCTTATATAAGCCATGTTCAGTATTTTACAGATGTTTTTTCTTGTATTACTGTGTTACAAGAAGCATGCAAAATCTTTTTATCCTATTGTGCCAGTAAAAATAATTATACCAGCACTTCAAACATCAAATCATTCAACTTTTTTTAAATTCAAGGAAAATATTATTTCTGAAATTGTACAGCTATTTTACTTGTTTTGGAGAAAAATTAATATAGGGATTTGTAAATATTTTTAAAGTGAGATAATATAGCAAATACTATTATTATAGATGGTATATTACTACTAATAATATACTGTACATAAATACTCTAAATCAACAAATTTGGTTTCAGTTTGATATTTTTTGTCCTCAATTAGTTTAAAGACATCCATCCAATTGCTCAATAAATCAGGGCAGAGTTACATCAGAACTTCAGATAAATATAAATGTGGTAAATTATACAACATTAAAAAAAACAAAAAAAAACAGAGAAGGCAATGCAAATATGCTAGGGAGTTAAAGAAGGGTCATTTTTGTTTTCAGTTAGGACAATATTCAACAAAACTTACCGCACATTGGCCTACCCATGAATTTGAGACAGTCATTTGGCTACAGAACCAAATACATACATGTAAAATTTAAAGTTGAAGTTAAACACTGGGTATATATATATATATATATATATATATATATATATATATATATATATATAAAATCATTAAACATATTCATTAAGAAAGCTACCATATACATTAAAAAAAAACCTTTGATCTCCTGTAACCACTTGCACATCAGCATTCAGAGTTACTACCTATATCCAGCCAATTATATATTGCTCTTCTCCATGCTGTCCATCTACACAGGGGTCCCTAAACTATGACCCTCCAGTTGTCCAGAAACTACAATTCCCATTATGCCTAGTCATGTCTGTGAATGTCAGAGTTTTACAATGCCTCATGGGATGTGCAGTTCCGCAACAGCTGGAGGGCCGTAGTTTGGAGATCCCTGGTCTAACACACTGGACATATGTGACATGTAATATATATGCCACTGCCTCCTCACTCTCCAGTCTCAGGATGAGGAGGCCTCTAAACCAGTCCATTTTGCTTAAATCATTTTTGCCATTTTGACCATTCTGGGAAAAATGATAGTGTCTGTATAAAGGGATCCCCTACCCCATAGATACTGACCATGTCGGCTTTTTTCCTCTGCTTCAGCTAGCCAAAAAAAAACCTCAATGTGTCTGAGTATAAGGGGCATGTGACAGGTCTAACAATGCCTATATATCAAGAATAATATACAAGCGAATGTGAGAGATGACATCACTGAGGGAGCTAGAGAGGAGGTGGAATCCTTATGGGTAGAGCTCCAAAGGGATGAAGCTAAGGGGAATATAATACTGGGAGTATGCTATAGGCCCCCTAACCTGAGGGAGGAAGTGGAGACGGATCTCCTATCACAAATTGGATTAGCAGCAAGGATGGGAAGTGTTATCATAATGGGGGATTTTAATTATCCAGACATAGACTGGGCGGAGGGAACCGCGCATTCATTTAAGGCTCGCCAGTTCCTTAATGTCTTGCAGGACAATTTTATGGGTCAGATGGTAGACGCACCAACAAGAAATAAAACATTCCTGGATCTACTGATTACCAACAATACAGACCTGATCACGGATGTGGAAATACGGGGCAATTTAGGTAACAGCGATCACAGGTCAATTAGTTTCAGTATAAATCACACAAATGGGAAACATGAAGGGAACACAAAGACACTGAATTTCAAAAGAGCCAACTTCCCTAAACTACAAACCTTGCTAAACGGCATAAATTGGGATAAAATATTAGGAACAAAGAATACGGAGGAGAGATGGGTTTGCTTTAAGAGCATATTAAATAAGGGCATTAGCCAATGTATCCCATTGGGTAATAAATTTAAAAGAGCGAACAAAAATCCTGGATGGCTTAACTCCAATGTAAAAATGCATATAAAAGCAAAGGAGAAGGCCTTCAAAAAATACAAGGTTGAGGGATCATCCTCAGCATTCAGACTTTATAAAGAATGCAACAAGAAATGTAAGGGTGCAATTAGGATGGCTAAGATAGAACATGAAAGACACATAGCGGAGGAGAGCAAAAAAAATCCCAAGAAATTCTTTAAGTATGTAAACAGTAAAAAAGGGAGGACAGACCATATTGGCCCCATAAAGAATGAGGAAGGACATCTGGTTACAAAGGATGGGGAGATGGCGAAGGTATTGAATTTATTCTTCTCCTCAGTCTTCACGAGTGAATCGGGGGGCTTCAGTAACCAAAACTGCAGTGTTTATCCTCATGACACAACACAGGAAGCACCTCCATGGTTAACAGAGGACAGAATTAAAATTAGACTTGAGAAACTTAACATTAATAAGTCTACGGGACCAGATGGCTTGCATCCGAGGGTACTTAGGGAACTCTGTCAAGTGATTGCCAGACCGTTGTTCCTAATTTTTACAGACAGTCTATTGACTGGAATGGTACCAGCTGATTGGAGAAAAGCCAATGTAGCACCAATATTTAAAAAGGGCCCAAAATACATCCCTGGGAATTACAGATGAGTTAGCCTAACATCAATAGTATGTAAACTCTTGGAGGGGATGATAAGGGACTATATACACGATTTTAGTAATAAGAACGATATCATTAGCAGTAATCAGCATGGATTCATGAAGAATCGTTCTTGCCAAACCAATCTATTAACCTTCCATGAGGAGGTGAGTTGCCATCTAGATAAAGGAAGGCCCGTAGACGTGGTGTATCTGGATTTTGCAAAAGCATTTGACACAGTTCCCCATAAACATTTACTGTACAAAATAAGGTCCGTTGGCATGGACCATAGGGTGAGTACATGGATTGAAAACTGGCTACAAGGGCGAGTTCAGAGGGTGGTGATAAATGGGGAGTACTCAGAATGGTCAGGGGTGGGTAGTGGGGTTCCCCAGGGTTCTGTGCTGGGACCAATCCTATTTAATTTGTTTATAAACGACCTGGAGGATGGGATAAACAGTTCAATCTCTGTATTTGCAGATGATACTAAGTTAAGCAGGGCAATAACTTCTCCGCAGGATGTGGAAACCTTGCAAAAAGACCTGAACAAATTAATGGGGTGGGCGACTACATGGCAAATGAGGTTCAATGTAGAAAAATGTAAAATAATGCATTTGGGTGGCAAAAATATGAATGCAATCTATACACTAGGGGGAGAACCTCTGAGGGAATCTAGGATGGAAAAGGACCTGGGGGTCCTAGTAGATAATAGGCTCAGCAATGGCATGCAATGCCAAGCTGCTGCTAATAAAGCAAACAGAATATTGGCATGCATTAAAAGGGGGATCAACGCAAGAGAAAAAAACGATAATTCTCCCACTCTACAAGGCTCTGGTCTGGCCGCACCTGGAGTATGCTGTCCAGTTCTGGGCACCAGTCCTCAGGAAGGATGTACTGGAAATGGAGCGAGTACAAAGAAGGGCAACAAAGCTAATAAAGGGTCTGGAGGGTCTTAGTTATGAGGAAAGGTTGCGAGCACTGAACTTATTCTCTCTGGAAAAGAGACGCTTGAGAGGGGATATGATTTCAATTTACAAATACTGTACTGGTGACCCCACAATAGGGATAAAACTTTTTCGAAGAAGAGAGTTTAATAAGACTCGTGGCCACTCATTACAATTAGAAGAAAAGAGGTTTAACCTTAAACTACATAGAGGGTTCTTTACTGTAATGCCCCGTACACACGATAGGATTTTCTGATGGAAAATGTCCGATCGGAGCGTGTTGTCGGAAATTCCGACCCTGTGTGGGCGCCATCGGACATTTTCCATCGGATTTTCCGACACACAAAGTTGGAGAGCAGGAGATAAATTTTCCGACAACAAAATCCGATCGCGTCAATTCCGACCGTGTGTGGCCTGTTCCGACGCACAAAGTGCCACGCATGCTCAGAAGAAATTCCGAGACAGGACAGCTCGTTCTGGTAAACTTAGCATTCGCAATGGATACAGCACTTTCGTCACGCTGCAATGTTCAAAATGGTTTAATACAGCGCACTCTCTTCTTCTTTATAATGTGACAAGAATTAAGTAGTTTTGATGCTCATATTCACAAACAATTCTCACAAACTTCTTTCGTTACTATTTATCGGGATTCCCTCAATATATTTTGATTTCTCACATCTGACAACATATTTTTGTATATTTTTTTTTTTGCCTTTAATGTAGAATCTTTTTTTGTGTTTCTCTTTTTTTTTTTTTTTGGTGATTTTGTTTTGTACTCCCGAAAATGTTTGTGTGTTTTTTGTGACAAGTTCCCACAACACCATTGATATGTTGTTCTATTTAATCTGTAGGAGATTGTTTGGTGTTGTTGTCCCTTGTTAATTTCACATTTTATGTTAGAAATGTACCTGAATCGTCACCAACAAACTGTCCTTTTTGGATGAAAACACACACAGGAGAGTAGAATTTACCTAAAAAAATTTTATTAAGGGGTCACAACTATAAAAAAACAAAGAGGGAGGCAACGCTGGAGAAACTGCAGAAGTGGGCGAAGCCTTGGACCCCCAGGGCAGACATCAATTATTTAAAAGCAAAATTGGTGGCCTGAGGAGTCCATATCTAAGGGAGGGCAGTCTGGTCCAGAAGTCCCAGAGATCCAGAAAGCAGCAGATGACATCTGTGTCCCCAGGCTGTGGTCATACGAGAGACTGCATCTTCTGTCAGACCAGACTGAACCCAGGGTCATCACTCTATGGTCTTCTTTCCACGCCTCCTTCCACGTGGTGGCTCTGGTGGTGGAGTTGTGGCAGCAGGAGGAGGAGGATCGTCGATCTCAATGACATCCGTCTTGGGTGTCAGTTCCCCACTCTCCCCCTTACGTAGGACTTTATAAATCAGGTCCTCAGAGAGCTTGCGTTGGCCCTCCTGCATGCCCTGCAATTTGGTGGCAGCCATGCAGGCAAAGGCCTCTGCAGGACTGGGGAAGGCTCTGAGGGACGCAGAAGCCTCCTGGATCAGCCTGTATGCTGAATCCTGCACAGGACTGGGAGTGGCCTTCCTGGCCCTTTTGTATGGCAGGTGGAGGGGAGGAACCTGAGACTCAGTCAGGCTGCGACTTGTCCCAGGCTTCTCTTGGCTGACACTTAGCCCCGCCTCCTCCTTGCTGACACTAATCCCCGCCTCCTCCTGGCTGACACTAATCCCCGCCTCCTCCTGGTTGCCACATTCCACAGCCTCCTCCTGGCTGAGGTCTTCCTGTGTATGAAAAAGGGACATAGTTTTAGTATTTTTTTCCATCAATCACACACAATTTTAACCTCCTGACTGCTGCAAATTGAATGTTAACAAATATAACAGACTATCCTTCTGAGCCCAGCAGTTTTCATTCTTGTCCCAATTTTGGGTGCCCACTACTGTCTATTGATATGTAAAACACTTTCAATAAATGATCAATAATAACATATAGTAAACATCATTTATTTATTGCCCAGAAATCTGTAGAAGAATGCTATACCTGGCTCCAGCTGGCCTCCTCCACTTCTTCCTGGCTGGAAGGCCCAGGTTGGACATCAGAAGCCTCAGCTGGTATGGAAGGAAGCGTGGAAGGAAGAGTAGAGAGGGATTCCCTGACTTCAGTGTGGTCTGACAGAAATCGCAGTCTCTCATAGTACCACAGCCTGGGGACATAAATGTCATCTGCTGCAGCTCCGGACCTCTGGGAATCTGTGACCTTCTTGCGCTCCCTCAGATATGTGCTCCTCAGGCCACCAATTCTAGCTTTTAAATAAGGGATGGTTGCTGTGGGGACCACCGGCTTCACCAACTCCAGCAGTTTCTCCAGCGCTGCCTGCCTCTTTTGTTTATGGTTATAGTGGGGGTGTCTCACTTGCCACAGACAGGGCAGCTCCCTGTACTTGTCAATAAACAGGGGCAGGAAATTGTGGTCGTTGAACCCATCCATTTTCTCTGCAAGACACAACACAAGACAAACCCTAATGTCAGGCCAAACTCCCCTAATCTTGTTACAATATAGGCTTCCATTTCAAAGCAGTATAGGCCCAAGTTTAGATCCTACCTTCGTTATCACGATCGGCGTCTCCGATGCTCCTTCCTCCGCTCACAGATCGTACGTAAGACGCGCGCGTGTTACGATTTATACACACTGCGCATGTGTATAACTCCGCCCGCCCCTGACGTCCTTTCTAGTCTATTCCCCGCCCCTTTTCGTTCGGCGCAGTGGGGGAAGAGCACATGGCGGATAGACAGCAGGATCATGCTAATTGTAGCAACGAGGAGGAGGAGGAGGAGGAGGAGGAAAGGCCGGAGCCTGAAACGTCCCGATCCAGAAGGAGATTGAAGGACTCAAATATGTCCTTTGGGGAAATGTTGGAGATGATGGATGTGACGGACCTGGCCGGGACAGAGGCTGTTGGAGAGGACTGGGTGCGGGCCTGTTGCCTTTTGATTATGGGCCCTAGCATTTGGGGGAATGATGCTCTCTGTGAGCTGTATGCCTAGGGACCATGGGGTTGGTGTTACTTTGGATTCAGCTCCATGTCCCCCCAAAAACACACAGACTCTGGGAACCCTTTATATGCCATATTAGAATGGTGACTGATTTATACCGTTGGGACTCGTACTGTTGAATGCTAATGTCATCAATTCTGCTATAATGTGTTTATTGTAAATAAGTCTAGTGTGGCTCTAAGAGTCTTTTCACCCATTGTTGTTTGTGTTAATTAACTGTGTGAAGCTCGGTGACCACAAGTCTGGGCGAAAGGTCATGTCTCAGTCACCTAGGCTGTATAAAGGATTAGATAATTAGCTCATGTTAATTAAGTTACAGTTGTATTGTTAGAGGAGGTTCCAACGGCATATAAAGTCTTGTAACTTTGATTCATAATAAACAGTCCATGTTAGCAGTGAAGCAAGTGTCGCCTTGTTTTCTGCTCAGAGAGGTTGGAATATCTGATATCTGTATACAGACTGGGAGGAAGTGGTATATGACGGAAGCACTCAAGCGGAGTGTGGGACGTTCCGTGACATTGGTGGCAAGCAGCGGGAAAGCTTCCTGCAGTCTGGGACATCCAAACTTCCATCTGGATCCAAGGTCCAGATAGCAGGAGAGGAGAGGAGAGGTACAGATACCAGCCGCCATGGATGAGGAATTCAGAAGGAGGCTGCGAGAGATGCAGATACAGCACAGAGGACCAGTATCGGAGCAGGTCCTGCTGGGATGGTGTGATTCTATTCGCTGCAAACTCTGGAAGGAAGCGCTAGCCCGTGAGCAGCGACACCAGGGAAAAATTCTCCCCTCCATCGTGGAAAGGTACTGGTCGCAGTACGGACTGCGGGTGCGGTTTTTGGGAGAAAAAACACACAAGAAGCAGACAGCTGAATTAAGCAGGCTGGTCTGGGCAGAGATAAAACTGGATGAGAGCTACAGAGCCCTCCGGTGGCATGTATCCCAAGCATGTCCCTGGATAGCGGATGACAGCCCAACGGAAGGCTTAAGCTATGGCGGCTTGGGACTGTTGTTTGTGAAGCTGACAGGGGACCCTAACTTTGGGAGTGATTTGGGGTGGCGGGTGGACGAAATCATGGATTTCAGAGAAGGGCTACTGAACATTTCGGAAGTGCACTGGGCACTGGAAGATTTGAAGTTTCTGGCCGTTCAAGAATGGGAGCTAGAGATCGCCTACAGACGGCTGCTAGACATTGCTCAGTGCCAGGGCTGGGCTCCCTTTGCCTGGGACTATCAGGAAATACCAGCTGACAACCCTGAAATCCTGGCTGAAGAGTCGGCAATGTGGCAGAGCAATAGTGTGCTTTGCCAACCTGCCCCCGCAGCTATGGAGGCGGAGGTCTTATGGCGGATGCAGCAAGTGCTGACTGACCTTGATGATCCTGTTTCTGTATGGGATGATCTTGGATGGAGGAATGTGCCTGTCCAGCAGCATGCCAGAGAATCTGCAGCGGAAAATCTGGAGATTGCCATCCCCACACCTGAAGTGCTGACAACCGGGCAGAGCACTGCTAACCTCTGCCCAGCACTGATAGCATCTTCTGGATTCCATGGACAGGAGATGGTAAACCTCCATCCCCAGATACCAGTTGCAGAGACGGGGGATTTAATAGACTTTTCTGCTGAGGAAGAACAACCTGATGAGCCTCCAGCAGAAGAGCTGCTATCAGGGCCAAAGTTCACTGTGTTCTGCCCAGCACTAACAGTGGCTTCGGCCTTCTTGAGAGAAGAGGTAGTCGGCCTTTCTCCCACAACACTGACAGGGACATGTGATTTTCTGCCAGCAGCATCTATGGAGTTAAAACAAACTTCTCCAGCTGAAGATCTGGTAACTGAACAGAGGGTCCAAGACCTCTGTCCCACTCTTTTACCAATTCCAGAGACTGGGGATTTAATAGACGTTTCTGTAGAGGAGGAACCACCTGGCAAACCCCCAGCAGAAGTGCTGGCAACCGGACAGAGGGTCCAAGATCTCACAGCAATTGTGGAGGCCCAAGGTGAGGAGGTGGCAGTCTATCGCGAGCTGCAGATCAGGATCCAAGGAGAGAATGCAGTCATCACCTCACAACTGCAGCTTGATCTGGTGTCGGTTGATGGGGCTTCAGTCCCCACCTGTATACCCCAGGGATGCTATGCAGTCGGCCCAGATCCCCAACAGCAGGATGGAGTGAGCCCAGTTCCCCTGTCTTCTCTCCAGCGGCAGAAAGGATTCCAGGGAGAAGGGCCAGTCCGGGCCTCTCCCCAGCGGCGGATATGTTCTCTGAGAGAGGCAGAGGATGGCTGGGTGAGTAATACTCTGTTTGGAATAATTTATTTGGGGTACTGTGTGGGTACAGGCATTAGAGGACTGGAACTGCTGACTAACTTCGGAGTCAACCCGTCTGGGGTCTCCTCCTGTGTTAGTCTCCTGCCGAAAGGGGAGAAATGTGACGGACCTGGCCGGGACAGAGGCTGTTGGAGAGGACTGGGTGCGGGCCTGTTGCCTTTTAAATATGGGCCCTAGCATTTGGGGGAATGGTGCTCTCTGTGAGCTGTATGCCTGGGGACCATGGGGATGGTGTTACTTTGGATTCAGCTCCATGTCCCCCCAAAAACACACAGACTCTGGGAACCCTTTATATGCCATATTAGAATGGTGACTGATTTATACCGTTGGGACTCGTACTGTTGAATGCTAATGTCATCAATTCTGCTATAATGTGTTTATTGTAAATAAGTCTAGTGTGGCTCTAAGAGTCTTTTCACCCATTGTTGTTTGTGTTAATTAACTGTGTGAAGCTCGGTGACCACAAGTCTGGGCGAAAGGTCATGTCTCAGTCACCTAGGCTGTATAAAGGATTAGATAATTAGCTCATGTTAATTAAGTTACAGTTGTATTGTTAGAGGAGGTTCCAACGGCATATAAAGTCTTGTAACTTTGATTCATAATAAACAGTCCATGTTAGCAGTGAAGCAAGTGTCGCCTTGTTTTCTGCTCAGAGAGGTTGGAATATCTGATATCTGTATACAGACTGGGAGGAAGTGGTATATGACGGAAGCACTCAAGCGGAGTGTGGGACGTTCCGTGACAGTGGACATCCTGAAGAAGGCCGACTATGATGGAAAGTATGGGCCTTACCCCAACCCCAATGTCCGAAAGGCCAAGATCATGGCGAAAGTGGTCAGGAGTCTGCACCGGAAATTCGGGGTACGACGATCGAAAGATCAGCTCAGGAAGCGGTGGTCAGACCTGAAATTACGAGAACACGAGCAGTACACAAAGATCCGGAGAGTGCTGCAAAAAAGTAAGTAGTTGTGCTGTGTTCCTATTCTTTTTGTGTTTATTACGTTCGTGCTGCTCCATGTGCTTTTAGGAACTGTTGTACAGTTTAAAATGTCAACTTTCATGTTCATGGGCACATTATTCGTTCGGATCACACATTTTTATTTCAGACTATAAAATACCATTGTTTAGCCCATATGCATTTGGCCACCATTTTGACGCCCTATACTTGGCTTCAAAGAATTGGGTTGTGTAGATGGCTTTGTTACTAGAATGAAATGCAAACTAGATTGTGTGTAAGGAGAGGACACTCAACAGCTGTTTTCACATCTGGACACTGGAGCACTACTGTGGGACACAAGAACACCATTTTTATTAGGGGGGGGCACACAGGTGCTCCAATGTATACTATAGGGGGGGGCTACATCTGTGAAGCTTGTACTAAACAGGTAAAGTATTGCAGCTCGACAAAGGACACTAAAAAAGCTACATCTTGGAACTCGGCTAAAATAGATAATTGTACCCCACTTCCAAGCAATGTTTCATCTTTATAGTTCTGACATTAAATATCTGTGTGCTAATTATACCATTTTTGTTTTACATAGGGGAGAAAAGACTCAGAGGACACCCCTCATCTGAGGAGACCAGAGCCCCCCCCCTCTGGAAGAAGGGGAAATCCCCCCAACACAAGATGAGCAGGAGGATGAAGATGTGGTGGAACTAGTCACCACAACAGGTGAGTGTCTGCGACCACAGGCTCAGATAAGAGATGGATGGCGGCATTTTTTTGGAAACCTAATTTATTTTGGGTTCCTCTCTTTTTAGGTGATCGTGAGGTTGTGGATGAAGATCCTTTCACATCCGAAAGTGCCCAGATCCTGATCGGGGAGATCATGGGGTGTAATTTACAATTGGAAAACATCAAGCAAAACATCAATGATGTTATTCCAAAATATAAAAACATCATTGATGTTTTGGGGCGAGTTTAAAACCCCTCCAAATCACTTTCTTCTTTTGTCTGCTACAATGTGCGAAATGTTTTTGTGATTTTTCCCAAAGCCAAATTAGGAGGATGCATACAGTGTGTCAACATGTGCTATCTGCCATCACGGGAGATCAATGGACGCGTTTTGGGGGTGCGACCCCTTCCTCAATAATAAAGTAGCGGTGAGGAAGGGCTTTCTCTACCCAAAACACGTCCCTTGATCCCCCCTGATGGCAGATAGCACATGTTGACATTGGGAAATTTGTGTGCATCTTCCAAATTTGGCTTTTCCAGGGGTGATTTTCCCCCATCTGAACGCAATATCAAACACAGTTCCTAAATACTGATGTCTGATATTGCCTTCAAGTTCTATCTAATGTGAACTTTGTAAGATCAAGATTTGTGTCTTTCTTGTTGGTTTTACACAGGCCTGTTTTCTATAAAATGCACATTTTGATTTTGGATAATGACACCACAAAAATTGTTATACAACAAACATGTTGGTTTGTCAGAAAAACCTTTGGTAAATGCACATGTGATTGTGCAGGTATTAAAAAGATTGTTCATCAAGAATGTGTGGATTATTGTCTCAACGCTACAACACTTTTGGGGTGATGTAATTGTTGTTTTATGAGAAAATGGGGGTAATTTCCTAAGGGGAAATCCACTTTGCACTACAAGTGCAGTTTCAGTGCAGTTGCAAGTGCACTTGTAGTGAAAAGTGTCTTTGCATTTAGTAAATAACAGCCAACAGTGCTTTGTATAAGGTTACACAATCACGACATTTTCTGGACTCCACACATTTCTGTCAGGGTCAGCTCAAACAAACACAAGCAGTAAATGTCCACAAAGAAGAGCCTGGGGGGAGATGCCTGTCGAGAACTTGAGGTCCTGCAGGCTTCTCCCTGTGGCCAAATACCGCAGGGTAGCGACGAGCCTCTGCTCCGGAGTGATGGCTTGCCTCATGCAGGTATCCTGCCTGCTGATATAAGGGGTCAGCGAAGCCAACAAACGGTGAAATACGGGGTCCGTCATCCTGAGAAAGTTCCTGAAATCATCAGGATTATTCTCACAGATCTCACAGAGCAAAGGCATATGACAGAACTAGTCACGCTGAAGCAACCAATTCTTGGTCCATGAACTCCTCCCCACCCTGTTCATGGACTGGACTTGTGTCAAGGTCAGGACCCCAACACCAAGCCCCCGCACAGCACGAACTGTACGAGGAGTACGCATACGAAACATGGCTAGAAAACGGTCGGCTGCTCAGAACGAAGTAACAGAACGCACTGAAGAACAGCAAGGCCTGTGAAGAGCGACCTGAAAACCAGTAACGAATGAACAAGAATACAATGACTACCTAAAGTCACGCGGAACTTGCTGCACGCACTGAAGAGCAGATACAAACCCACAAGCACAAACTGAACGGCAGAAAACGATCTGAAAGCCACGAGTCTGAAAAAGCACGAATCGTCTCTCACCAAACTTTTACTAACACGAGATTAGCAAAAGGAGCCCAAAGGGTGCCGTGCTTGGTTCTGAACCGGCCTTTTCTAGTCTCGTCGTACGTGGTGTACGTGACCGCGTGGTTGTCGATCGGAAATTCCGACAATTTTGTGCGACCGTGTGTAGGCAAAACAAGTTTGAGCCAACATCTGCCGGAAAAAATCCTAGGATTTTGTTGTCGGAATGTCCAAACAAAGTCCGACCGTGTGTAGGGGGCATAAGAGTGGCAAGGATGTGGAATTCCCTTCCACAGGCGGTGGTCTCAGCGGGGAGCATTGATAGCTTCAAGAAACTATTAGATAATCACCTGAATGACCGCAACATACAGGGATATATAATGTAATACTGACACATAATCACACACATAGGTTGGACTTGATGGACTTGTGTCTTTTTTCAACCTCACCTACTATGTAACTATGTAACAACCAATGGATGTGCCCAAGCATGGTCACTTGACAGAGGACATGATAATACTTCCCCCACTTAGTATCTGACAACAACCAACACTGGAAATTCTGGTGCTGGCTATGACTGAAGAAGGAACAGCTGGTAACTTTGGCAAGGATAAGATCAGTGGGTCCCCTTTATACAGACACTGACACTTCAAGGTAAGAGTCAGGTTGATTTACTAAAGGCAAATAGACTTTTTACTTTTCAAGAGAAATTACATTTTGCAAAGTAACTTTTTCCAGAGCTTAGTGAATGAGATAACACTCTGCTGACTTACATTGTCCAATCAAGTGTAAGCAGAAATACTGCTTTTTCCATTTTCCTTGCACGTGATTGGGTATTCTTTACAAAGTAAACTTTCACCATAGTAAGTTCTGTGAAAAATGCCCATGCAAAGTGAACAGCCTATTTTTCTTTAGTAGCTCAGACCCAGTGTCTCTTTAACAGGGGTGTAATCCACAGGGAGGTCCAATTCCCAAGATATGGTAGTGCCGTCTAATAGGTGTGTCTGATTCACAAGACTGGCTGAATACAGTTACAAATCCTTCCACAGGTAGAACTATTCACATATATTTTATGTGTTAAATAAAACACTGAGCCTGTAGTTGCTTAAATATATTCTTTAAATTAAATTGAATGCATGCAAAAACTTTGTGATAACGTATCAGAATCAAAATGTGTTTATTAACAGTGACAATCATTTGTTAGAAGTAAATAACAGATTCTGTGATCAGTATAATATCTATATACCAAATTCTCTTTTTTTTTTTTAATCAGATGTCCCTTTACCAACATAAAAGTATATACTTGAAGTACATGACTGATTTAACCTATTCCCACACTCAATTTGTAGATTAAAGTTTGTCATTATAAGGCCCTGTCCTCAGGGAATGGTAACCTACATTTCATTGTGGAAGTAGAAACCTGTGCAGCATGGTTCCTAGTCACCGACAGTGCTATTCTCTCACTAATGATTGGAAACCATGCTGATTGGTTCTAGATTTTGTGATCAGTAGGACAGCCATTCATGATGATCTAATGGGTTTGTTTACAAAATAAATCTGTTGGCTCAGCTGTCATTGTGCCTTGCACAGAGAGCGATGCTGTGACTGACACTGTACGATTTTGTCAGTTAAAAAAAAAAAATAGAAAAGTTAATAAGAGCAAACTGTTAATAGCTAATTGCCTAGTTTTAACCTTTTTATTCATTTTTTTCGGCTTATATTAATGACATAAGTAATTCTTAAAGCAGGATATCAATGAAAACCCTTATTTTTTTTTCCAAGTAAAATATAGGCAACTTGGGACATTTTTGCACCATGTTAGCCATTGACTAATGCAGAAAGTTTGGAGTTTAAACGAAAAGTATAGGGTTAGAATAAAATAAACAACTATACTTAGGTGGCTGCAGCACTGATCCCAGCTACAGCTGTCCCCAACCGCCTCTAAGACTAAGAACTGAGGGGAGGCTGACAATGGCTGGGCTATGAAAACCTATGGGGGATGTCATGGCACCCAGAATCCTCAACTTCTGTTGAGCACTGCCTTACACAGAGCTACAAGACCAGAGCAGACTGAAAATAGATACACATATCTTTTTTTTTGTTTACACATGTGATCCATACATATAATGAAACCAAAACAAATAAGTTTAGAAATGAAGTTATGTGTAATAAAATGGAATGACACAGGGAAAAAATATTGAACACATGAAGAAAGGGAGGTGCAAAAAGACATGGAAAGCCAAGACACCAGCTGAAATCTATCAGTAATTAGAAAGCAATCCTGCCCCTTGTCAGTGCAAATTAATATCAGCTGGTTCAGTCTCAACTGACGGCCAATAGAAAAGTGTCTCATTACCAAAGTGTCACAAAAGAAACATCTCATGATGGGTAAAAGCAAAGAGCTCTCTCAAGACCTTCAGTGGAGCCATAATCTGGAAGTGGAAAGAACATCATTTTACCATAAACCGGCCATGACCAGGTGCTCCTTGCAAGATTTCTGACAGAGGAGTAAAAAGAATTATCAGAAGACTTGTCCAAGAGCCAAGGACCACTTGTAGAAAGCTTCAGAAAAAATGAGAATTAGCAGGTACAATTGTTTCAAAGAAAACCATAAGTAATGCACTCAACCGCCATGGTCTGTATGCATGCTCACCACACACTACTCCATTATTGAAGAAAAAGCATGTTGAAGCTCATTTAAAGTTTGATGCACAACATTTAGACAAGCCTGTGAAATACTGAGAGAATATAGTCTGGTCAGATGACACCAAATTTTAACTCTTTGGATGCCATAATACACACCATGTTTGGAGGTTAAATGGCACTGCACATCACCCCAAAAACACCATACCAACAGTAAAGTTCGGAGGTGGGAACATCATGGTGTTGGGCTGTTTTTCAGAATACGGTACTGGCAAATTTGATGTCATTGAGGGAAGGATGAATGGAAAAATGTAGCAAGACATTCTTGATAAAAATCTGCTGCTATCTACCAGGATGATGTAGATGAAACGAGGGTGGACATTTCAGCAAGATATTGATCCCAAACACAAAGCCAAGGAACCTGTCCTTGGTTTCAAAAAAAGAAAATAAAGCTGCTATATGGCCCAGTCAATTACCTGACTTAAATTCAATAGAAAATGTATGGAAATAACTAAAGATCAGAGTTCATTGAAGAGGCCCACCACATCTTCAAGATTTGAAGACTGTGTGAAAGAATGGGCCAAAATCACACCCACGCAATGCATGCGACTTGTTTCTCCATACAGGACGCATTTTGAACCTGTCATTACCAACAAAGGATTTTGTACGAAGCATTAACCACTTAAGGACAGAGCCTCGTTTTGAGATTTGGTGTTTACTGGTTTAAAACAGTTTTTTTTGCTAGAAAATTACTATGAACGCCCAAACATTATTATATATTTATTTTTCAAACACCCTAGAGAATAAAATGGTGGTTGTTGCAATACTTTCTGTCACACCGTATTTGTGCAGCGGTTTGGGAAAAAATACACTTTTTTGAATTAAAAAATAAGACTGTTGTAAAGTTAGCACAATTTTTTTTATATTGTGAAAGATGATGTTACACTAAGTAAATTGATACCCAACCTGTCACGCTTCAAAATTGCGCCCGCTCGTGGAATGGCGACAAACTTTTACCCTTAAACATCTCCATAGGCAATGTTTAAAATATTCTACAGGTTGCATGTTTTGAGTTACAGGAGGTCTAGGACTAGAATTATTGCTTTTGCTCTAACGATCGCAGCGATACCTCACATGTGTGGTATGAACACTGTTTACATATGTGGACTCTACTCACGTATGCGTTCCCTTCTGTGCACGAGCTCATCGGGACGGGGCGCGTTAAAAAAATATTATTTTTTTCTTGTTTATTTTGATCTTTTTTCCAACTCAGTGATTCTGTTTTTGATTTTTTAAATTTTTTTCTGACATGGTTGTGTTATATCTTTCAATTGGATGTTATAAGTATCACTAGTAAATACAGCTGGATAAAACAAAAACTGTGTCTGTTTTCATTTCAAGCTGCAAAACAACAAAATTTGACAATTTTAAAGGGGGATGAATCTTTTCTATATCCACTGTAGTTCTCAATGAAATTGGCTGCATGTTTGGGGCCATTATCCTGCAGCAGAATACATTTGTAGCCTTTTACAAACCTCCCTGATGGTAGGACGCAATGGATACATATCTGCCTGTATATGCCAGCATTGAGGACACCATTGATCCAGACTAGGGATGAGCTTCGAGTTCAAGTTGAACTCATGTTCGACTCGAACATCGGCTGTTCGCAAGTTTGCTGAACAGCAAACAATTTGGGGTGTTTGTGGCAAGTTCAAAAGCCGCGGAACACCCTTTAAAAGTCTATGGGAGAAATCAAATTAAAAAATGCTAATTTTAAAGGCTTATATGCATGGTATTGTCATAAAAAGTGTTTGGGGACCTGGGTCCTGCACCAGGGGACATGGATCAATGCAAAAAAAAGTTATAAAAACAGCTGTTTATGGTTCAGGAAGGGGGGCTCTCTCGTCCCCCCCCCCTCTTTTCCTGCAGCCTGCCAGGTTGCGTGCTTGGATAAGGGTCTGGTATGGATTTTTGGAGGGACCCCACGCCTTTTTTTTTTGTTTTAATTTTGACGTGGGGTTCCCCTTAATATCCATACCAGACCTGAAGGGCCTGGTATGGAATTTAAGGGGACCCCCATGTCATTTTTTTTTTAAATTTTGGTTTGGGGTTCCCCTGTGGGGAAATCCCATGCTGTTTTTATCAATGAACTTTTATGTGTATTGTCGGACCGACAATTCATATAACCGCGAGTACTTTTAAATTACTTTTTTTCCTTTGAAATGTCATTTTGCTGTCAGACTGTTCTAAACACAGGAAACATGTGCCCCTTTACAGGCATACTATAGACACCCCCCAGGTACGAAATTTAAAGGAATATTACACTTTTATTGTTTCACTTTAAGCATTATTAAAATCACTGCTGCCAAAAAAAGTCAGTTTTTAAAACATTTTTTTTTGCATTGATCCATGTCCCCTGGAGCAGGTCTC
Source organism: Aquarana catesbeiana (assembly GCF_042186555.1). Taxonomy (NCBI): domain Eukaryota; kingdom Metazoa; phylum Chordata; class Amphibia; order Anura; family Ranidae; genus Aquarana; species Aquarana catesbeiana. The sequence continues at coordinate 216,620,052 of NC_133331.1, read as the reverse complement.
AGGTCCCCAAACACTTTTTATGACAATAACTTGCATATAAGCCTTTAAAATTAGCACTTTTGATTATTCATGTTTGAGTCCCATAGACTTTAACGTTGTTCGCGCGTTCGAACACATTTTTTGCCTGTTCGCATGTTCTGGTGCGAACCAAACAGGGGGGTGTTCGGCTCATCCCTGATCCTGACCAAATTTCTAACTCCATTTGCAGAAATGCAGCCCCAAAATTGCAAGGAACCTCCACCATGTTTCGCTGTTGCCTGCAGACCATTATTGTGACGTTCTCCACCCCTTTGCGAACAAACTGCCTCCTGCTACAGCCAATTATTTCAAATGTTGACTTATCATTCCTGCTGCCATTTTTCACCACCCCAGTTCCTATGTTTTTATGCATAGTTGAGTCACTTAGCCTTGTTTCCATATCGGTCCAACACTGCTGGACATCCCTCCATGTCAAAGGGAAGTAAGCATGATGTGTCTTTAGTCTGCTGCATTAAGTATCCTTGGGGGACCACTGCATCTACTGTCCTCAACGTTGCCTGTTTCTTTGTGCTTCTTCAAAAGAGCTTAACTGGCTCCAGACAGAGTTATACTGCGGCAGGTTGGCCGGCTGCAGGAAGCGTCATAGCTATACATTGCACACGCCTACCCCCCCACCGGCCACGACAAATGGATTCAATTCAGAACCAATCAATCACCAGGCCCAGGCCAATGAAATCTGGCATGGACCTGGTGATCGGTCCTGGCAAATGTGATCCTTCCCCTGTCGTGTAACTGTAAACACTGACAGGGGAAATGATGTCATCTCTCCTCGTGTCTGTCTTTTCCGTTCCAGACCGAGGAGAGATAACATCTAATAGTAAGTACACCAACACTACACTGACACCAGGTCACGTAGGCACATATTTCACCCCCCCATCACCCCCCAATCACCCCCCCAGTTAAACCCTTCACCACCTGCCACTCTTTCACCCAGTACAGCATTCAGATTTTTTTTGATCGCTGTACTGGTGTCATTAGTGACAAAAAAATCAGCATTAGGGTAATTACTCTTAGGCCCAGATAGGTACAGTCAGGTCCATAAATATTGGGACATCAACACAATTCTAATCTTTTTGGCTCTATACACCACCACTATTGATTTGAAATGAAAGAAACAAGATGTGCTTTAACTGTAAACTTTCAGCTTTAATTTGAGGGTATTTACATCCAAATCAGGTGAACGGTGTAGGAATTACAACAGTTTGTATATGTGCGTCCCACTTTTTAAGGGACCAAAAGTAATGGGACAGTTGGCTGCTCAGCTGTTCCATGGCCAGGTGTGTGTTATTCCCTCATTATCCCATTTACAAGGAGCAGATAAAAGGTCCAAAGTTCATTTCAAGTGTGCTATTTGCATTTGGAATCTGTTGCTGTCAACTCTCAATATGAAATCCAAAGAGCTGTCACTATCAGTGAAGCAAGCCATCATTAGGGTGAAAAAACAAAAATAACCCATCAGAGAGATAGCAAAAACATTAGGTGTGGCCAAATCAACTGTTTGGAACATTCTTAAAAAGAAAGAGTGCACCGGTGAGCTCAGCCAAAAGACATGGAAGACCACGGAAAACAACTGTGGTGGATGCCCGAAGAATTCTTTCCCTGTTGGCCAGATCAAGAACACTCTCCAGGAGGTAGGTGTATGTGTGTCAAAGTCAACAATCAAGAGAAGACTTCACCAGAGTGAATACAGAGAGTTTACCACAAGATGTAAACCATTGGTGAGCCTCAAAAACAGGAAGGCCAGATTAGATTTTGCCAAACAACATCTAGAAAAGCCTTTACAGTTCTGGAACAACATCCTATGGACAGATGAGACCAAGATCAACTTGTACCAGAGTGATGGGAAGAGTAGAGTATGGAGAAGGAAAGAAACTGCTCAAGATCCAAAGTATACCACCTCATCAGTGAAGCATGGTGGTGGTAGTGTCATGGTGTGGGCATGTATGGCTGCCAATGGAACTGGTTCTCTTGTATTTATTGATGATGTGACTGCTGACAAAAGCAGCAGGATGAATTCTGAAGTGTTTCAGGCAATATTATCTGCTCATATTCAGAAAAATGCTTCAGAACTCATTGGACGGTGCTTCACAGTGCAGATAGACAATGACCCGAAGCATACTGCGAAAGCAACCAAAGAGTTTTTTAAGGGAAAGAAGTGGAATGTTATGTAATGGCCAAGTCAATCACCTGACCTGACCTGTATCCGATTGAGCATGCATTTCACTTGCTGAAGACAAAACTGAAGGGAAATTGCCCCAAGAACAAGCAGGAACTGAAGACAGTTGCAGTAGAGGCCTGGCAGAGCATCACCAGGGATGAAACCCAGCGTCTGGTGAGGTCTATGCATTCCAGACTTCAGGCTGTAATTGACTGCAAAGGATTTGCAACCAAGTATTAAAAAGTGAAAGTTTGATGGATGATTGTTAATCTGTCCCATTACTTTTGGTCCCTTAAAAAGTGGGAGGCACATATACAAACTGTTGTAATTCCTACACCGTTCACCTGATTTGGATGTAAATACCCTCAAATTAAAGCTGAAAGTCTGCAGTTAAAGCACATCTTGTTCATTTCAATTCAAATCCATTGTGGTGGTGTATAGAGCCAAAAAGATTAGAATTGTGTCGATGTCCCAATATTTATGGACCTGACTGTATATGGACCCCCCCCTAATAATGGTTTAACCCCTTGATCACCCCTGTCACCAGTGATCACTGTATAAGTGTCACCGGTGACGCAGTTTAGCTAGTTTATTTTTTATAGCATCAGGGCACCCGTCGTATTTTACTCAATAAAGGTTTAACCCCCTGATCACCCGGCGGGTGATCAAAGTTAGGTTTTAGTGTCAGATAGGGTCTGAATCGCTCCAGGCAGCATCAGGTTATTGCCAGTAGCGCTAACACTCACTCACGCACCATACGCCTCCCTTAGTAGTATAGTGTCTGAACGGATCAATATCTGATCAGATCTATACTAGCGTCCCCAGTAGGGATGAGCCAAACACCCTCGGTTCGGTTTGCATCCAGAACATGCGAACAGGCAAAAAATTTGTTCGAACAAGCGTCGGCTTGTAGAATCCCGACTTAGACGGGGGGAGAGAGCCTGCTTGAGGTGTAATAATTTGTTAGCAGTGAAGTGGATGGATTCACGGAAGGTTTTCTTTCTGTCCTCGCTTCACGCAGACACGGCAGTCCAAATTCCTACTGGCGACTGGTGTTGTGGAGAAACCCCTCTGTGTCCACGAATACAACCTTAACATGGGAGGGGTGGACCTCAATGACCAGTTGTTGGCGCCGTACCTAATTGCCCGTAAGGCCAGACATTGATACAAAAAAGTGTCTGTATATTTATTTCAATTGGCTCTGCTGAACGCTTTTGTGCTATACAAAGCTTCAGGATGGACAGTATCCTTCCTTAGATTCCAGGAAGAGATTGTCAGAGCCCTTCTGTTTCCAGACGGTGCTTTGGCCCACCTTCCCAACGCAAATGCATGGAGCCAGCTGCATGAGAGGCATTTTCCTTATATCCTCCATGGTACCCCTACCCAAAGAAGATGTCGTGTCTGTAGTAAACGCTGATTTAGGCATGACACCTGCTTTTATTGTCCTGACCAACCTGGTCTCTGCATCGGTGACTGTTTGGAATGCTACCACACACTAGTTGAGTATTAGCATAGGGTACAGCATTACACAGCACACGTACACAGGGTCTTGAAAGATGTGATGACCATCACATTTTGAGAGACCCTATTCTGCAACGTTCAGTTTACAGTTTTTTACAGTTTTTATAAAAGTGAAAAAGTGAAAAAAAAAACACACAAAAACACAAAGAATATAAAATAAAAAATCCAAAAATAGTTGTGGTTGTATTTTTCTTCTCTCTCTCTATTGTTCTCTCTCTTATGTTCGCTCTCTACTGTCCGCTCTACTGTTCGCTCACTATTGTTCTATAGCATGGGGGCAGTGGTGGAGGATCGATTTGCTCCTAACATTAGGGGCGGATTGCCCCCATGCTTCGGCATATATTTTTTTAGGCACACATTGCAATGTTTTATTTTTACTATGTTTTATTGTATTTGCTTTGCAGGTATGGTAAGTTTTACTGTTATGCCCTGTACACACGGTCGGATTTTCCGATGGAAAATGTGCGATCAGAGCTTGTTGTTGGAAATTCCGACCGTGTGTGGGCTCCATCGGACTTTTTCCATTGGATTTTCTGACACACAAAGTTTGAGAGCAGGCTATAAAATTTTCCGACGACAAAATCCGATCGCATCAATTGCGACTGTTTGTGGACAATTCCGACGCACAAAGTGCCACGCATGCTCAGAAGAAATTCCAAAACGGAACAGCTCGGTCTGGTAAAATAAGCGTTCCGAATGCATATAGCACTTTCATCAGGCTGCAATGTTTAAAATTGTTTAATGCAGCGCACTCTGTTCTTCTTTATAATGCTTGAAGAATGAAGCAGTTTTGCTGCTCATATTCATGCAGACTTCTCACAAACTTCTTTCTTTATTATTTCTCGTGATTTCATTAATATATTTTGATTTGTCACATCTGACAAAAAAGATATATGTTTTTTTTTGGGTTTGTATTTTTTTCAAGCCTGATCGTGTTTTTATTATTTTATTTTTTTTTATTTTACTCGAGAATATTTTTGGGTGTGTTTTGTGTGTCAAGTTACCACAACACCATTATTATCTTGTATTATTTAATCTCAAGGAGATTGCTTGGTGTTGGTGTCTCTTGTTAATTTCACATTGTATTTTAGAAATGTACCTGCCTCCTCACAAACAAACTGTCCTTTTTGAAGGAAAACATACATAGGCGAGTATAATTGAAACAAAAAATCCTTTATTAAGGGCTCAGAACCAAACAAAGAGGGAGGCAACGCTGGAGAAACATCAGAAATTGGCGAAGCCTTTGGCCCCCAGGGCAGACATCAATTATTATTCAGTGAAGGTGCACAGATCCTGATTGGGGAGATCATGGGGTGTAATAGGGACTTGGAAAACATCCAGAAAAACATCAATGATGTTAAAAACAAAATGAAGAACATCATTGATGTTTTAGGGAGAGTTTAAAACACCTCCAAACCCCTTCTTTTTTGTGGTATTTGTAAAGTAAAAATTTTTAACATTTTTTGCGATTTTATAGAAAAGCCAAATCTGGAAGATACACACAGTGTGTCAACATGTGCTATCTGCCATCACGGGAGATCAATGCAGGTGTTTTCTGGGTGCAACCCCTTCCTCAATAATAGGGATGAGCTGAACACCCCCCAGTTCGGTTCGCACCAGACCCTGCGAATGGACCCAAAATTCGCGTGAACGTTAGAAACCCATTGACGTCTATGGGACTCGAACGTTCAAAATCAAAAGTGCTCATTGTAAAGGCTAATTTGCATGGTATTGTCCTAAAAAGGGTTTGGGTACCCGAGTCCTGCCCCAGGGGACATGTATCAATGCAAAAAAACTTTTAAAAATTGCCGTTTTTTCGGGAGCAGTGATTTTAATGATGCTTAAAGTAAAAAAAAAAAAAAAGTGAAATATTCTTTTAAATATCATACCTGGGGGTGTCTATAGTATGCCTGTAAAGTGGTGCGTGTTTCCCGTGCTTAGAACAGTCCCTGCACATATGTTGGGTCCTGGCAATATGGATGAAAATCAGTGAGACAAATGGCATGGGTACCCCCCAGTCCATTACCAGGCCCTTTGGGTCTTGTATGGATATTAAGGGGAACCCCGCACCCAAATTAGAAAAGAAACGTGTGGGGCCCCCAGGCCCTATATACTCTGAACAGCAGTATACAGGCGGTGCAAACAAGACAGGGACTGTAGGTTTGTTGTTAAATAGAATCTGTTTGTAATTTTGAACTGGTACATTTTTAACGTGTTTAGCTCCAGCCAAAAAATCTATTTTAAGCTTTTTGGAAAACATAGGGAAGGGTTATCACCCCTGTGAGATTTGTTTTGCTGTCTGTGCTCCTCTTCAGAAGATTTCACCTCACTTTTTGTCCCAATGACAAATGTTTTTTGAAAATTTTGGGTTTTTGTGAAACAAGGATTAGTGATAAAGCATCAGTGGAAAGTAGAAAAGTTTTTCCCATATTAACTCTTACAGGAGAGAATTTCCTTTCCTAGGGGTAGATTTCGTCTCACTTCTGTTTTCTCCTTCCGTTGCAAGTAGGAGTCGTTTGTAAGTTGGATGTTTGAAAGTAGGGGCCTGCCCTATATATTCAGCAGAAATTTGGGCCTTAGGTGTTGTTGTGGCCACAACACTGTAAGCCCTCACAGGGCCCTGCTGTGAAATATTAGATCAAGAATTTTAATTACATGCCGCTGTTGAGCAGGGGCAGAAAAATTGGGCCTTTGGTGGTGGTGGTGCTGGTGCCACAACACTGTAATGCCCCATACACACAGTCGGACATTGATCGGACATTCCTACAACAAAATCCTAGGATTTTTTCCGACAGATGTTGGCTCAAACTTGTCTTGCATACACACGGTCACACAAAGTTGTCGGAAAATCCGATCATTCTGAACACGGTGACATAAAACACGTACGTCGGGACTATAAATGGGGCAGTATCCAATAGCTTTCATCTCTTTATTTATTCTGAGCATGCGTGGCACTTTGTGTGTCGGATTTGTGTACACACGATCGGAAATTCCGACAACGGATTTTGTTGTCGGAAAATTTTATAGCCTGCTCTCAAACTTTGTGTGTCGGAAAATCTGATGGAAAATGTGTGATGGAGCCTAAACACGGTTGGAATTTCCGACAACAAGGTCCTATCACACATTTTCCGTTGGAAAATCCTACCGTGTGTACAGGTCCTCACAGATACTCTTGGTGGGTGCAGAAACGGGCCCTGCTGTGAAATATTAGCTCAAGAATTCTATTTGCATGCCCCTGTTAAACAGGGGCTGAAAAATTGGGCCTTAGGCACTGGTGCTGGTGCCACAACACTGCAACCCCTCACAGATACTCTAGTTGGAGTGCAGGAACTAGCCCTGCTGCAAAGAATTGCATCAAAAATTGTAATTACATGCCCCTGTTAAATAGGGGCTGAAAAATTGGGCCTTAGGCACTGGTGCTGGTGCCACAACACTGCAACCCCTCACAGATACTCTAGTTGGAGCGCAGGAACTAGCCCTGCTGCAAAGAATTGCATCAAAAATTGTAATTACACGCCCCTGTTAAACAGGGGCTGAAAAATTGGGCCTTAGGCACTGGTGATGGTGCCACAACACTGCAACCCCTCACAGATACTCTAGTTGGAGTGCAGGAACTAGCCCTGCTGCAAAGAATTGCATCAAAAATTGTAATTACACGCCCCTGTTAAACAGGGGCTGAACAATTGGGCCTTAGGCACTGGTGCTGGTGCCACAACACTGCAACCCCTCACAGATACTCTAGTTGGAGCACAGGAACTAGCCCTGCTGCAAATAATTGCATCAAAAATTGTAATTACATGCCCCTGTTAAACAGGGGCAGAAAAATTGGGCCTTAGGCACTGGTGCTGGTGCCACAACACTGCAACCCCTCACAGATACTCTAGTTGGAGTGCAGGAACTAGCCCTGCTGCAAAGAATTGCATGAAAATTTGCAATTACATGCCCCTGTTAAACAGGGGCTGAAAAATTGGGCCTTAGGCACTGGTGGCGAGACTGGCGGCGCCCAGAACCAAAAATGTTCTTACAAGCTATCATCATGATCATTGAGGAGGAAGAGGATAATTACTCAGTATAACAGGATAGTCACTCAGCATCAGCATAGGCAGTCTTTGAAGGGATCTGACATTTCAAAACAATTTATTCGGTTACATCAGCATCAGGTGCTTGGTAGCTGGTGGTGATCCAAGACTGATTCATTTTTATGAAGGTCAGTCAATTGACTGACTCGGTGGACAGACGCACCCTGTGATCGGTTATAAAGCCTCCAGCAGCACTGAATGTGCATGCCGAAAGAATGCTGGATGCAGGACAGGCCAGTAGCTCAATTGCATACTGTGCAAGCTCTGGCCAGTGATCCATCCTCAAGACCCAGTAACCCAGAGGATTTTCGGTGGGAAAGGTGTCCAAGTCAGATCTTGCCCCTAGGTATTCCTGCACCATGTAAAACCAAAGGAAGAGATGCGCCCCAAAGGGGATGATATGGGCAGTGTATCGCCGGAAAATGTGAAAATGGTGCAGGGGTCAAGTACACAAATGTGGTTAAAATTTTATACAAAAGTTTTTATTGATAACAAGGTATACAAAAATATCTAAGATATAAAATCAAAAAAGTGGAAGATACAATGAACAATATAATCAAACTGCTAAGGTGCTGTAGTACGTCATCCCAGCAAATTACAATATTGGCCTACTGGGGTGAGGGTACGGCAACACGCTACATGTTTCGGAATACAGAGAGACTCAATTCCCTCTGTAATGTGTGTTTCCTTCTTCAGGAGTTTCAGGGGAGCAGTTTGGATAAATTTCTAAGGAAAAGAAAGAGGATATATATATATGGGTATATAGCAGTAATTGTATTTTGCACCAACATAAAATATAAAACGATTATATCTCTGAGTATAGGAGACTGTTATATTCCAAGCAGAGCATACAGGCAGAGCAAAATCTCAATCTGAACAAGCATAAATGTGTAAATGTGTAAATGTACTCACAGAACATTTGTCTCTTCAGCAAGGACATTACACACATGTGTCACGAGAGATAGGCTCCCACATCCTTCAGTCCCAAGGATTAGACTGGTTAGTCAAGAAATTCAAGCATTAAGTATAGTTGAGTGGATGGAATAAAGAAGGGAAAGTCTAAGGTGCTTCGCAAATTTTGGCCATGGTGATGATCCCCACAGAGGCGGCAAGCCAGGGCTCACAAGAGCCACTAATGCTGGGCGGACTGGACACACATCTACAAGATCAATAGGAAGAAGTGAGGAGTATGCATCTATGGTTAGAAACATTAAGCTGAGGGGACCCGGCCTCAAAAGTTGGGCTGTGTGTGAGGGCCAGGTGCGTGATGTGATGCGCACGTAGTGGGGGAGGGGCCTGATGACGGAGCCGAGGAAGCGGGCGGCTGAGCTCGAGGCTGCCTGCGAGGTGGAGCTGACATCGCGCCACATGCAGAGCAGTGGCGGCGGCGTTGGTCGGTACGCCTCGGACCGCCTGGACCCCCGCGGTGTTTTCGCCTCCACGCTCCCCTCCCGGCCCTCTTTGCATTGTTGTGGGAACGCACCGGCTTCTTTTAGGGATTCCGGACGGCCTCGCATCCTAATACCTCCCCCCCACATTGATACACCAATAATCCTTGGAAAGCTGGATGAAGGAAGGACACCATGCGCTGTGCATGGTAGGATTATAAGACATTCAACAATCACAAAAGCATCCACAATTTCCAGGGACACAAGGTCTAGTCCGTGGCTGAGTCGGTAAGCTAATGAGGGATCTCCGGTGAACTCAGGCAAGTAAATGTAACATTAACTATATTGCGTAAATCGTGGATCAGGAAAGAATCCTGCAAACATGTAATGGTGGAACCATACAGCTGCAAGGCATCAATCCAGGAGAGACTGCATATATTGTGACCTCTGTTGCTGTGTAAATAAAAAAAAAAAAAAAAAGGGGGGACTGTGGGACGGTTTCGCCTCCTGTCTCCCTGTCTCCCTGTTTCGGCCCCCCCTCCCCCTTCCCCCCCCCCCCTCCCCCCCCCCCTCCTTCCTGTTGAAGATTTACAGTGAGGAGTATAGATATAAGGAACTTAATAGTGGGTGGTGTGGCGGGTGGGGTTGGTGGGGGCGGGTGGAGGGGGGTAGAGCAGAGATAGAAGATAACAAACATGCGAGGGCGCCCTCAAAGGGGAGCGGAGGGGAAGCAGCCTAGAGAGAGCTTGAACACTAGCTCTATTCAGAAGTACCTGAAGGAGACAAATCAGGGAAGCCCAAAAAATCCCGCTCACGATAACAACCAGCAAAGTGGGAAAGAAAAGAAGAAAGAAAAAGCGAAGAGCCAAGGGGCGAACGGGGGATCAATTAGGGGAGAAAGTGGAACCCCAAATATGATGGAAGACCCCAGTATGGAATCACCACCAACTAAGATAGAGCTCCTAGAAATGTTCGCCAAACTGGAAGTGGTAATTAAAACAGAAATTCACAACGTCAGAACTGACATGGGTCATTTACTGAAGCGGGTAGAATCAGCAGAAGAGGCCTCAGATAAGCAGAGCAGAGAAATAATCATCCTAAAACAACAGGTAAAAGACCTACAACTAGCCCAACGGGACATGTGTTACAAATTAGAAGCGCAAGAAAACCAGAATCGCAGACAAAATTTGAGGCTGCGTGCCCTCCCTGAACAACGAGATGAAGATCTGCATGCTAAAATGAAAGCTATCTTCAACCCGATCCTGGGCCGAAATCCAGACGACGAACTGAAGATTGACAGGGTTCACAGATTAAGGAAACCCCCAAATGTTAGTGAGGATAAACCCAGGGATATAATTATAAGGTTCCACCATTATGAAGATAAAGCAAAAGTATGGAGTAATCTCAGGAAAGCACAACCAGTAAAATTCGAGGGGGTTGAAATCCAGTGTTTTGCTGACATTTCGGCTGAGACTTTGGCCTGGAGAAGGCAGTTGCGACCCCTCCTGGAGGAATTGAGAAAAGCTAACATGAAATATAGTTGGGGTTTCCCAACTTCACTGATTGTAGTGAAAGCGGGTAGAACAAGCAGACTGAAACATATAGACAATATGCAGGATTTCTGCAATGATTTAAATATCCCTGTACCAACCATATTCAAATAATTGGTGCAAAGCACGGCTGTGGCTTAGACATCTGGAATTCATGGGGGGGGGGCTGGGGGGCTGGGAGGGTGCGTGGGTGGGAGGGGGAGGACACCCGATGTGGGGATGGGCGGCCGTATGGGTGCCCGCTCGCGATGTCCCCCCCCCCCTCCTTCCTCTCGGACCGGGGGGGGGGGGCATGGCGACCGAGGCGATCCGTCATTAGAGTCACACCCCAAGGGTATGGCCGGTCGCATGCCGAGAGAAGTAATATCTCTGGGCAGTAGACACACTGCTGGTTTTGGGCAGGGGGGGTGGGGGGGGGGGATGGGGGGAGTATGGGGGGGGTGGAGGATGGGGGGATTGGGGTGGAGGGTGGTTGGGGAGGTAGAGAGAGGGGGAGGGCCCGGCAGATATTAAAGGAAAGAGTGCAAAATATAAGCTGTGAATCTAGCGAGCAGCATTATGTATAATCAAATGACAGAGTTTTCATGTTTTACTTATAATGTTAAGGGACTAAATTCCCCCCTTAAACGTCATAAAGTCTTGCGAGAATTAGAACAACTTAAGGCAGATGTAGTGTTCCTTCAAGAGACCCACCTTTCACAAGACTCTCACATTAGATTATTCTCTAAATGCTTCCCTAACTGGTTTTATAGCGACTCCCCTATTAAGAGAGCCAAAGGGGTTGCAATCGGGTTCTCAAAAAGGACTAGGTTCACGGTATTAGAAAGATGTGAGGATAGGGACGGTCGCTATCTTTTTCTGAAAATTAGAATAGGAGAAAGGGTTCTTACACTGGTGAATATCTACTGCCCAAATAATAACCCAGCAAAATTTTTGCTATGCATCTTAAACAAGTTGGCAGATTTCAGGGCAGGACAGGTGATAATGGCCGGTGATTTGAACTTTTGTTTAGACCCTGCGATGGATAGCACAGTCGGTAACCAGAGAATGAGTGGGAGACTATCAAAAAAAATTAGTCAGAAACTGCATAACTGCCATTTGCTAGATGTTTGGAGGGTACAACATGCAAAAAGTAGAGACTACACTTTTTTCTCCTCTGTACATGGGTCCTACTCCCGCCTCGATTACTTTCTGGTAGACCATAGGTTATTAGATTGTGTCAAAGAGACGGAGATAGGCGTGGCTACACTCTCCGACCACGCGCCGGTATCGATGAAGGTGGTGACTCCGGGACTCCGGAGATCACCATTCTCATGGCAACTAGATGACAAATTAATAGATAATCCAACCATTTACAGTAAGATACAGGAGGAAATTACGGGCTTCCTCAAGATAAATGACACTGGAGAGGTTTCAGGTTCAGTTCTGTGGGAGGCGTTGAAAGCTTATATAAGGGGCATATTGATCTCTTTGGAAGCCAAGGAGAAAAAAGAAGGGGAGAAGAGAAGGGTGGAGCTAATTGAAGAAATACATCAGCTGGAACAAATACACAAATCAGCCAATGGGGGCCACAACCTATCCCTAATGCAGTTAGTCCATAAAAGAGAAGAACTAAAAGATCTAATAGAATTGGAATCAAAACGCATACTGTACAAGAGCGCAAAAAACAGATTTAGGTGGGGCAATAAAATAGGGAAACACCTGGCATCAGTTGTTAAAAAAAAGAGGGATACAAATTTTATAGAGAGGATTCAAAATAAAAATGGGATATTTAAATATACCTCTAGCGATATAGCTGTAGAGTTTCAAAAATATTTCACAGCCCTATATAAAGTTAAACAAAGTGAAAACAGTATTCAGGGTAAGGAAGAAAAATCAGATGAATTTTTAAGAGAGGCAGGTCTACCAAGCCTCGCGGATAATGAGGTAAAAGAATTAGAAGAACCCATTACGGTGGAGGAGATTGAGCGGGCTTTGAAGGCTTCTCCCTCTGGGAAAAGCCCGGGACTCGATGGCTTCACCAATTATTTTTATAAAAAATTCAAAGATATTCTGACCCCCAAGCTCTGTCAGATCTGGAACAAGATAGGAAGCCAGGAGGAATTCTGTGAAGGAGCATTGATGGCATCGATTGCCTTAATACCTAAGGAGGCGAAAGATAGCTCACTGTGTTCGAGCTATAGGCCGATCGCCTTACTCAATACTGATACAAAATTATACGCCAAGGTTATAGCTAATAGGCTGAAGGATAAAATGTCATACTGGATACACCCCGATCAGACTGGCTTTGTCCCAGGCAGAGAGGGGAGGGATAATGGTGTGAGATCACTATTGATTATGGGGGCGATGAAAGCGAAAGGGACCCCCGGTCTGCTACTGTCGTTGGATGCAGAGAAAGCCTTCGACAGAGTAGACTGGGGGTTCATGATAAAGACTTTGAGGGCGATTGGACTGGGCGACACCATGGTAAATTGGATCATGGCTCTTTACAAAGCCCCATCTGCATTAGTCAAAGTGAACGGCATACTTTCAGGAGAAGTTAGGATGGAAAACGGAACTAGACAGGGATGTCCCCTGTCCCCTCTTCTGTTTTCCCTAACTTTAGAGCCCCTATTGGCGGTAATCAGGAAAAATCCAGATATACGCGGATGTATAGTGGAAGGCGATGAACACAAGCTCTCGGCGTTCGCCGATGATGTATTATTTTATCTAGCAAACCCAAGGATTTCACTCCCGAATCTCCTGGCTACGCTGAGGAGATATGGGGAACTTTCAAATTATAAGGTGAACCTTAGTAAATCAGCAGCCCTAAATATTAATATAAAGAAACAAGAGATAATTAAACTTAAAGAATACTTTCAATTTCCGTGGCGGGAAAAAATAGACTACTTAGGAATAGTATTAACAAAATCCCTTAGGAAATTATATCAATTGAACTTTATATCCCTCCTTGAAGAAATTAAGCAAGAAACAAAGAAAAGTATGTATTCCCCTTTATCTTGGCTTGGTCGAGTCAATTTTGTTAAAATGACTCTAGCCCCGAAGATCCTATACAAAATGCAGTTATTGCCAATTCCGTTAGCACCATCTTTCTTCAGAACTTTGAACAACATCATTTCCAAGTTCATTTGGAAAAACAAGAGGCCACGGATTGCCTTTGGGGTCATGTGCAGGGACAAAGCACAGGGTGGTCTGGCTCTTCCAGACTTCAAGATTTATCACAGAGCAATAGTCCTCTCACGAATGTTAGTTTGGGGTAAAGAATCAATAGGGAAAAGATGGGGGAAATTAGAAAGAGATTTGAACACAAATATAAGTCATTTAATTTGGAACCCTCCACATGTCAGGGAGTTAAGTCCAAATACACACATAATAACACGGTACACTTTCAGGGTTTGGGATCAATTACACAGACAGAAGGCATGGGAATTCAACTCACCCTTCATATATTTGAAGGAAAATAAGTTTTTTCCACCAGGATTAAAAGAGGTAGGAGGGAATTGGATAGGGAACCACGAAATACAGTTATTAGATATCACAAGAAAGGGTAAAATTATTTCTTTTCAGGAGTTGTCTCTGCTAAATGACCTAAAGAACATAGATATATGGAGGTACAATCAGTTGGCCTCCTTTATTAAAAGTCTACCAGGACCAATTAGGGACAAGGAGAATCTCAGACCTATTGAGAAATTATTTCTGAAAAATAAAATTAAAATAAAAGAATTATATCAAATAATGCGGGATGATGGCGTTGGTACCAAACCGTTATACTGCAATAAATGGGAGTCTGAGTTGGGTACATTACCAAGCGACGTAACATGGCTGAATATCTTCAATGCAACACACAAGTCGGCAGTTGATGTGAGCACAATTGAATCAAATTTTAAATGCTTGGCCAGATGGTACATGACACCAGATAGGCTAAACAAGATGCAGGGAGAAGTCTCTGGTAATTGCTGGAGGGGATGTCCCGCCAGGGGATCGATGGCTCACCTCTGGTGGGAATGTCCAACTGTTAAAAAATTCTGGCAAGAAGTCCTTAAGATAATACAAGAGATAACGGGGTCAGTGATCAGAGAAGATCCTTGGGTTTGCTTGTTTCATGGGACGGAGGGTCGGACGAGCAAGTACAATGCTTCCCTGATGCCCATTCTCCTAAATACGGCCAAAAGTTCAATACCCAAAAAATGGCAAGAGATAGCAGGTCCAAGCATTCGAGAATGGTTAATTAGAGTCAACGAAATCTATATTCTTGAGGCTGGCGATGATGAAGATCTCTCGGTAGAGGCAGAGGAAGCCCGGGAGGGAACAAAATGGGCGGAATGGTTAGCCTATAAAAAAACATGGTTGTATGCGGAAAAGTTTATATGAGGTTGCAAATACTAGAGTAGATATCGCTGGGTAATTAGGGTGGGAGGGGAAATTGGGGGGGGTGAATTCGGGTGGGAGGGGGGAGGAGGGACTAAGTTACTAAAAATTCTATTCGGGTTAAGGATAGTTGGAGTTTATATTTATAATATTGGAGTGTCATAATAAAGTTCTTTTTCTTTTATTTATTTCAAAGGTAATAACAATACTATTTCTGCTACCATGATGTGAAGTTATAATGGGAAGAAATGACCTAATTATGGTGATTTAAACCCTCTCATTGTAAAAGCTGAAGTAGCAAAAAAAAAAAAAAAAAAAAAAAAAAAAAGAAACATTAAGCTTGTAGAATTTTATACAAGGAGTTTTACTGTATAAAATTCTACAAGCTTAATGTTTCTAACCATAGATGCATACTCCTCATTTCTTTCTATTGATCTTGTAGATGTGTGTCCAGTCCGCCCAGCATTAGTGGCTCTTGTGAGCCCTGGCTTGCCGCCTCTGTGGGGATCATCACCATGGCCAAAATTTGCGAAGCACCTTAGACTTTCCCTTCTTTATTCCATCCACCCAACTATACTTAATGCTTGGATTTCTTGACTAACCAGTCTAATCCTTGGGACTGAAGGATGTGGGAGCCTATCTCTCGTGACACATGTGTGTAATGTCTTTGTTGAAGAGACAAATGTTCTGTGAGTACATTTACACATTTATGCTCGTTCAGATTGAGATTTTGCTCTGCCTGTATGCCCTGCTTGGAATATAACAGTCTCCTATACTCAGAGATATAATCGTTTTATATTTTATATTTATATTTTCCTTTGGTTTCTTTTCGTACAAGGGATGTGGCAGTGATTGCCGGAAAAGCTCTAATATTGGTTCTTTTCCTAAAAAACTATTACTTTCATGCACCATGTAAAACAGACGCTGGTGATGGTTGCTGGAATCGATCATACCTTGGGGCTGATGACTAAAAAATTGTCTGAACGCATCGGTCAGACGGCCACCTTCTCCACTGCTATTTCTTTGACTGACCGAAGCCTCAGCAACACGTTGTCCAGAAACAGGAGTTTGTAACCTCCCAGTCTCTGGGAACGCGTTGCACAGACCTTTCTGCAAGGCCTCCCAAAAATGTTTCATCCTCTGCTCCCTCTGCGATGACAAGATAAGGTCTGCAACCTTACCCTTGTAACGTGGATCAAGGAGGGTTGCCAGCCAGTATTGTTCCTTCTCCTTGATACCACGAATACGAGGATCCTTCCGCAGGCTTTGCAGGATCAGGGAGGCCATGCAGCATAGGTTTGCTGAGTCATTTGTTCTGGAGTCCTCTGGGTCACTAAGGACCACATGATCCGCAGTCACCTCCTCCCAGCCACGTACAAGTCCATGTGTTTCTTGGGACTCGAAATGATCCCTTAAAGACTGCTGATGATGCTGAGTGCCAGGCTCCACCTCCATACTGACATAATCCTCCTCCTCCTCTTCCTGTGTGATTGGCGGGCACACAGGAACACTGTCTGGATAAAGGGAGCCTTGAGAGCTAAGGAAGTCCTCCTCTTCCTGCCTCTGTTCTGCCTCAAGTGCCCTGTCCATTATTCCATGCAGCATGTACTCCAACAGGTGGACAAGGGGGACAGTGTCACTGATGCATGCACTGTCACTGCTCACCATCCTCGTGGCCTCCTCAAATGGTGACAGGACAGTGCATGCATTCCTGATCATGGCCCACTGGCATGGGGAAAAAAAAAAACAATCTCCCCTGACCCTGTCCTGGTGCCATAGTCGCACAGGTACTCATTGATGGCCCTCTGCTGCATGTGTAGCTGCTGCAACATGGCCAATGTTGAGTTCCACAGACTTTCCTGGCCTGCCTCAGGACATCCTGTAAGCCCGTGTACCTGCCCAGGAACCGCTGCACCACCAAGTTAAGGATGTGAGCCAGACAGGGCACATGGGTCATTTGTCCCTGTGGGAGGGTGGAGAGGAGGTTGGTGTCATTGTCGCAAACCACCATTGCTGCCTTAAGTTGGCGTGGCGTCAACCATCTCTGAACCTGCCCCTGCAGAGCTGACAGAACCTTTGCCCCAGTGTGGCTCCTGTCCCCCAAGCACACCAGCTCAAGCACCGCATGGCATCTTTTGGCCTGCATACTTGCGTAGCCCCTTGAATGCCTACGGAGCACCGCTGGTTCCGATGACAAAGCACAGGAAGAGGCCATGGAGGAAGAAGAAGAGGAGGGGGTGGAGGAGAGAGGTGTGTCAGAATCATTAGTAGTGGCATTTTGGAGGCATGGTGGCAGAACAACCTCCAACACTACTGCACCTTGACCTGCATCCTTCCCAGCTGCCAGCAGAGTCACCCAATGTGCGGTGAAACTTAGGTAACGTTCTGTCCATGCCTACTGGACCATGAGTCAGTGGTAATATGCAGCTTACCGCTGACCGCCCTGTCCAGCGAGGCATGGACATTGCCTTCCACATGCTGGTAGAGAGCTGGAATCGCCTTCCGTGAGAAAAAGTGGCGTTTGGGTACCTGCCACTGAGGAACCGCACATTCCACAAACTCACGGAAGGGGACATAGTCTACCAACTGAAAATGCAGCAGTTGAAGTGCTAGCAATTTTGCCAAGCTAGCATTGAACCACTGGGCATGTGGATGGCTGGGAGCAAACTTCTTTCGGTGGTGCAGCAGCTGGGGCAGTTAAATTTGCTTGGTACAATCTGACGTTGGTGTACCGAAAGCAGATTGCCCACAAGTACTTGGCTGTGACACACCTAATTCTACACCTTCATTCCTCTCAGTGCAGGTCTCAGAGAGGACTGAAGGTATAGTGGGGTTGGAGATCTCAGCTGATGAGGGGCAAGATGAGGTCCTCTTTGTTCTTTGGTGTGGGTCTTTTAGATATGCTTGCCAACGAACTGCATGGCAGGTCAACATATGTCTGGTCAAGCATGTGGTGCCCAAGCGGGAGATGTTTTGGCCGCGCGAGATACGCCTGAGACATATGTTGCAAATAGCAGTGGTGCGATCTGATGCACTAGTCTCAAAAAAGGCCCACACCAAAGAACTTTTGGAATAACACACAGAGAAAGCAGCGCCCTGCATATGCGGAGCTTTGCAGTGTGATGCAGTCAGTGTGCTGCCTTAGGCTGGCCCATGGAGGGCATCCTGCCTCATTGGTGATGTGCCTCCTCCTCCTCCTCCCTCCTATCAGGTACCCACGTTGAGTCAATGACCTCATTATCCCCTCCCTCCTCATCACTGGAGCAATCCTGACAGCATGCTGCAGCAGGGGGAGCATGACTGCCAGATTGCTGTCCTTCATGGGCACCCCCTCTGGCTGTGCTCACGTTACTGCCTTCATCTAGCTCAGTATCATCATCAGAGCCTTCTAAAAGCTGGGCATCCTCCTGGAGCATGTACCCAACACTGTGGTCAAACAGTTCGAGGGACTCCTCATTAGGACATGGTGGGGTTAGGGAAGGAGTCACTGATGCCACTGAGCCGAGGGAAGAGGCCGTGTTAGCAGTTGCTTTGCCAGACAAAGTACCCTGAGTATGGGTGAGAGAGGATGAGGAGGATGAGGACGGCTTGGTCATCCACTCGACCAAGTCTTCCGCATGTTGCGGCTCAACACAGCCAGCTGCCGAAAAAAGGCCAAGCTTGTCCCACGGCCACGTGTTGATGAGGATGCACCGTCTCCATGACCAGAACTGTTGCCTGTAGACAAAGAGCCTGCTTGCCCTCTTTTATTGGCTTGTGACTGTCTGCCTCTCCTTGTTGGCCTTCCAGACATACTAATGGCCTGCAGTGAGATGTAGCTGCACTAAGCGGGGATATATATATATACTGAAACTGCAGCTAGCAAAAGGCCAAACTGACTGCCTGTAGTATAAGAACACAACCAACCTTCTACAGGTAGCTGTGCAGAGGTCACACTACACTAACTTGTAGCTTTAGCTGAACACTGTGCAGAGGACGCACTACGCTAACGTGTAAATAATGTAGCTGCCTGCGGTAGTGATAGGATCAGGAAAACACCACCAAACTTCTACAGATAGCTTTAGCTAAACACTGTGCAGAGGACGCACTACACCAACATTAAAATAATGTAGCTGCCTGCGGTAGTGATAGGATCAAGAAAATACCACCAATCTTCTACAGGTAGCTTTAGCTGAACACTGTGCAGAGGTCGCACTTCACTAACATATAAATAATTTAGCTGCCTGCGGTAGTGATAGGATCAGGAAAAAACCACCAAACTTCTACAGATAGCTTTAGCTGAACACTGTGCAGAGGACGCACTACACTAACGTTAAAAATAATGTAGCTGCCTGCGGTAGTGATAGGATCAGGAAAACACCAGCAACCTTCTACAGGTAGATTTAGCTGAACACTGTGCAGAGGTCGCACTACACTAACTTGTAGCTTTAGCTGAACACTGCGCAGAGGTCGCACTACACTAAAGTGTAAATAATGTAGCTGCCTGTGGTAGTGATAGGATCAGGAATACATCACCAACCTTCTACAGATAGCTTTAGCTGAACACTGTGCATAGGACGCATTACACTAACGTGTAAATAATGTAGCTGCCTGCGATAGTGATAGGATCAGGAAAACACCACCAACCTTCTACAGATAGCTTTAGCTGAACACTGTGCTGAGGACACACTACACTAACGTTAAAATAATGTAGCTGCCTGCGGTAGTGATAGGATCAGGAAAACACCACCAATCTTCTACGGGTAGCTTTAACTGAACACTGTGCAGAGGTCGCACTACACTAACGTGTAAATAATGTAGCTGCCTATGGTAGTGATAGGATCAGGAAAACACCACCAACCTTCTACAGATAGCTTTAGCTGAACACTGTGCAGAGGACGCACTACACTAACGTTAAAATAATGTAGCTGCCTGCGGTAGTGATAGGATAAGGAAAACACCACCAACCTTCTGCAGGTATCTTTAGCTGAACACTGTGCAGAGGTCGCACTACACTAAAGTGTAAATACTGAAGCTGCCTGCGATAGTTATAGGATCAGGAAAACACCACCAACCTTCTATGGATAGCTTTAGCTGAACACTGTGCAGAGGACGCACTACACTAACGTGTAAATATGTAGCTGCCTGCGATAGTGATAGGATCAGGAAAACACCACCAACCTTCTACAGATAGCTTTAGCTGAACACTGTGCAGAGGACGGACTACACTAACGTTAAAATAATGTAGCTGCCTGCGGTAGTGATAGGATCAGGAAAACACCACCAACCTTCTGCAGGTATCTTTAGCTGAACACTGTGCAGAGGTCGCACTACACTAAAGTGTAAATACTGAAGCTGCCTGCGATAGTTATAGGATCAGGAAAACACCACCAACCTTCTACGGGTAGCTTTAACTGAACACTGTGCAGAGGTCGCACTACATTAACGTGTAAATAATGTAGCTGCCTGTGGTAGTGATAGGATCAGGAAAACACCACCAAACTTCTACAGATAGCTTTAGCTGAATACTGTGCAGAGGACGCACTACACTAACGTTAAAATAATGTAGCTGTCTGCGGTAGTGATAGGATCAGGAAAACACCACCAACCTTCTATGGGTAGCTTTAACTGAACACTGTGCAGTGGTTGCACTACACTAACGTGTAAATAATGTAGCTGCCTGTGGTAGTGATAGGATCAGGAAAACACCACCAACCTTCTACAGATAGCTTTAGCTGAACACTGTGCAGAGGTCGCATTACACTAACGTGTAAATACTGTAGCTGCCTGCGATAGTGATAGGATCAGGAAAACAGCACCAACCTTCTACAGGTATCTTTAGCTGAACACTGTGCAGAGGTCGCACTACACTAACGTGTAAATAATGTAGCTGCCTGCGATAGTTATAGGATCAGGAAAACACCACCAACCTTCTACAGATAGCTTTAGCTGAACACTGTGCAGAAGATGCACTAAACTAACATGTAAATAATGTAGCTGCCTGCGATAGTGATAGGATCAGGAAAACACCACCAACCTTCTACAGATAGCTTTAGCTGAACACTGAGCAGAGGACGCACTACACTAACGTTAAAATAATGTAGCTGCTTGCGGTAGTGATAGGATCAGGAAAACACCACCAACCTTCCACAGATAACTTTAGCTGAACACTGTGCAGAGGACGCACTACACTAACGTTAAAATAAGGTAGCTGCCTGCGGTAGTGATAGGATCATGAAAATACCACCAACCTTCTGCAGGTATCTTTAGCTGAACACTGTGCAGAGGTCGCACTACACTAACGTGTAAATACTGTAGCTGCCTGCGATAGAGATAGGATCAGGAAAACACCACCAACCTTCTACAGGTATCTTTAGCTGAACACTGTGTAGAGGTAGCACTACACTAACGTGTAAATAATGTAGCTGCCTACGATAGTTATAGGATCAGGAAAACACCACCAACCTTCTACAGATGGCTTTAGCTGAACACTGTGCAGAGGACGCACTATGCTAACGTGTAAATAATGTAGCTGCCTGCGGTAGTGATAGGATCAGGAAAACAACACCAACCTTACACAGGTAGCTTTAGCTGAACACTGTGTAGAGGACGCACTACACTAATGTTAAAATAATGTAGCTGCCTGCAGGAGTGATAGGATCAGGAAAACACCACCAACCTTCTACAGGTATCTTTAGCTGAACACTGTGCAGAGGACGCACTACACTAACGTGTTAATATGTAGCTGCCTGCGATAGTGATAGGATCAGGAAAACACCACCAACCTTCTACAGATAGCTTTAGCTGAACACTGTGCAGAGGACGGACTACACTAACGTTAAAATAATGTAGCTGCCTGTGGTAGTGATAGGATCAGGAAAACACCACCAACCTTCTGCAGGTATCTTTAGCTGAACACTGTGCAGAGGTCGCACTACACTAAAGTGTAAATACTGAAGCTGCCTGTGATAGTTATAGGATCAGGAAAACACCACCAACCTTCTACGGGTAGCTTTAACTGAACACTGTGCAGAGGTCGCACTACATTAACGTGTAAATAATGTAGCTGCCTGTGGTAGTGATAGGATCAGGAAAACACCACCAACCTTCTACAGATAGCTTTAGCTGAATACTGTGCAGAGGACGCACTACACTAACGTTAAAATAATGTAGCTGCCTGCGGTAGTGATAGGATCAGGAAAACACCACCAACCTTCTATGGGTAGCTTTAACTGAACACTGTGCAGTGGTTGCACTACACTAACGTGTAAATAATGTAGCTGCCTGTGGTAGTGATAGGATCAGGAAAACACCACCAACCTTCTACAGATAGCTTTAGCTGAACACTGTGCAGAGGACGCACTACACTAACGTTAAAAAAATGTAGCTGCCTGCGGTAGTGATAGGATCAGGAAAACACCACCAACCTTCTGCAGGTATCTTTAGCTGAACACTGTGCAGAGGTCGCATTACACTAACGTGTAAATACTGTAGCTGCCTGCGATAGTGATAGGATCAGGAAAACAGCACCAACCTTCTACAGGTATCTTTAGCTGAACACTGTGCAGAGGTCGCACTACACTAACGTGTAAATAATGTAGCTGCCTGCAATAGTTATAGGATCAGGAAAACACAACCAACCTTCTACAGATAGCTTTAGCTGAACACTGTGCAGAAGATGCACTAAACTAACATGTAAATAATGTAGCTGCCTGCGATAGTGATAGGATCAGGAAAACACCACCAACCTTCTACAGATAGCTTTAGCTGAACACTGAGCAGAGGACGCACTACACTAACGTTAAAATAATGTAGCTGCCTGCGGTAGTGATAGGATCAGGAAAACACCACCAACCTTCTACAGATAGCTTTAGCTGAACACTGTGCAGAGGACTCACTACACTAACGTTAAAATAATGTAGCTGCTTGCGGTAGTGATAGGATCATGAAAATACCACCAACCTTCTGCAGGTATCTTTAGCTGAACACTGTGCAGAGGTCGCACTACACTAACGTGTAAATACTGTAGCTGCCTGCGATAGAGATAGGATCAGGAAAACACCACCAACCTTCTACAGGTATCTTTAGCTGAACACTGTGTAGAGGTCGCACTACATTAACGTGTAAATAATTTAGCTGCCTACCATAGTTATAGGATCAGGAAAACACCACCAACCTTCTACAGATGGCTTTAGCTGAACACTGTGCAGAGGACGCACTATGCTAACGTGTAAATAATGTAGCTGCCTGCGGTAGTGATAGGATCAGGAAAACAACACCAACCTTACACAGGTAGCTTTAGCTGAACACTGTACAGAGGACGCACTACACTAACTTGTAAATTATGTAGCTGCCAGTGGTAGTGTTAGGATCAGGAAAACACCACCAACCTTCTACAGGTAGCTTTAGCTGAACACTGTGCAGAGGTCGCACTACACTAACTTGTAGCTTTAGCTGAATACTGTGCAGAGGTCGCACTACACTAACGTGTAAATAATGTAGCTGCCTGTGGTAGTGATAGGATCAGAAAAACAACACCAACCTTCTACGGGTAGCTTTAACTGAACAGTGTGCAGAGGTCGCACTACACTAACATGTAAATAATGTAGCTGCCTGTGGTAGTGATAGGATCAGGAAAACACCACCAACCTTCTACATATAGTTTTAGCTGAACACTGTGCAGAGGATGCACTACACTAAAATTAAAATAATGTAGCTGCCTGCGGTAGTGATAGGATCAGGAAAACACCACCAACCTTCTACAGGTATCTTTAGCTGAACACTGTGCAGAGGTCGCATTACACTAATGTGTAAATACTGTAGCTGCCTGCGATAGTGATAGGATCAGGAAAACAGCACCAACCTTCTACAGGTATCTTTAGCTGAACACTGTGCAGAGGTCGCACTACACTAATGTGTAAACAATGTAGCTACCTGCGATAGTTATAGGATCAGGAAAACACCACCAACCTTCTACAGATAGCTTTAGCTGAACACTGTGCAGAGGACGCATTATACTAACGTGTCAATAATGTAGCTGCCTGCGATAGTGATAGGATCAGGAAAACACCACCAACCTTCTACAGATAGCTTTAGCTGAACACTGTGCAGAGGACGCACTACACTAACGTATAAATAATGTAGCTGCCTGCGGTAGTGATAGGATCAGGAAAACACCACCAACCTTCTACAGGTAGCTTTAGCTGAACACTGTAAAGAGTAAGCACTACACTAACTTGTAAATTATGTAGCTGCCAGTTGTAGTGATAGGATCAGGAAAACACCCCCAACCTTCTACAGGTAGCTTTAGCTGAACACTGTACAGAGGAAGTACTACACTAACTTGTAAATTATGTAGCTGCCAGTTGTAGTGATAGGATCAGGAAAACACCACCAACCTTCTACAGGTAGCTTTAGCTGAACACTGTGCAGAGGTCACACCACATTAACTTGTAGCTTTAGCCGAACACTGTGCAGAGGTCGCACTACACTAACGTTAAAAAAATGTAGCTGCCTGCGGTAGTGATAGGATCAGGAAAACACCACCAACCTTCTGCAGGTATCTTTAGCTGAACACTATGCAGAGGTCGCATTACACTAACGTGTAAATACTGTAGCTGCCTGCGATAGTGATAGGATCAGGAAAACAGCACCAACCTTCTACAGGTATCTTTAGCTGAACACTGTGCAGAGGTCGCACTACACTAACTTGTAAATAATGTAGCTGCGTGCTATAGTTATAGGATCAGGAAAACACCACCAACCTTCTACAGATAGCTTTAGCAGAACACTGTGGAGAAGACGCACTAAACTAATGTGTAAATAATGTAGCTGCCTGCGATAGTGATAGGATCAGGAAAACACCACCAAACTTCTACAGATAGCTTTAGCTGAACACTGTGCTGAGGACGCACTACACTAACGTTAAAATAATGTAGCTGCCTGCGGTAGTGATAGGATCAGGAAAACACCACCAACCTTCTACGGGTAGCTTTAACTGAACACTGTGCAGAGGTCGCACTACACTAACATGTAAATAATGTAGCTGCCTGTGGTAGTGATAGGATCAGGAAAACACCACCAACCTTCTACAGATAGCTTTAGCTGAACACTGTGCAGAGGACGCACCACACTAACGTTAAAATAATGTAGCTACCTGCAGTAGTGATAGGATCAGGAAAACACCACCAACCTTCTGCAGGTATCTTTAGCTGAACACTGTGCAGAGGTCGCACTACACTAACGTGTAAATACTGTAGCTGCCTGCGATAGTTATAGGATCAGGAAAACACCACCAACCTTCTACAGGTATCTTTAGCTTAACACTGTGCAGAGGTCGCACTACACTAACGTGTAAATAATGTAGCTGCCTGCGATAGTTATAGGATCAGAAAAACACCACCAACCTTCTACAGATGGCTTTAGCTGAACACTGTGCAGAGGACGCACTACACTAACGTGTAAATAATGTAGCTGCCTGCGGTAGTGATAGGATCAGGAAAACACCACCAACCTTAAACAGATAGCTTTAGCTGAACACTGTACAGAGGACGTACTACACTAACGTGTAAATAATGTAGCTGCCTGCGGTAGTGATAGGATCAGGAAAACACCACCAACCTTAAACAGATAGCTTTAGCTGAACACTGTACAGAGGACGCACTACACTAACTTGTAAATTATGTAGCTGCCAGTGGTAGTGATAGGATCAGGAAAACACCACCAACCTTTTACAGGTAGCTTTAGCTGAACACTGTGCAGAGGTCGCACTACACTAACGTGTCAATAATGTAGCTGCCTGCGATAGTGATAGGATCAGATAAAAAACACCAACCTTCTACAGATAGCTTTAGCTGAACACTGTGCAGAGGACGCACTACACTTATGTTAAAATAATGTAGCTGCCTGCAGTAGTGATAGGATCAGGAAAACACCACCAACCTTCTGCAGGTATCTTTAGCTGAACACTGTGCAGAGGTCGCACTACACTAACGTGTAAATACTGTAACTGCCTGCGGTAGTGATAGGATCAGGAAAACACCAGCAACCTTCTACGTGTAGCTTTAACTGAACACTGTGCAGAGGTCGCACTACACTAACGTGTAAATAATGTAGCTGCCTGTGGTAGTGATAGGATCAGGAAAACACCACCAACCTTCTACAGGTATCTTTAGCTGAACACTGTGCAGAGGTCGCACTACACTAACGTGTAAATAATGTAGTTGCCTGTGGTAGTGATAGGATCAGGAAAACACCACCAACCTTCTACAGATAGCTTTAGCTGAACACTGTGCAGAGGACGCACTACACTAACGTTAAAATAATGTAGCTGCCTGCGGTAGTGATAGGATCAGGAAAACACCACCAACCTTCTACAGGTAGCTTTAGCTGAACACTGTGCAGAGGTTGCACTACACTAATGTATAAATAATGTAGCTGCCTGCAGTAGTGATAGGATCAGGAAAACACCACCAGCCTTAAACAGATAGCTTTAGCTGAACACTGTACAGAGGAAGCACTACACTAACTTGTAAATTATGTAGCTGCCAGTGGTAGTGATAGGATCAGGAAAACACCACCAACCTTCTACAGGTAGCTTTAGCTGAACACTGTGCAGAGGTCACACCACATTAACTTGTAGCTTTAGCTGAACACTGTGCAGAGGTCGTACTACACTAACGTTAAAAAAATGTAGCTGCCTGCGGTAGTGATAGGATCAGGAAAACACCACCAACCTTCTGCAGGTATCTTTAGCTGAACACTATGCAGAGGTCGCATTACACTAACGTGTAAATACTGTAGCTGCGTGCGATAGTGATAGGATCAGGAAAACAGCACCAACCTTCTACAGGTATCTTTAGCTGAACACTGTGCAGAGGTCGCACTACACTAACTTGTAAATAATGTACACCACCAGCCTTAAACAGATAGCTTTAGCTGAACACTGTACAGAGGAAGCACTACACTAACTTGTAAATTATGTAGCTGCCAGTGGTAGTGATAGGATCAGGAAAACACCACCAACCTTCTACAGGTAGCTTTAGCTGAACACTGTGCAGAGGTCACACTACACTAACTTGTAGCTTTAGCTCAACACTGTGCAGAGGACCCACTACACTAACGTTAAAATAATGTAGCTGCCTGGGGTAGTGATGGGATCAGGAAAACACCACCAACCTTCTACAGGTATCTTTAGCTGAACACTGTGCAGAGGTCGCATTACACTAACGTGTAAATACTGTACCTGCCTGCGATAGTAATAGGATCAGGAAAACAGCACCAACCTTCTACAGGTATCTTTAGCTGAACACTGTGCAGAGGTCGCACTACACTAACGTGTAAATAATGTAGCTGCCTGCGATAGTTATAGGATCAGGAAAACACCACCAACCTTCTACAGATAGCTTTAGCTGAACACTGTGCAGAGGATGCACTACACTAACGTGTAAATAATGTAGCTGCCTGGGGTAGTGATAGGATCAGGAAAACACCACCAACCTTCTACAGATAGGTTTAGCTGAACACTGTGCAGAGGACGCTCTACACTAACGTTAAAATAATGTAGCTGCCTGCGGTAGTGATAGGATCAAGAAAACACCACCAACCTTCTGCAGGTATCTTTAGCTGAACACTGTGCAGAGGTCGCACTACACTAACATGTAAATACTGTAGCTGCCTGCGATAGTGATAGGATCAGGAAAACACCACCAACCTTCTACAGGTATCTTTAGCTGAACACTGTGCAGAGGTTGCACTACACTAATGTGTAAATAATGTAGCTGCCTGCGGTAGTGATAGGATCAGGAAAACACCACCAACCTTCTACGGGTAGCTTTAACTGAACACTGTGCAGAGGTCGCACTACACTAACATGTAAATAATGTAGCTGCCTGTGGTAGTGATAGGATCAGGAAAACACCACCAACCTTCTACAGATAGCTTTAGCTGAACACTGTGCAGAGGACGCACTACACTAACGTTAAAATAATGTAGCTACCTGCGATAGTGATAGGATCAGGAAAAAACACCACCAACCTTCTACAGGTATCTTTAGCTGAACACTGTGCAGAGGTCGCACTACACTAACGTGTAAATAATGTAGCTGCCTGCGATAGTTATAGAATCAGGAAAACACCACCAACCTTCTACAGATGGCTTTAGCTGAACACTGTGCAGAGGACGCACTACGCTAACGTGTAAATAATGTAGCTGCCTGCGGTAGTGATAGGATCAGGAAAACAACACCAACCTTACACAGGTAGCTTTAGCTGAACGCTGTGCAGAGGACGCACTACACTAATGTTAAAATAATGTAGCTGCCTGCAGGAGTGATAGGATCAGGAAAACACCACCAACCTTCTACAGGTAGCTTTAGCTGAACACTGTGCAGAGGTCGCACTACACTAACGTGTAAATAATGTAGCTGTCTGCGGTAGTGATAGGATCAGGAAAACACCACCAACCTTCTACAGGTAACTTTAGCTGAACACTGTGCAGAGGTCGCACAACACTAACTTGTAGCTTTAGCTGAATACTGTGCAGAGGACGCACTACACTAACGTTTAAATAATGTTGCTGCCTGCGGTAGTGATAAGATCAGGAAAACACCACCAACCTTCTACAGATATCTTTAGCTGAACACTGTGCAGAGGTCGCTCTACACTAACGTGTAAATAATGTAGCTGCATGTGGTAGTGATAGGATCAGGAAAACACCACCAACCTTCTACAGGTAGCTTTAGCTGAACACTGTGCAGAGGTCGCACTACGCTAACGTGTAAATAATGTAGCTGCCTGCGGTAGTGATAGGATCAGGAAAACACCACCAACCTTAAACAGATAGCTTTAGCTGAACACTGTGCAGAGGATGCACTACACTAACCTTAAAATAATGTAGCTGCCTGCGGTAGTGATAGGATCAGGAAAACACCACCAACCTTCTACAGATAGCTTTAGCTGAACACTGTGCAGAGGTCACACTACACTAACTTGTAGCTTTAGCTGAACACTGTGAGGAGGTCGCACTACACTAACTTGTAGCTTTAGCTGAACAGTGTGCAGAGGTCACACTAAACTAACTTGTAGCTTTAGCTGTACACTGTGAGGAGGACGCACTACACTAACTGTAAATAGTCTAGCTGCCTGACTGTGGTACTAATAGGATCAGAAGAACACCAGCAATTTTTTTCAGGTAGCTGTAAATACTGTAACAACACAAGCCTGCCTGTCAGTAGGAAGATAACAGGAACGGATCTAGCTAACTGAATACAGAGTATATATATATACAGTATATATATATATATATATATATATATATATATATATATATATATATATATATATATATAAAACACCTGGGATGCATATATATACACAATACACTGTAAGTGCAGCTAACTGACTGACTGTCCTTCCTAATCTATCTAGCTTAAAACAAATGACACTGTCTCTCTGTCTCTGTCTCTCAACGCCGGAACACACTACACACGGCCGCCATATAGGTGGCCCCTATATAGTGTGGGGCATGTACTAAACCCCTTGAGCCGTAATTGGCCAAAGGCACCCTGGCTTTGGACAATTACAGCTCTCTCTACAGATGGCGCTGTGATTGGCCAAGCATGCGGGTCTTAGTGCATGCTTGGCCAATCATCAGCCAGCAATGCACTGTGATGCCGCAGTGAATTATGGGCCATGACGCGAAACACGAATTTGGCACGAACAGCCCATATTGTTTGCAATTCGGCGAACGGGCGAACAGCCGATGTTCGAGTCGAGCATGGGTTTGACTCGAACACGTAGCTCATCCCTACTCAATAATAAAGTAGCTGAGAGGAAGGGGTTGCACCCCCAAAACACGTCCCTTGATCCCCCGTGATGGCAGCTAGGACATGTTGACATTCGGCAATTTGTGTGCATCTTCAAAATTTGGCTTTTCCAGGGGTGACTTCACCTCATCTGAACGCAATATCAAACAGAGTTTCTAAATACTCATGTCTGATATTGCCTTCAATTTCTACAAAAGTTGAACTCCAGATTTGTGTATTTCTTGTTGGTTTGAAACATGCCTGTTTTACCTTAAATGGACATTTCAATATTTATTAATGTGACCGAAAAAATTGTTATACAACAGACATGTTGGTTTGTTTTAAAAACCTTTTAGAAATGCACATGTGATTGTGCTGGTATTAAAAAGATTGATACTCAAGAATGTGTGAATTATTGTTTCAATGCTCCTAAAATTTTGTTAAGGTAAAATTGGTGTTTTAAGTGACAATGGGGGTTATTTCCTAAGGGCAAATCCACTTTGCTCTACAAGTGCAGTTTCAGTGCAGGCTCAAGTGCACTTGTAGTGCAAAATGTATTTTCCTTTAGTAAATAACACCCAACAAGGCTTTTTAAAAGTTACACAATCACAACATTTTCAGGACTCCCACATTTCTGTCAGGGTCAGCTAAAAGAAACACAAGCAGTAAATGTCACCAAAGATTTTAGTAGTTAAAATGATTTTTTATTTTCAAAATGTATCAGACATTGTCTGGCATATTGATGGCCCCCCTACCCGCAAAGTATTTAAGGTTTCTAAGACGGACCTCATGGGCATTTAGGGGGGGCAAGCCAGGATGGCCACTTTCAAGCGCCGTCAGGGTTGGTTCATTTACTTGAATTCTGGCCTCAGGCCCAACTGAGGCAGCATAGTTGGTAGAATTTTGCCTTAAAAAGTTGTGGAGAACACAGCATGCCAGGATGATATGATTCAGTTTATACTCCACCATGTGTATGGGTGTAAGAAATAGGCGGAACTGGCTGGCCATGTTTCCAAATGTGTTCTCCACCACTCTTCTGGCTCTGGCCAGCCAGTAATTAAAAACCCTCTGGTCTGGGGTGAGGGTCCTCATCTCGAATGGCCGCATAAGATGGTCCCCAGTGCAAACACTTCATCAGCAACGAAGACAAATGGGAGTCCTTCCACATTGTCTTCTGGAGGTGGCAAGTCCAAGCTGTTATTCTGGAGACGCCTGTAGAACTCCGTCTGGGCGATGACTCCACCATCGGACATCCAGCCATTCTTCCCCACGTCCACATACAGGAACTCATAAGTAGCTGACACCACTGCCAACATCACAATACTATTGAACCCCTTATAATTATAATAGTATGACCCCGAGTTGGGTGGTGGGATGATGTGGATGTTTGTTTCCCATCAATTGCCCCTCCGCAGTTAGGAAAGTCCCACCGCTGGGCTAAGTGGGAGGCCACAGTCTGCCATTCCTGTGGGTTGGAAGGAAACTGTGGAGTCACAAGAAACAAGAAAAATAAATTAATCATTTTGCACATAAACAGGGAAAGCAGGTTAGACACAAACATCCTTGGCCAACATCAGTATAACATTTATTTTAGGGAGTATTCAAAGTCAAAGGTATAAGGTCCACCTATCAGATTTCCCCCCCCCCCATGGGCCATTTGTAAAATTTTATGGGGGGAGATGTTTTGGACAGGTAACCATCTCCACTTCATTGAGAGATGAATGTCTAAATAATGTGTATTACTTTGGCCAGCCCCTCCTTTACACTATTGGCAGCCCACTGGACAGGTAAGAAGTGTCATAATACAAAGATATAAATACACACAGTACACATTTTAGCACATTTTTACATTCTGCTATTACCTATCAAGATAATAATAGGATACAAAAACTTTAAACAGTACCATTTGAAAGTATTCAGGCAGGCCCTTGCACTACATGCTTTGGGGAATTCATCCATAAATCTGACCACTAAAGAGGTGGGTATAGTGTGTATGGGTTTGGCAAAGTCAGCTGATGAGGATTTTTTCAGCTGAGTTAGCAGTTGGGGGGGAGGGAGGGTTCCAAATGTTTTGGGACACCAAAAAAAGCCTCTGCCTGAATTTAAAGCACAAATCACATTTTTACACATTTTAGGGGGTGTTTGGGGTAAAGCACTACTATGGAGCTGACAAAATACATTGTTAAGTGACTACATGAGGTGAATATAGGGCCAGGAGAGCATGCTGGGGAGGTAAGAGAAGGTAAATATGTATGAAGGACAAAAAAAATTAAAAAAAAACAAAAAACAGCATGCATGAGGACAAAGGGGACATTCACAGCATATTACAATCATGGTAATTAGGGAATGAGGAAAGAAATACAATATATTATCAAACATTCAATACAATAAAATTTGATGTTAAAGGATAAATCTTACCTTCATATACTCCTTCTGCAGGACCTGGATGATGGCAGAACAGGTCTCCGGAATAATGATCCCCAGAGGCTGGGGGGAGATGCCTGTAGAGAACTTCAAGTCCTGCAGGCTTCTCCCCATCGCCAAGTACCACAGGGTAGCGACTAGCCTCTGATCCGGAATGATGGCTTGCCTCATGCAGTTTTCCTGCCTGCTAATATAGGGGGTCAGCAAAGCCAACAAACTGTGAAATACGGGGTCCGTCATCCGGAGAAACTTCCTGAAATCATCAGGATTATTCTCACGGAGCAAAGGCATATGACAGAACTGGTCACGCTGGAGCAACTAATTCGTGGTCCATGAACTCCTCCCCACCCTGTTCATGGACTGGAGTTGTGTCAAGGTAAGGACCCCAACACCAAGCCCCTGCACAGCACGAACTCTACGAGGAGTACGTATACGCAACATGGCTGGAAAACGGTCGGCTGCTCAGAACGAAGTAACAGAATGCACTGAAGAACAGCAAGGCCTGTGAAGAGTGACCTGAAAATCAGTAACGAATGAACACGAACACAACGACAAGTCAATTGTACTCGCTGCACGCACTGAAGAGCAGATACAAACCCACAAGCACAAACTGAACAGCAGAAAATGATCTGAAAACCACGAGTCTGAAAAAGCACAAATCGTCTCTCACCAAACTTTTAATAACACGAAATTAGCAAAAGGAGCCCAAAGGGTGCCGTGCTTGGTTCTGAACTGCCCTTTTCTAGTCTCGTCGTATGTGGTGTACGTGAGCGCGTTCTTGGAGATCGGAAATTCCGACAACTTTGTGCGACCGTGTGTATGCAAAACAAGTTTGAGCCAACATCCGTCGGAAAAAATCCATGGATTTTGTTGTCGGAATGTCCAATCAATGTCTGATCGTGTGTACAGGGCATTATACTGTAATGTTACTTTGTTTTATTGTTAACCATCATTTGCTTAGCAGGTATGCCATTCAGCTGCAGCACGGGTTTATTTATCTTGACAGCAACAGCGTTTGCTCCCACAATACATAAAGCCATGACGATATGTAAAGCCATGACTCCAGCGCTGTCGGAGGTGATTTCACCACCACAGTTAAAAAAAAAAAATGGTGCATGTATGCCCTTCATTAGAAGTGGGTGGATGAAGGGCGGTATTCTAATGCTGGGCATACTTACCAATCAATCTTTTTTTGTTCAGCCCACAGGCTGCATGAAAAAAAGAACATTACAATGTATGCCCAAAAAGGACCAGCAACGCACTGGTATGTTGCTTGAATTTGAGTGGTTATAACAGAATGATGTCTACAGGTTTAGGTATCATCTTGGTATCATTCTTTTCAAGCAGCGGTCAGCTTTCATGTAAAAGCAATCCTATCAGCTAATTAGCCTCTAGACTGCTTTTATAAGCAGTGGGAGGGAACGTTCCCCCCACCATCTTCCATGGTTTTCTCGCGCTCTCCTATCCCAACAGGGAAGCCAAGAATGCAGCCAGTGGTTCCACCAGCTGACCATAGAGCTGATAAGAGACCAGAATGGCTCCAATCATCTCTATGACCTAAGAAACCGGAAGCTGTGAGCATTTCATGACTTAGGTTTCATCGGATATAAACAGCACCATTGGGAAAATGGCAAAGCATTTTATTGCACCGATCTTGTTGTGGTCAGATGCTTTGAGGGCAGAGGAGAGATCTAGGGTCTAATAGACCCCAATTTTTTCAAAAAAGAATACCTGTCACTACCTATTGCTATTAGGGATGAGCCGAACACCCCCCGGTTCGGTTCGCACCAGAACCTGCGAACGGACCAAAAATTCGCACGAACGTTAGAACCCCTATGGGACTCGAACGTTCTAAATCAAAAGTGCTCAAAGGCAAAGGCGCTTAAAGGCTAATTTGCATGGTATTGTCCAAAAAAGGGTTTGGGGACCCGGGTCCTGCCCCAGGGGACATGTATCACTGCAAAAAAAACTTTTAAAAACGGCCGTTTTTTCGGGAGCAGTGATTTTAATGATGCTTAAAGTAAAAAAAAAAGTGAAATATTCCTTTAAATATCGTACCTGGGGGGTGTCTATAGTATGCCTGTAAAGTGGCGCGTGTTTCCATGCTTAGAACAGTCCATGCACAAAATGTCATTTTTAAAGGAAAAAAAGTCATTTAAACCTGCTTGCGGCTTTAATATAATATCGGGTTCTGGCAATATGGATGAAAATCAGTGAGACAAACGGCATGGGTACCCCCCAGTCCATTACCAGGCCCTTTGGGTCTTGTATGGATATTAAGGGGAACCCTGCACCCAAATTAAAAAAGGAAACAGCAGTATACAGGCTCTGTACTCTGAACAGCAGTATACAGGCGATGCAAACAAGACAGGGACTGTAGGTTTGTTGTTAAGTAGAATCTGTTTGTAATTTTGAACTGGTACATTTTTAACGTGTTTAGCTCCAGCCAAAAAATCTATTTTAAGCTTTTTGGAAAACATAGGGAAGGGTTATCACCCCTGTGACATTTGTTTTGCTGTCTGTGCTCCTCTTCAGAAGATTTCACCTCACTTTTTATCCCAATGACAAATGTTTTTTGAAAATTTGGGTTTTTTTGTGAAACAAGGATTGGTGATAAAGCATCAGTGGAAAGGAGAAATGTTTTTCCCATATTAACTCTTACAGGAGAGAATTTCACTTCCTAGGGGTGGATTCACTTCCTGTTGTCTCCTCCGTTTCCGTTTGCTCAGACCGGTTGGTCAATAAGCCTTTTTTTTTTTTTTTTCTTTTTTTTTTTGTCACATCAGTCGACCATACCGAGAGGTGTAAATCAACTTTGCAGTTCATTTCCATAACTTTCCCTCTCTCGTTTGTCTCATCATCGTGACTCTTTGCCATATCAAAAGTGTAAAAGAACAATTAAAGCCACTATGAACCCAAGGCTAGTGGATTTACTCAATCTCGTCTAGTGTCGCTCATATGTGATAGATGATAGAAGTATTGACTTCTACTACGACTACCCCTACCCACCCGCCTACCCCCCACCCAACCCTCCCGTTCCCCCTCTCCAGGGTCTAGTTTCGGTTAACCACTCTTTTTTTTTTTTTTTTTTTTTTTGGATCTCTTTGGCGTAGTTCCAAGTTTTTTTGAATTTTTTCCAACCGTCCCACCTGCCCGAATTTTTACTCCTTAAGTCCTCCAATCTACTCCCTAGTGTCTCCATATTGCAACTCTCCTCTATTGCGTCAAACCACTCCCATAGCTCAGGGCTTTCCCTCTTCTGCCAGTTCCTTGGGATCGTTCGTTTTGCCGCATTCAGGAGCAGTGGAACTAAGGACTGTTTGCAGTTGTTTGGGTCCCTTAATCCCCCGAGAAACAGGACCTCCCAGGGGTCATCTGCTACCTCTATTCCTGTAATTTCCTTAATAAGAGGCAGTATTTTGCACCAAAAGCTTTGGATTGTAGGACAGCCCCACCACATATGTCCCATTGTTCCGATAGCCTGGCAGCCTCGCCAGCAGGTGGCTGGCCCTTTTTGATATTTACTTAATATCTCAGGGGTCAGGTAGCTTCTACTGATGCATTTGTAATTCATTTCGGCCGTTCGAGAATCTATTTTTGAATTGGCGCTCATTTTGAAAATTCTTTTAATTGTATCTGTGTCCTTTTTAGTGCCTAAATCCTTCTCCCATTTAACTATATATGGCGGTAACTCCAATTTTTCTGAAGCCAACAAGATTTTATAAATCTGGGAGACTATATTTCTTGGCGCCTCCTTATCACACAATTTTTCAAAGTCTGTTAGTTGCTCTCCCGACCTAATTGGCTGCGGGAGCCTTTTCAGAAAATGTTTTAATTGGAGATATCGCCATCCATCCAAGCCCCGTGTGATCCTACCGTGTGTAAGCTGGTGGAGGGACAAAATTTTACCTTCGTTCGTGACTTCTCTCAATTGTGTTTTCCCCCAAAGTGCTTCCTTTCCCCCTATACTCTCCATTCCTGGTGTAAACAATGTGTTGTCTATTAAAGTGATCAAAGGTGAATTGTACTTCCCATTCACCTTCTTGTAGACCCCGTCCCATATTTTGAAAACATTTCTAGTTATTGTATGTGTACTATCTGCCAGTGATCTAAAGTGTGGGGGGTTCCAGGCTATAGTGCCTAATTGCGTTTTACTTAAATCTTCTTCTAATTTCACCCATTTTTTCCGTTTACCTCTTGTCGCCCATTCTACAATCCTGGATAGGACTACGGCTTTATAATACAACTGCACATCGGGGACAGCCAGGCCCCCATCCAATTTTCTTAATTTTAATGTCTGAAATGAGACTCTTGGTTTTTTTATTTTTCCAGATAAAGGTCATGAGAATTTTCCTAAGCATCTTCAGATAGTACTGAGGTAGTGGGACTGGTAGCATCTGAAAGAGGTACGTAATCTTGGGTAATAAAACCATTTTAATGACATTGATGCGACCAATCCAGGATAGGGCCTTGCAATAAAGTCTATTGCATTCTGATCTTACTGAGTCTAGTAGGGGCATATAGTTGGTGTTAAACGTCTTCTTGATTGAATTAGTTAGTTTAATACCCAGATATTTTAGTTCTTTGGTCCATTTAAAACTAAATTCTTTTTTTAGACTTTCTATCCCTGACTTACTTATATTTATATTTAATATTTCTGATTTATTCATATTTATTTGAAAGTTGGATACCTCTCCGTATTTCCTTATTGCTTTTAATATGTTTGGCATCGTCGTGGTGGGGTCGGTTATAAAAAATAGCACATCGTCCGCATATGCTGCGACTTTGTGCTCCTCGCCATCTACCACGACTCCTCGAATATCAGGGTCTCTTCGAATTGAGGCCAAAAAGGGTTCCATGGCTAAGACAAAGAGAAGCGGAGACAGGGGGCAGCCCTGTCTCGTGCCCCTCTCCATCTCAAAAGGTTGAGAAGTAGTGCCATTGACTTTAATTGCCGCGGTTGGATGATGGTAAAGGGACTTTATCTTACTGATCATTTTAGGGCCCAGACCCACAGCCTCCAGAGTCTGAAACATGAACCCCCAGTCTACCCTGTCGAAGGCCTTTTCGGCATCAATAGACAGGAGTAGTCCTGGGGGTCCATCCTCCCTCATTTTCCCGGTCAGGAGAAGGGCTCTAATCCCATTCGCCTTTCCCTCCCTATTAGGGACAAACCCCGCCTGGTCTGGATCAACTAAGAGGTTCATGAATTCCTTCAGTCTTTCTGCCAAGACTTTTGCGAGGATTTTTGTATCGTTATTCAGGAGGGAGATTGGGCGATAGCTCGAGCACAGTAATTTGTCTTTCCCTTCTTTCAATATTGTTGTAATAGATGCTTTCAATGCGTCTCTACTCATCTCAAATCTATCGCCCAACCCATTTAGGTAGCGGCATAGCCTTGGTACTAAGACCTCTCTATATGTTTTATAATAGAGTATTGTTAGGCCATCTGGGCCAGGGCTTTTCCCAAGTGCCATTCCCGCCAGAGCTTTATTTATTTCTTCTTCAGAGATTGGTCTTTCTAGCAGTTCTCTATCTTCCTCAGATATCTTGGGGAGCGCCGCTTTTTTAATATAGTTGTTATTTCTTAGTATCTTATTTATGGAGGGAGTGTCTTGCTTGGGAGCTGAATAAATCTCCTTGTAGTAATCTCTAAAAGTTTCTGCCACCTTCTTAGTTGAATACTCTATATGTCCCTCTTTAGTTTGAATTTTTTCTATAAAATTCCTGGTTTTTTCCTTTTGTACCCTTTTTGCTAGCAGCTTGCTGGGTTTATTATCCCATCTATGTCTTTCCCAGGCTATCTTATTTAGTGATGTTCTAGACTCCTGTTCCAGTAGCGTTTTTAGCTCAGATCTTTTAATGACCATCCGATGGTGTATCTCTTGGGGTCGCTGGTCGGAAAATTTTTTATGTGTTTGTTCTAGTCCCGTGAGCTCGTCAGTTAATTTTTTGATTTTTTCCTGTCTGTTCTTTTTCCTCCTCGTACCCATTTCAATAAGCACTCCTCTAATATAGGCTTTATGAGCCTCCCATAATATGGCCTCCGAAGTCTCTCCTGTATCATTAATCTCGAAGAAGTTCTCTAATTCCTGTCTGATTCTGTTATACCCCTCGACGTCACTTATCAGCTCCTCATTTAACCTCCACTGTCCCCTCACGGCTTGTTCTCTTTCGGACATCACTTCTATGGTCATGGGAGCATGGTCTGAATAGGTTATGTTTCCTATCGTGGATCCCTTAACCCTATCGATTCCCCTGTGCTCAATTAGGCCCCAATCAATCCGCGAATAAGACCCGTGTACAGGGGAATAGAACGTATAATCTCTTTTATGTGGATGTTGAATCCTCCAGATGTCCACTAGTTGCCAGAAGGTGAGCTTTTGCTTTATCTTCTTTAAGTAAGTACAGTCCTTCCTCTGGGGACGGGCCGTACTGTCGATGCTCGGGTTAAGGCAAAAATTAAAGTCCCCCATCAAGATCAAGTGCCCTCTCCTAAACTCCATTATTTTCCCCAATATGTTAGCCAGGTACTTCAACGGATTTTTGTTAGGAGCGTAGATGTTGACTAACGTATATTTTTCCTCATTTAATCTACCTCTTAGGCACAAAAACCTTCCCTCTGGATCTACTAGCCTTTCCTCCAGCACAAACCTTGTTTTCTTTGCAAAGCCAATAGCTACTCCCCGTGACCTATTTGAGATAGTGTCTCCTTGAAACCAGACCGGGTATTCCCCAGAGAACAATCTAAGTCTCGATTGGAGTGAAATATGTGTCTCTTGAAGGAACACCACGTCTGGTCCCAGTAATTTTAACTCATTGAAGATATTTAATCTTTTCTTAAGTGAATTTAGACCTTTAACATTATAACTTGTAAATTTTATTGTTGCCATCGCCCCCTTTAAGGCCTCTCAGAATATCCCTTTTCTTTAGACCCTGGAGAGTTCCCCCTTTTCTTGGGGTTAAGGTTAAGACCACCCCTCTAATCCAAAAACACCCCCTCCCCATTCCCCCCACACCCCCCCTCCAGTCCCTCCAACCCCCCACCATCCCCCCCTCTCCCCCCCACCACCCTCCCTCCGCTCTCCCCCCCGCCCCCCACCCCCCCATTTGGTCCCTAACGAACCCTTGGACCATTGAGGGTCACAATCATTGTGGCCCACCATTGGTCTCCTCCTCTGAAGGTGAAGTTTTAGGCGTACCGTCTCTGGATTTGTATTTCCCTAGCAACAACTTTGTTACCCTACATGACCTTTTGCTCCCTCTCCCCTCTATCCCCTCCCGCCGGGAAATTCCCTCAACCCATGCTCAGTTCAATCCATCGTTCCATGGACCAGTCCAATGTTGGAGGCGCCTGTAGCCCCAATTTCTCGCAGAACTCATCTAATTCTCCTGGAAATCTAAGGATTGCGGTTCTCCCATCTCTCTTGCCCACCAGACAGGCTGGGAATCCCCATGTATATTTAATATTTTGGTTCACCATGTGCTCTAGTAGGGGTTTTAGGTGTCGTCTTCTTGCCAGTGTACCTTTGGCTAGGTCAGCAAAGACATGAACTCTTGCCTCCTCAAACTGCAGTGGGGCATGGCCCTTGATTTTGTACCAGATGTTTTCCTTGTCTTCGTAAAAACTGAACCTCACGATTACATCTCGGCTTCTTTCAGTCCTTCTGGTGTCTAACCTACCTACCTGGTGCACCCGCTCAATTTTTGGGAGTCTTCTCTTCCTAGCCCCAGGAGTGGGCTAAAGATAGTCGCCACCGTCTGCCTCAGATCTTCACCCCTATTTTCTGGAATCCCTCTAAGTCTTAGATTTTGTCTGCGATCCCTGTTTTCCTGGTCTTCCAGCCTATAACAGGCTTTTATCTGGTTTTGTTGAGTTGTTTTAAGTTGTTCTTTTAGTCCGGAGATCTCCCGCCCTTGCCTATCAAGCTTATCCTCAGCCTCTTCCACTCTTGTCAGGAGGTTACCTAAATCCGACCTCAACAGAGTGATCTCCGCCTTAATTGATGACTCAAGCGCTTTGAGCATTTCTGCTAGGTCTCCCTTCGAGGGGAGCTGTGAATCATGGCTATATTCACAGCTTCTAGATGCTTCCAGCGTGTCATCAGTCAGTGGCTCATCTCTGGAATGGTCTGGGGTCAGGTCCTCCCTCTCGCCTCGTCCCTTCTTCTTTTTGTCAGCCAGAATTGCCTTATGCGACTCTAGATGGGAACTCGCCGGACTCTCCCCTTTAACCATATATTGCTTGATAGTACTAGCTGGATTGCTCCCAGCTAGGTTATCTTTTGGGGTTTTCGGTGGGCCCCCCCTCCCAGCTTTAGATGAGCTGCGACTCATATTTCTATATCAATGTCCAGACCTACTAAGTTTGATCGCTAAGACCGATACTGACCGTAACCGGTAAGTCTCCTAGGTTTCCTATTTTTTTTTTTTTTTTTTTGGGGGACCAGTAAAGTTGTATTTAAAGTGCAAATGCTGGTGTGGAGGTGGGGTAGGATTGACTCAGTGAATAGGCCTTTGTATCTCTGGGCTGAAATCGTACCTACATGCGGGACTAATGTAGAGGGTTCCTGGGTATATTTTCCACCAAGCTATGCCCGCCTTATAAGTACTCAGACATTGGAATACAGACTTGAAGATAACACAGTCCTGTAATAGGCATTAGTATGTTTCCAATATAGCAAAAAGGGAACCAAAATAACAGTCCACTGCTTCGCCCCAGTATCTCAACAACTCCACCGCAGCCCCCCTTGACAGTGTTACACTTTATGTTAGGTTTAGGTATAGTTATGCAGTAGAGATGTGCGATATGGTACACAGGAGGCCTCTTTTCTCTCCAGCCTATTACCGTATTAGAGGAAAAAACTCTTGCAAGTGTTTCTTACAGGATAGCTGCAGGCTTAGTTCTCCAAGCTTATCTCTAAAGCATTCTTGCCTTT
Source organism: Aquarana catesbeiana (assembly GCF_042186555.1). NCBI lineage: Eukaryota > Metazoa > Chordata > Amphibia > Anura > Ranidae > Aquarana > Aquarana catesbeiana. The sequence goes on along the minus strand of NC_133331.1, from coordinate 216,578,804 downwards.
GGCTTTATTCGGTTTTAATTATCTCTTACCACCACCATATATGACTCCCTGTCACCACTCCAGGTTATCAGGCGAGGCTCAGCTGTTTCTTTGTCACTCCCGGTTATGAGGCTCCTAGCTTCTGACGCCTGCTTCCTGCAGCGTCAATGTGCTTGAATTAAAGCTGATGTTGTATGCAGGGGGGGTGAGGGGGGGAGGGCGGGAGAGGAGAGTGGAGCTCCCCGAACTGGCAGTGGAGACTGTCGCTTCGTCCGTGTTCTACCTTCCTCCAGCGGGGGGCCCGCCGGCTTTCAGCATGCCGTTGCCCTGCACGCTACACCCGTGGCTCCTCGCTCGGCCACCTCGTCCGGTCATCCCGCTCTGAGAAGGGGAGAGGAGGTCCGCCAGTGCTTCAGCTGGGCGGCACGCCCGTTACTCCTCCCTTCCCCTCAGCCGTCTGACGTCTCACGTCATCCCCCAAGCAATAAGCCTTTTTGACTTGTATGACGTATGTTATTTCAAGTCACTAAGTTCTGGTAAGCCTCTTGATGTTTCCAGTGATCGCCCGGCACCGATCTAGACCCTCTGTTCACTCGTGGTTCCTTCACTGTCTACTTACCTGCCAGATTTGGTGAAATTTATCCACTTGCGAACCTGGGAGTTCTATTTCCATCATTTTTAACATGCAACCTCCATAGACTTTTGGTGGTGGTTTTTTCTTTCACAATTTTTCCACAAACTTATATTATGGACTGTTATGTTTCAAGATTTTTTCTGTAATAGTTTACCGTCACGGTTTTCTGAATATTAGTTACTGTCTATATTTGTCAATAAGATTTATCATTCATTGTTTCACCTAATTGTTTTGCTGAATAATACAGTATTACTTTATTGTACAATACATATTTATGGTCATACAATGTGTGATAAGGTTTTTTACTACATCAGCATCAGGTGCTTGGTAGCTGGTGGTGATCCAATACTGATTCATTTTTATGAAGGTCAGTCGATCGACCGAGTCAGTGGACAGATGCACCCTGTGATCAGTTACAAAGCCTCCAGCAGCACTGAATGTGCGTTCCGAAAGAACGCTGGATGCAGGACAGGCCAGTAGCTCAATTGCATACTGTGCAAGCTCTGGCCAGTGATCCATCCTCAAGACCCAGTAACCCAGAGGATTTTCGGTGGGTAAGGTGTCCAAGTCAGATCTTGCCCCTAGGTATTCCTGCACCATGTAAAACAGACGCTGGCGATGGTTGCTGGAACTGATCATACCTTGGAGCTGCGGACTAAAAAATTGTCTGAACGCATCGGTCAGACGGCCACCTTCTCCACTGCTCCTTCTTTGACTGACCGAAGCCTCAGCAACATGTTGTCCAGAAACAGAAGTTTGTAACCTCCCAGTCTCTGGGAACGCGTTGCACAGACCTTTCTGCAAGGCCTCCCGAAGATGTTTCATGCTCTGCTCCCTCTGCGACGGCAAGATAAGGTCCGCAACCTTACCCTTGTAACGTGGATCAAGGAGGGTTGCCAGCCAGTACTGGTCCTTCTCCTTGATACCACGAATACGAGGATCCTTCCGCAGGCTTTGCAGGATCAGGGAGGCCATGCAGCGTAGGTTTGCTGAGGCATTCGGTCCGGAGTCCTCTGGATCACTAAGGACAACATGGTCTGCAGCCACCTCCTCCCAGCCACGTACAAGTCCATGTGTTTCTTGGGACTGATCCCTTAAAGACTGCTGCTGATGCTGAGTGCCAGGCTCCACCTCCATACTGACACAATCCTCCTCCTCCTCTTCCTGTGTGATCGGCGGGCACGCAGGAACACTGTCTGGATAAAGGGGGCCTTGAGAGCTAAGGAAGTCCTCCTCTTCCTGCCTCTGTTCTGCCTCAAGTGCCCTGTCCATTATTCCACGCAGCGTGTGCTCCAACAGGTGGACAAGGGGGACAGTGTCACTGATGCATGCACTGTCACTGCTCACCATCCTCGTGGCCTCCTCAAATGGTGACAGGACAGTGCATGCATCCCTGATGCACTAGCGCGGGGAAAAAAAAACAAGCTCCCCTGACCCTGTCCTGGTGCCATAGTCGCACAGGTACTCATTGATGGCCCTCTGCTGTATGTGCAGCCGCTGCAGCAAGGCCAATGTTGAGTTCCACCTGGTGGGCATTTCACAGATTAGGCGGTTCTTGGTAAGGTTAAATTCCTTTTGGAGGTCTGCCAGCCAAGCACTGGCATTATATGACCGGCGGAAATGCACACAGACTTTCCTGGCCTGCCTCAGGACATCCTGTAAGCCCATGTACCTGCCCAAGAACCGCTGCACCACCAAGTTAAGGACGTGAGCCAAACAGGGCACATGGGTCATTTGTCCCTGTCGGAGGGCAGAGAGGAGGTTGGTGCCATTGTCGCAAACCACCATTTCTGCCTTAAGTTGGTGTGGCGTCAACCACCTCTGAGCCTGCCCCTGCAGAGCTAAAAGAACCTCTGCCCCAGTGTGGCTCCTGTCCCCCAAGCACACCAGCTCAAGCAACGCATGGCATCATTTGGCCTGCATACTTGCGTAGCCCCGTGAACCGCGGAGCACCGCTGGTTCCGAGGACAAAGCACAGGAAGAGGCCATGGAGGAAGAAGAAGAGGAGGGGGTGGAGGAGAGAGGTGTGTCACAATCATTAGTAGTGGCATGGTGGCGGAATAACCTCCAACACTACTGCACCTTGTTCTGTATCCTTCCCAGCAGCCAGCAGAGTCACCCAATGCGCGGTGAAACTTAGGTGACGTCCCTGTCCATGCCTGCTGGACCATGAATCAGCGGTAATATGACCGCCCTGTCCAGCGAGGCATGGACATTGCCTTCCACATGCCAGTAGAGAGCCGGAATCGCCTTCCGTGAGAAAAAGTAGCGGTTGGGTACCTGCCACTGAGGAACCGCACATTCCACAAACCCACAGAAGGGGGCAGAGTCTACAAACTGAAAAGACAGCAGTTGAAGTGCTAGCAATTTTGCCAAGCCAGCATTCAACCACTGGGCATGTGGATGGCTGGGAGCGAACTTCTTTCGGCGGTGCAGCAGCTGGGGCAGGGAAATTTGCCTGGTACAATCGGACGTCGGTGTACCGAAAGCAGATTACCCACAAGTACTTGGCTGTGACACACCTAATTCCACACCTTCATTCCTCTCAGTGCAGGTCTCAGAGAGGACTGAAGGTATAGTGGGGATGGAGATCTCAGCTGATGAGGAGCAAGGAGAGGTCCTCTGTGTTCTTTGGTGTGGGTCTTTTAGATACGCTTGCCAAGGAACTGCATGGCAAGTCAACATATGTCTGGTCAAGCATGTGGTGCCCAAGCGGGAGATGTTTTGGTCATGCGAGATACGCTTGAGACATATGTTGCAAATAGCAGCGGTGCGATCTGATGCACTCATCTCAAAAATGGCCCACACCAAAGAACTTTTGGAATAACATGCAGAGACAGCAGCGCCCTGCACATGCGGAGCTTTGGGGTGTGCCTCGTTGGTGATGTGCCTCGTCCTCCTCCTCCTCTCTCATATCAGGTACCCACTTTGAGTCAGTGACCTCAGCATCCCCTCCCTCCTCATCACTGGAGCAAACCTGGCAGTATGCTGCAGCAGAGGGAGCATGACTACCAGATTGCTGTCCTTCTTGGGCACCCCCTCTGTCCGTACTCACGTTACTGCCTTCATCTAGCTCAGTATCATCATCAGAGCCTTCTAAACAATGGGCATCCTCCTGGAGCATGTACCCAACACTGTGGTCAAACAGTTCAGGAGGACATGGTGGGGCTAGGGAAGGAGTCACTGATGCCATTGAGCCGAGGGAAGAGGCAGCTGCTTTGCCAGACAAAATACCCTGAGCATGGATGAGAGAGGATGAGGAGGATGAGGACGGCTTGGTCATCCACTCGACCAAGTCTTCCGCATGTTGCGGCTCAATACGGCCAGCTGCCAAAAAAAAGGCCAAGCGTGTCCCACGGCCACGTGCTGATGAGGATGCACCGTCTCCACGACCAGCACTGTTGCCTGTAGACAAAGAGCCTGCTTGCCCTCTTTTATTGGCTTGTGACTGTCTGCCTCTCCTTGTTGGCCTTCCAGACATACTAATGGCCTGCAGTGAGATGTAGCTGCACTAAGCGGATATATATATATATATATATATATATACTGATACTGCAGCTAGCAAAATCAACTGCCTGCCTGTAGTGTGAGAACACCACCAACCTTCTACAGGTAGCTTTAGCTGAACACTGTGTAGAGCTTGCAAAAAACTAACCTGTAGCTTATTTAGCTGCCTGTGGTAGTGATAGGATTAGGAAAACACCACCAACCTTCTATAGGTAGCTTTAGGTGAACACTGTGCAGAGCTCGCAAAAAACTAACTTGTAGCTTATTTAGCTGCCTGCGGTAGTGATAGGATCAGGAAAACACCACCGACCTTCTACAGGTAGCTTTAGCTGAACACTGTGCAGAGCTCTACTACACTAACTTGTAGTTTTAGCTGAACACTGTGCAGAGCTCGCAAAAAACAAACTTGTAGCTTATTTTGCTGCCTGCGGTAGTGATAGGATCAGGAAAACACCACCAACCTTCTACAGGTAGCTTTAGGTGAACACTGTGCAGAGCTCGCAAAAAACTAACTTGTAGCTTATTTAGCTGCCTGCGGTAGTGATAGAATCAGGAAAACACCACCAACCTTCTACAGGTAGCTTTAGCTGAACACTGTGCAGAGCTCGCACTACACTAACTTGTAGTTTTAGCTGAACACTGTGAGGAGGACGCACTACACTAACTTGTGGCTTTAGCTGAACACTGTTCAGAGGACGCACTACACTAACTTGTAGTTTTAGCTGAACACTGTGCAGAGGTTGCACTACACTAACTTGTAGTTTTAGCTGAACACTGTTCAGAGGATGCACTACATTAACTTGTAGCTTTAGCTGAACACTGTGCAGAGGTCACACTACACTAACTTGTAGTTTTAGCTGAACACTGTTCAGAGGACGCACTACACTAACTTGTAGCTTTATTTGAACACTGTGCAGAGGTTGCACTACACTAACTTGTAGTTTTAGCTGAACACTGTTCAGAGGATGCACTACACTAACTTGTAGCTTTAGCTGAACACTGTGCAGAGGTCGCACTACACTAACTTGTAGTTTTAGCTGAATACTGTGAGGAGGATGCACTACACTAACTTGTAGCTTTAGCTGAACACTGTGCAGAGGTCACACTAAACTAACTTGTAGCTTTAACTGAACACTGTGAGGAGGACGCACTACACTAACTGTAAATAGTCTAGCTGCCATACTGTGGTACTAATAGGATCAAAAGAACACCAGCAATTTTCTTCAGGTAGCTGTAAATACTGTAACAAGACAAGCCTGCCTGTCAGTAGGAAGATAACAGGAATGGATCTAGCTAAACTGAATACAGTGTATATATATATATATATATATATATATATATATATATATACAAACAACACCTGGGATGCATATATATATATACACAATACACTGTAAGTGCAGGTAACTCACTGACTGTCCTGCCTAATCTAGCTAACTCAAATGAAATGACACTGTCTCTCTCTCTCTCTAAGCACGCCGGAACACACTACACAGGGCCGCCGTGCCGGCGGCCTTATATAGTGCGGGGCGTGTTCTAAACCCCCTGAGCCATAATTGGCCAAAGCCACCCTGGCTTTGGCCATTTACAGCTCTCTCTACTGATGGCGCTGTGATTGGCCAAGCATGCGGGTCATAGTGCATGCTTGGTCAATCATCAGCCAGCAATGCACTGCAATGCTGCAGTGAATTATGGGCCATGACGCACCATACGAATTTGGCACGAACGGCCCAGATCGTTCGCAATTCGACAAATGTTCGAACATGAGTATGCTATGAGTAAGCACTCAGTCCTGAGTGCGAAACGCGTCAGCTTACCTGTACTTTCTGCATGACAGTCTTGTTATTTTGATGATCCCATTTTTTCAATAAAGTGAAGTTTTTTGACTACATCCGGTGTGCGGCATCCAAATCCTCTCCTCCATTCAAATGTTCGAACAGACGATGTTCGAGTCGAACATGGGTTCAACTCGAACACGGAGCTCATCCCTAATTGCTATCATAGGGGATATTTACATTCCCTGAGATAACAATAATAATGATAAAAAAAGAAAGGAACCGTTTAAAAATATAATAAAAATGCTAAATAATTAATAAAAATTTTTTAAAAAAGCACCCCTGTCCCCCCCGTGCTCACGCGCAAAGGCAAATGCAAGCATTGGTCTGGTGTCATATGTAAACAGCAATTGCACCATGCATGTGAGGTATCACTGTGACAGTCAGATCGAGGGCAGTAATTTTAGCAGTAGACCTCCTCTCTAAATCTAAAATGGTAACCTGTAAAGGCTTTTAAAGGCTTTTAAAAATGTATGTAGTTTGTCGCCGCTGCACGTTTGTGCGCAATTTTAAAGCATGTCGTATTTGGTATCCATGTACTCGGCATAAGATCATCTTTTTTATTTCATCAAGCATTTGGGCAATATAGTGTGTTTTAGTGCATTAAACTTAAAATAAGTGTGTTTTTTCCAAAAAATTACATTTGAAAAATCGCTGCGCAAATACTGTGTGAAAAAAAATTGCAACACCCACCATTTTAATCTGTAGGGCCTTTGCTTTTTTAAAAAAATATAATGTTTGGGGGTTCAAAGTAATTTTCTTACAAAAAAAAATATTTTTTCATGTAAACAAAAAGTGTCAGAAAGGGCTTTGTCTTCAAGTGGTTAGAAGAGTGGGTGATGTGTGACATAAGCTTCTAAATGTTGTGCATAAAATGCCAGGACAGTTCACCGCCCCCCCCCAAATGACCCCTTTTTGGAAAGTAGACATGCCAAGCTATTTGCTGATAGGCATGTTGAGTCCATGGAATTATTTTATATTTTGCCACAAGTTTCGGGAAAATTAATAATTTTTTTTTTTTGCACAAAGTTGTCACTAAATTATCTATTGCTCAAACATGCCATGGGCATATGTGAAATTACACCCCAAAATACATTCTTCTGCTTCTCCTGAGTACGGGGATACCACATGTGTGAGACTTTTTTGGAGCCTAACCTTGTACAGGACCCCGAAAACCAATCACCGCCTTCAGGCTTTCTAAGGGCGTAAAATGGTAATTTCACTTCCTCACTACCTATCACAGTTTCAGAGGCCCTGAAATGTCAAGATAGCACAACCCCCCCAAATGACCCCATTTTATAAAGAAGACACTTCAAGCTTTTTACTGAGAGGCATGTTGTGTCCATGGATTATTTGATATTTTGCCACAAGTTTCGGGAAAATTAAAATGTATTTATTTTTTTTTTTTTAACAAAGTTGTCACTAAATGATATATTGTTCAAACATTGCATGGTTATATGTGGAATTACACCCCAAAGTACATTCTGCTGCTTCTCCTGTGTACAGGGATACCTCATGTGTGAGACTCTTTGGGAGCCTAGCCACGTACAGGACCCCAAAAACCAAGCACCTTTCTAAAGGCGTAAAATTGTGATTTTACTCCTCATTACCTATCACATTTACGGAGGCCCTGAAATGTCCAGATAGCACAAACCCTCCCCAAATGTCCCTATTTTGGAAAGTAGACACCAAAGTAAGAGGCATGGTGAGTATTTTGCAGATCTCATTTATTTTTGAAAATGAAGAAAGAAAAGAAAAATGTATTTTTTTCTTTTTTCAATTTTCAAAACTTTGTGACTAAAAATGCTATTTGCATTTTGGCAAAACATAATGAGGGACCACATGAGATATATCGGACAGTCCCGTATGTATATATATATATATATATATATATATATATATATATATATATATATATATCCACTGCATACAGTTTAGCTATATCTGACTGCAGGCTGTTCCTGGTGTACGTTTTCTAATATACTTCTGGCAGGCAGGTTATTCAGTTAGCTGCAGTGTATTTTATATATATATATATATATATATATATATACAGACAGTCTTGTATATATATATATATATATATATATATATATATATATATATATATATATCCACTGTATCCAGTTTAGCTATATCTGACTGCAGTCCATTCCTGGTGTACTGTTTCTAATATACTTCTGGCAGGCAGGCTATTCAGTTAGCTGCAGTGTATTTAATATATATATATATATATATATATATATATATATATATATATATACAGACAGTCTCGTATAGTCTCGTGCAGTGCGTTCCTGGTATACTTTTTCTAATCAGGTTCTGCAGTTAGCTTCAGTGTTTTATATATATATATATATATATATATATATATATATATATATATATATATATATATATATATATATATAAAGGTGGATAGAATGTCATGTAAGGAAGGTAAGGAAACACCGGGATGAGTTAGAGTTAGTAAGATGTCGTCTGCAAAAAGCTTTTTGCAGAAAGCTTTTTGTGCGTCCAAGCTTAAATTGATAGTGGGTTGTTTAGTTTTACAGTAGTTATTAAGTCAATAAGATCTATGGATCTTCTCGTGTTGCCCCCTGCATCTTATGTTGGGACGAATCCCATCTGATCTTTATGGATCAAAGTCATCAGTAGGGGTGAGAGTCTATTGGCTAATATGTTAGTGAAAATCTTATAATCCAAATTTAATAAAGCAATGGGGCAGTAGTTACCTGGTAGTTTGGGATCTTTACCCGGTTTGGGAATGACTGTTATATAAGCATGTAAAAATTGTGAGTGTGGGGTGTGTAACGAGCCCCTTGCTCCCTCGGTTCCACTCTCCCGACACTCCTCTGCTGCTATAGAATCAGACTGCAGATCGCACCATCTGATTGCTCGGTCATCCAATGCTCCGGGATTAGAATTACAGCTATGTGCCGTTCTAACCCAGTTGTGATAGCTCAGAACAAACACCAGGCAGGCTGTATGTAAGTTCAACCAGGAATCTCTCTTTATTGCAAAATACAGGCTTTTATACACTAAAAGTGGAGGTGCAGACCTCCTGCTCATATTACTCTAACAATACAGCTGTAACCTAATTGACCTAATTAACATGAGCTAATTAACTAATCCCTTTAGACAGCCTAGATGACTCAGACATGACTTTTAGGCCAGACTGGCCGTCTTGTAGTTCAGAAAATCCAATCAACATTATCACAATCAACATAGACTCTTCTTCACACAATAGCAGAGTTAATTAACACAAACAACAATGGGGATCTAATGACTCTTAGATCCCATACTATAGACTTATTTACAATACACATTTTAGCAGACAACAGACAGACAGGTGCTGGAATTTACATCAGCATCTCCTAACAGTATCTGTCCCAGCATTATGAATCAGCCACTATTCCAATATGGCAAATCCCCAGGCATACAGCTCACAAAGAGCACCGTTCCCCCAAATGCAAGGGCCCCCAATCGATCGGCAAGAGGCTAGCATACAGTCCCCTCCAAAAGTCTCTCTCCCGGCTAGGTCTGTCACAGGGTGGTACCCTTAAGGAGGGAAGAATATAGGGTAAGGGTTTAGGGCCTGTGAAAAGGTTTTGTAATAAATGTTAGGGAGGCCAGATTTTTGATCATTCTACTATTTCCTCTGTGGTAATTGGTGAGTTAAGAGTAGAAATTTGTTCAGTGGATAGTTTGGGTAATGTTAGAGAGGATATGAATTTATCAAACTTCGATTGTGAGAATTGGGAATTTGAGTCAGAGCTTAAACAGTTATACAGCCGATTATAGAAGTCCCCAAATACTTTAGACATAGCTTTAGGGCAGTATGTAGGGGTGCCCTCATGCTGCATCAAGTGGTCAGGTATTGATAGAAAGGGCCATGGTTTTAACCTGTTTACTAGCATCCTATGCGGTTTATTTGCAAATTCATAGAATTTTTGTCTGGCCCACGGCATAGATTTGGAAATTTTATTCATATCCAAAGATTTGATTCGATTTCGGATTGAGGTAACAACTCTCAATCTTTCCACCGTGGGGGATTCCAACAGGTGTATCTCTGCAGTCTGTAGTTGAGCAAGGAGGTTGAGTTTTAATTTGGCAGATTCTCATTTCAGGCGGGAGCCTGTAGATATGCACTCGCCCCTAAAAAAGGCCTTGTGGGCCTCCCACAAGGTGGAAATTTCTGAAACCGACCCATCATTTAATTGCAAGAATTCGGTCAGCTTCTGTTGCAAATAAGTTTGGGATACTGGGTTTTTGATCAGGGACTCGCTGAGAAGCCAGTGGCATGTCTTGGGATTTTAGGACGTCAAAACAATGTCAAGTTCAGTGGGTGCATGGTCCAACCAGGTAATGGGGTTTATCTCTGAGGAGACAACATAAGGATGGAGAGGAGCCGTAACTAGAAAATTATCTAATCTGCAATATAGCTTGTGGGAGGGGGAATAGAATGTGTAACTCTTCTGAGTGGGGTGTTTTACTCATTCCAGGTGTCAAAAAGATTATGTGATCTAGTTAATTAATGAAAAGAGGCGGATAATTTCTGGGTAGCGATCCATGGGGCATCTTGGAATAAAGTACTTCTATCCCTGGTCACAACTGTGAGGGCTTCTTTACTCTTGTAGTAGTGGAAACGGACAATAACGTCCCTGGGGTTTGCACTAGGAGGGGGTTTTGGAGCCAAAGATCTGTGTGCTCTGTCAAGGCGCCAGTCTATGTCAGGGATATGGGGAGCTAAAGCAATAAACAGGCCCAAAAGAGAAGGGCATAGCTCCTTGTCACTAACCATTTCAGGGATCCCTCTGATTCTCAGTCTTGTATATTCAGTTAGCTGTAGTGTATTTAATATATATATACTGTATATATACAGACAGTCTCATATATATATATATATATATATATATATATATATATATATATATATATATATATCCACTGAATACAGTTTAGCTATATTCCTGGTGTACTTTTTCTAATATACTTCAGGCGGTGTACACAGTACACATTACCGTGCTCCCCTAGTGCAGTAGTTACTACTTTTCTGTTGGTAAACACAATAGAGTACACCCATAGTTGTTATTACACTTCTGTTGGTGTACACAGTACCGTGCACTCCTAATGCAGTTGCTACTACTTTTCTGGTGGTGTACACAATACAGTGTAGTGTGGTGTTGAAAAACAAAATCCCCATCATGTCCAGAAGACCACCAAGGAGAGGCAAACGCTCACAGGCCATTAAAAGAGGGCAAGCAGGCTCTGTGTCTACAGTCCACAGTGCTGGTCATGGACATGGTGCATCTTCTGCAGGTGGCCGTGGGGCACACTTGTCCTTTTTTTCTGCTGCTGGGACAGGGGCAGAAGAATTGGGCCTTTGGTGGTGGTGGTGCCACAACACTGTAACCCCTCACAGATACTCTTGTTGAGCTCAGGAACGGGCCCTGCTGTGAAATATTAGATCAAAAATTTTAATTACATGCCCCTGGTAAACAGGGACAGACAAATTGGGCCTTAGGCAATGTTGGTGGTGCCCTAAACCAAAAATATTGTTGGAAGCTAGCATCATCAAGATTGAGGAGGAATAGGATAGTCACTCAGCATAGGCAGTCTTCAAGGGATCCCACATCCATAGAAAAATCAATCAGTTACATCAGCATCAGGTGCTTGATAGCTGCTGCTGATCCAAGACTGATTGATTTTTATGAATGTGAGCTTATCAACGGAGTCTGTGGACAGGCGCACTCTATGATCCATTATAAACCCTCCAGCAGCAATGAATGTGTGTTCAGAAAGAGCGTTGGATGCAGGACAGTAGCTCAATTGCATATTGAGCTAGTTCTGGCCAGTGGTCCATCTTCAAGACCCAGTAACCCAGTGTATGCTCTGTTGGAAAGGTCTCCAAGTCTGCTCTTGCCCCTAGATATTCCTGCACCATGTAATGCAGATGCTGGTGATGGTTGCTTGAACCGATCAGACCTTGGCGCTGAGGACTGAAAAATTGTGTAAAGGCGTCGGTCAGCTGGCCACCTTCTCCACTGCTCTTCCTCTGACTGAACAAAGCCTCGGAAACACGTTGTCCAGCACCAGGAAATCATAACCTCACAGGGTCTGGAAATGCATTGCACAAACCTTTCTTCAAAGCCTCCTGAAGATGTTTCATCCTTTGCTCCCTCTATGAAGGCAGGATGAGTTCTGCAACCTTTCCCTTGTAATGTGGATCAAGAAGGGTTGCCAGCCAGTAATGATCCCTCTCTTTGATACCACGAATCCTAGGGTGCTTACGCTGCATGGCCTCCCTGTTTCTGCAAAGTCTGTGAAAGTTTGCAGAGGCATTCAATTCTGAGTCCTCTGGGTAACTAAGGATCACATGATCCATAACAACCTCCTCCCAGCCACATACAACTCCTTGGGTTTCTGGGGACTAAAAACCATCCCTTGAAGACTGCTGCTGAGTGTTATCCTTCATGTCCATGCTGACACAATCCTCCTCCTCCTCCTCTTCTTCCTGTGTGTTTGGCGTGCCTGCAGGAATAATACCTGGATAAAGGGGGCCTTGAGAGGTAAGAACGTTCTCCTCTTCCTACTGCTGTTCTGCCTCAAGTGCCCTCTCCATTATTCCATGAAGCATGTGCTCCAACAGGAAGACAAGAGGGACAGTATCACTGATGCATGCATTGTCGCTGCTCACCATCCTTGTGGCCTCATTAAATGGTGACAGGACAGTGCATTCATCCTTGATCAGTAGGCACTGGTGTGGTGAAAAGAAGCCAAGCTCCCCTGACCCTGTTCTGGTGCCATACTCACACAGGTACTCATTGATGGCCCTCTGCTGCATTTGCAGCCACTGCAGCATTGCCAATGTTGAGTTCCACCTAGTGTACATGTCACAAATGAGGCAGTTGGTGGGCAGGTTGCATTCCCTTTCAATGTCAGCCAGCTGAGCACTGGCATTGTATGACTGTTGGAAATGGCCACAGACTTTTCTGGCCTGCCTCAGGAGATCTTGTAAGCCTGGGTACCTGCTTAAGAACCACTGCACCACCAAATTTAGAATGTGTACCAAACATGGAACATGGGTCAAGTGTCTCTGTCGGGGGGCAGAGAGAAGGTTGGTGCCATTTTCGCATACAACCATTCCTGGCTGAAGCTGGTGTGGCGTTAACCACCTCTGAGCCTGTCTCTGCAGAGCTGACAGAATCTCTGCCCCAGTGTAGCTTCTGTCCCGTAAGCAGTGGTTTAACCTTAAACTACGTAGATGGTTCTTTACTGTAAGAGCAGCAGGGATGTGGAATTCCCATCCACAGGCGGTGAATTCAGCGGGTGGCATCGATAGTTTCAAGAAACTATTAGATAAGGACCTGAACGACCGCAAGAAATATAAAATGTAATACTGACATATAATCACACACATAGGTTGGACTTGATGGACTTGTGTCTTTTTTCAACCTCACCTACTATGTAGCTATGTAACTTATGCACCAAATGGCATCTTTTTGCCTGAGTGCTTGCCCCTTGAGCGCTTATGGAGCACCACTGGTTCAGAGAACAAATCTGCAGAAGAGGCCATAGAGGATGAAGAAGAGGAGGGGGTAGAGGAGAGAGCTGTGGCAGAATCACCACTAGCATTTTAGAGGTGTGGTGGTGGAACAAGCTCCAACAATACTGAACCCTGTCCTGCATCCTTCCCAGCTGCCAGCAGAGTTACCCAGTGCGCTGTGAAGGAAAGGTAACATCCCTGCCCATGCCTGCTAGATCATGAGTCTACGGTAATATACACCTTACTGCTGACCGCCCTGTCCAACAGGACAAAAACATTGCTTTCCACATGCCGGTAGAGAGCTGGAATGGCCTTCCTTGAAAAGAAATGGCATTTTGGAACCTGCAACTGAGGTACAGCACATTCCACAAATTCACGAAAGTGGGTAGAGTCTACCAGCTGAAAAGGCAGTAGTTGCAGTGCTAGCAATTTTGGCAAGCTAGCATTCAGATGCTGAGCATGGTGATGGCTGGGACCGAATTTCTTTTTACGCTTTAGCAACTGGGGTAGGGAAATTTGCCTGCTAAAATCACATGGTAGTGTCCTGCTAGCAGATTGGCTGCAAGTACCTGGGACACCTATTACTATACCTTCAACCTCTCAGTGCAGGTTTTCGAGAGGACTGGAGGTATAGTAGGGTTGGAGATCCCAGATGAGCAAGGAGAAGTCCGCCTTTTTCTTTGATGTGGGTCTTTCAAGTGCTGTTGCCAATTGACTTGTTGCCTTATGAGTTTATGTGAAATCTACATTAATAGCTGTAAAATATTGGAATTATGAATATACTGTATTTAATTTAGCTTTTATCTATGTAGGGCGGAACATGTTATCTTCACAGAAATCTCTGGTAGACCAGACAGGTCGGTGCCTAGACTTGTGTATACAAACAATGGGATTCAAACCTCATTGTTTTACACATACTCACTTCAAAGGATCCCATGGTGGGATATGCAATGAAGGGAGGCCAACCCATAATCAATACTTAACTTCCCGGGAAAATTCAAGTTAAGCTTCTGCTCAGAATAGTCACAAGGAATAGCATTAAAGGGGGCTGACTTATGCAAAGTATAGGGATTAGAGATGCAGCCAGTCCTTAACCAGGAATAGGGAAGCTCACCAATCAGAGCCATGCTATGCCAACCAATGAGGCATCAGCATGTAATGATATACACAGACTAGATGGGAGGGAAACACACATTTTTTGGGAGAGCAACCATCAGAATGGAACCTTGGTGCAAAGGGAAATTATGGGAAAGGTTTGCATTTTACTTGTAACTAAATAATGTTTGTAGATTAATGTTTTCAGGAATATACTCTGTATTCCTTCATGTAATTCTCTTATTTTAACCTAATATTTTCTTTCATGTTATAGACTATAGATAGATTAGATAGACTTTCAACTACTCACCAATAAATGTTGTTATTGTATTAAAGCTTTCACTCATGGTCAAAGAACTCTCATTTAACCCAAATCATATCTGAGAGATATTAAATCTCAAATATAGTATATGGGAAAAAGACTGCATGGGAGGTCGTCATATGTCTGGTCAAGCATGTGGTGCCCAAGCGGCTGCTGTTGTGGCCCTGCTTGATCCGCTTCAGACATAGGTTGCAAAAAGCAATGGTGCGATTTGCTGCACACGTGTCCAAAAAGGCCCACACCAAGGAACTTTTCAAAATCAGCGGGGAGTCAGCAGCTCTGCTGTGTGATGCAGTAGGGTGGCTGCCCTTAAGCTGCCCCCTAGAGGACATCCTGCCTCATTGGAGTTGTGCCTCCTCCCCCTCCTCTATTCTATCAAGCACCCAAGTAGAGTCAGTGACCTCATCTTCCCCTCCCTCCTTGTCACCGGAGCAAACTTGGCACTATGCTGCAGCTGGGTGAACATGACTGCCAGTTTCTTGTCCTTCTTGGACACCCCCTCTCTCTAGGCTCACGTTACTTCCCTCCTCAACCTGGGAACCAACATCGAAGCCTCCAAATCGCTGCGCATCCTCCAGCAGCATGTACCTGACACTGTGGTCGAATAGTTCGGGGACTCCTCCGTGCATGATGGTGGGGCTACGGAAGGAGTAACTGTGGACAAGGAGCCGGTGGAATAGGCCCATTTGGCAGCTGCATAGGAAGGAAAACTACTCTGAGCCTGGGTGAGGATGAGGAGGATGAGGATGGCTTTGTTATCCATGCCTCTAACTCTTCTGCATGTTTTGGCTCAATAACATGGCCAGCAGCAGAAAAAAAGGACAAATGTGCCCCACGGCCACTGGCAGAGGATGCACCATGTCCATGACCAGCACTTTGTGGACAAGGAAAGATTACTCCTGCGCTTGTGAGGATCTGTTTGCGTTTGAGAAAAGTAGTATTGTGAACTATAGCAAAGCTAAAAGAGATGGTTTTGCATGTCCCGCTGCCCAGAAATTGACCCCGGGGTGGTCAGGTATGGCTATATGGAGAGTGATGGATGAAGGGCGCGTGATCAGTTGCTCACATCAAAATGTATAAAATGTATTCATATGAAAATAGAAGCAAATAAAAGCAAATAAATATCAATTAAATAATGCCAATACTACGTATCAATACAAACAGGTGACAAAATATAAAAAACATGGAAATTTAGAATTGAAAATGGGTTAAAAGTATCATGAGCCCATATTGAGGCGGGTGTTTAGAATTGGCTGACGCGTTTCGAGGATAACCTCTTCATCAGAGCCTTTTGAGAACCAGGGCGCAGCCTCTATGGGCCAGTAGGCCAAAATATGTACATCAACATAATGGCTAGTTGGAAAAGATGGCCTGAAATGGGAAATACGATTTTCTGTGTTCCATACCAGTCCACGTACAAACGTTCTAGGTGGAACAGAGATCAGAAAAGATATATATATATATATATATATATATATATATATGTATAGACATATATAAATATGTGTGCATATATATACACACATACACAAACACGCACACATGTACAGACAATATAAATATAAAAGTGTATATAAATATATAAAGAGACAGAATTTCAGCTAAAAATACAGTATGGAGCACATGGCAAGAGAATGCAACACAAGAAACACATGGTGAGTAAAAATACATAAATCAATAAGTGGATATAAATACAAAGATCTATAGATGAACATGATAGATGGGAAACACATATGTGTACAGAGAATTGGTAAAAAATATTGTACCTTTTACCAATTCTCTGTACACATATGTGTTTCCCGTCTATCATATTCATCTATTGATCTATGTATTTATATCCACTTATTGATTTATGCATATATATATATATATATATATATATATATATCTTTTCTGATCTCTGTTCCACCTAGAACGCTTGTACATGGACTGGTATGGAACACAGAAAATCGTATTTCCCATTTCAGGCCATCTTTTCCAACTAGCCATTATGTTGATGTACATATTTTGTCCTACTGGCCCATAGAGACTGCGCCCTGGTTCTCAAAAGGCTCTGATGAAGAGGTTATGCACGAAACGCGTCAGCAAATTCTAAACACCCGCCTCAATATGGGCTCATGATACTTTTAACCCATTTTCAATTCTAAATTTCCATGTTTTTTATATTTTGTCACCTGTTTGTATTGATGCGTAGTATTGGCATTATTTAATTGCTTTTATTTGCTTTTATTTGCTTCTATTTTCATATGAATACCTTTTATACATTTTGATGTGAGCAACTGATCACGCGTTCTTCATCCATCACTCTCCATATAGCCATGACCAGCACTGTTGACTGTAGACACAGAGCCTGCTTGCCCTCTTTTAGTGGCCTGTGAGTGTCTGCCTCTCCTTGGCGGCCTTCTGGACTTAATGTATATTTTGTTTTGCAACACCGCACTACACTGTATTTTGTACTGTGACCACCACCAGAAAAGTAGTAGCAACTGCACTACGGCTGCACTGTATTGTGTACTGTGTACACCACCAGAAAAGTAGTAGCAACTGCACTACGGCTGCACTGTATTGTAATTATATTTTTTGATCTAAAATTTCACAGCGGGGCCCATTTCTGCGCCCACCAAGACTATCTGTGAGGGGTTACAGTGTGGTGGCACCACCACCACCACCGCCTAAGGCCCAATTTTTCTGCCCCTGGTAAACACTTTTTATGACAATAACTTGCATATAAGCCTTTAAAATTAGCACTTTTGATTATTCATGTTCGTGTCCCATAGACTTTAATGGTGTTCACGTGTTCAAACAAATTTTTTTCCTGTTCGCAAGTTCTGGTGCGAACCGAACAGGGGGATGTTCGGCTCATCCTTATTCCCTAGCAAATGGCTTAAGCTGTGGAATATAGTATGGTCTCCCATATAGTATCTCATAAGGTGTCAACCCTTTTGCTGTGGGGGTTATTCTCATGCTGAGGAAGCTATTGGCAGACACTGAACCTAGTTTTTTCTCCGTTTCCTCCATTAGCTTCCTCAGTTTACTTTTTATAGTACCATTATGCCTTTCCACAGTACCTGCAGACTGTGGGTGGTAAACACTGTGGTTCTTTAAGTCAATATTATACCATTTACTGAGCTGTTGTATTGTCTGGTTTACAAAATGCGAACCATTGTCACTGTAGATGAGGGAAGGAATCCCAAATGTCTGAACTTTTTTTTTATAATTGCCTTGTCAACTGACTGCCCATCAGGGTGAGTCAGCGGGAAAGCTTCCACCCATTTTGTGTGTAAATCAACAATTATCAGGTAATGCTTCTTATTTTCACATTTGTGTAGTTCAATGAAATCCATACATATCGTGTGAAAGGGGTAGGGAGGCTTAGGAAATTGGCCTCTCAGAGGTCAGCGCCCCTTGCACATGATATTTGTTACAGGTCACACAGGTCAGACAAAAATGTTTTGAGTCTTTTGTAAATCCATACGTTGTGAACACTTTATTAACCACTTCAGCCCCGGAAGGATTTACCCCCTTCCTGACCAGAGCACTTTTTACAATTTGGCACTGCGTCGCTTTAACTGCTAATTGCGCGGTCATGCAATGCTGTAACCAAACGAAATTTGCGTCCTTTTCTTCCCACAAATAGAGCTTTCTTTTGATGGTATTTGATCACCTCTGCCGTTTTTATTTTTTGCGCTATACACGGAAAAAGACCGAAAATTTTGAAAAAAAATGATATTTTCTACTTTTTGTTCTAAAAAAAATCCAATAAACTCAATTTTAGTCATACATTTAGGCCAAAATGTATTTGGCCACATGTCTTTGGTAAAAAAAATGTCAATAAGTGTATATTTATTGGTTTGCGCAAAAGTTATAGCGCCTACAAACTAGGGTACATTTTCTGGAATTTACACAGTCTTTAATTTATGACTGCCTATGTCATTTCTTGAGGTGCTAAAATGACAGAGCAGTACAAAACCCCCACAAATGACCCCATTTTGGAAAGTAGACACCCCAAGGAAATTGCTGAGAGGCATGTTGAGCCCATTGAATATTCATTTTTTTTGTCCCAAGTGATTGAATAATGAAAAAAAAAAAAAAAAAAAAAAAAATTACAAAAAGTTGTCACTAAATGATATATTGCTCACACAGGCCATGGGCATATGTGGAATTGCACCCCAAAATACATTTAGCTGCTTCTCCTGAGTATGGGGATACCACATGTGTGGGACTTTTTGGGAGCCTAGCCGCATACGGGGCCCCGAAAACCAATCACTGCCTTCAGGATTTCTAAGGGCGTACATTTTTGATTTTACTCCTCACTACCTATCACAGTTTTGAAGGCCATAAAATGCCCAGATGGCACAAACCCCCCCCAAATGACCCCATTTTGGAAAGTAGACACCCCAAGCTATTTGCTGAGAGGCATGTTGAGTCCATGGAATATTTTATATTTTGACACAAGTTGCGGGAAAGTGACAATTTTTTTTTTTTTTTTTTTTGCACAAAGTTGTCACTAAATGATATATTGCTCACACAGGTCATGGGCATATGTGGAATTGCACCCCAAAATACATTCTGCTGCTTCTCTTGAGTACGGGGATACCACATGTGTGGGACTTTTTAGGAGCCTAGCCGCGTACGGGACCCCGAAAACCAATCACCGCCTTCAGGATTTCTAAGGGTGTACATTTTTGATTTCACTCTTCACTGCCTATCACAGTTTCGGAGGCCATGGAATGCCCAGGTGGCACAAACCCCCCTAAATGACCCCATTTTGGAAAGTAGACACACCAAGCTATTTGCTGAGAGGCATGGTGAGTATTTTGCAGCTCTCATTTGTTTTTGAAAATGAAGAAAGACAAAAAAAAAAATTTTTTTTTCTTTTTTTAATTTTCAAAACTTTGTGACAAAAAGTGAGGTCTGCAAAATACTCACTATACCTCTCAGCAAATAGCTTGGGGTGTCTACTTTCCAAAATGGGGTCATTTGGGGGGGGGTTTGTGCCACCTGGGCATTCCATGGCCTCCGAGACTGTGATAGGCAGTGAAGAGTGAAATCAAAAATTTACGCCCTTAGAAAGCCTGAAGGCGGTGCTTGGTTTTCGGGGTCCCATACGTGGCTAGGCTCCCAAAAAGTCTCACACATGTGGTATCCCCGTACTCAGGAGAAGCAACAGAATGTATTTTGGGGTGTAATTTCACATATTCCCATGGCATGTTTGAGCAATATATCATTTAGTGACAACTTTGTGCAAAAAAAAAAAAAATAATAATTTGTCTCTTTCCCGCAACTTGTGTCACAATATAAAATATTCCATGGACTCGACATGCCTCTCAGCAAATAGCTTGGGGTGTCTACTTTCCAAAATGGGGTCATTTGGGGGGGTTTGAACTGTCCTGGCATTTTATGCACAACATTTAGAAGCTTATGTCACACATCACCCACTCTTCTAACCACTTGAAGACAAAGCCCTTTCTGACACTTTTTGATTACATGAAAAAATTATTTTTTTTTGCAAGAAAATTACTTTGAACCCCCACACATTATATATTTTTTTAAAGCAAATGCCCTACAGATTAAAATGGTGGGTGTTTAATTTTTTTTTTTCACACAGTATTTGCGCAGCGATTTTTCAAACGCATTTTTTGGGGAAAAAACACACTTTTTTACATTTTAATGCACTAAAACACACTATATTGCCCAAATGTTTGATGAAATAAAAAAGATGATCTTAGGCCGAGTACATGGATACCAAACATGACATGCTTTACAATTGCGCACAAACGTGCAGTGACAACAAAATAAATACATTTTTAAAAGCCTTTAAAAGCCTTTACAGGTTACCACTTTAGATTTACAGAGGAGGTCTACTGCTAAAATTACTGCCCTCGATCTGACCGTCGCGGTGATACCTCACATGCATGGTGCAATTGCTGTTTACATTTGACGCCAGACCGACGCTTGTGTTCGCCTTAGCGCGAGAGCAGGGGGGACAGGGGTGCTTTTTTTTTTTTTTTTTTTTTCTTTATTATTTTTTTGCTTTTTTATCTTATTTTAAAACTGTTCCTTTCATTTTTTTTTTTTTTTTAATCATTTTTATTGTTATCTCAGGGAATGTAAATATCCCCTATGATAGCAATAGGTAGTGACAGGTACTCTTTTTTGAAAAAATTGGGGTCTATTAGACCCTAGATTTCTCCTCTGCCCTCAAAGCATCTGACCACACCAAGATAGGTATGATAAAATGCTTTCCCAATTTCCCAATGGCGCTATTTACATCCGGCGAAATCTAAGTCATAAAATGCTCGTAGCTTCCGGTTTCTTAGGCCATAGAGATGTTTGGAGCCACTCTGGTCTCTGATCAGCTCTATGGTCAGCTGGCTGAATCACCGGCTGCATTCTCAGGTTCCCTGTTGAGACAGGAGAGCCAGAGAAAAACACGGAAGACGGTGGGGGGGGGGCATTCTCTCCCACTGCTTGTAAAAGCAGTCTAGAGGCTAATTAGCCGCTAGGATTGCTTCTACATGAAAGCCGACCGCTGGCTGAAAAGAATGATACCAAGATGATACCTAAACCTGCAAGCATCATTCTGGTATAACCACTCAAAGTCGTGAATGCTGTACCTGAAGACAAAAATATGGTTAACAATAAAGCACAGTAAACGGTAAAGTATAAAAAATTGCAGACCTGAAAAGCAAACATGATAAAACATAATAACAATAAAACATTGCAGAATAGAATACAGTAAAAAAGAGCAGAACAATAGAGAGAATAGAGAAAGAGAGAATAGAGAGAGAACAATAAAACGACAACTATTATTTTTTATTTTATATTTTTGTTTGTGTTTTTTTTTTTTTTTTTTACACTTTTTTTGTAACTGTAACTTTTATAACTGTAACCGGTTCCAGGTTCGGGTCTCTCAAAATGCGATGGCATCTTGGGAGACCCTGTGAAAGTGTGCCTAGTCTGTGGAATGCTGTACCCTACGCTAATACTCAGCTAGTGAATGGTAGCGTTCAAAACATTCACCAATGCAAAGACCAGGATTGTCAGGACAGGAGGGACAATAATAGTGGGCGTCACGCCTATATCCGCGCTTGCTGCAGACACAACATCTTTTTTGGGGGGGTTCGTTGGGTAGGGGTACTCGGGAGGACATAAAAATGCCTCTCATGCAGCCAACTGCATTTGGTTGGGGATGTGAATGGGGGAAGTACGGGCGCTGCAGAAGTGGTGGGTTCCCAATTAGGATTGGCGAATGCAGCAGGAAGGGCACTATGGGCATGACGGGCCTGTGTTTGTCTTCTTGGTGGCAGCGGGACACTACTTGTGCTTGCCACCTCACCAGCTTGAATTGCACTTATGGGACTCGCCACGTCACCAAGTGTTACTGCAGTGCTGGTTTGACTACGACCGGGGTGTACTAGGCCGCTGGCGCTTGCCAGTTCACCAAAACGCTACCAAAAAAACTGTTAACGATCGCAGGGATCAGGCCTGACTCTGCGAACGCTGCAGTTATGCGTTTAGTGTTTTGTAAGTGACAGTGATCGATTGATACTGCACTTGGGTGGGCTGGGCTGGGCCGGGCGGAGGGGCAAAACGCAGGTGCTAGCAGGTATCTGGGCTGATCCCGCTAACACTGCGTTTTTGGGAACCCTAAACTGCTGGGGACGCTAGTATAGATCTGATCAGATATTGATGCGTTCAGATACTATACCACTAAGGGAGGTGTACGGTGCGTGGGTGTTAGCGGTACTGGCACTAACCTGACGCTGCCTGGGGCTGGTGCTTGCCAATTCACCAAAATGCTACCAAAAAAACTGTTAGCGATCGCAGGGATCAGGCCTGACTCTGCGAACGCTGCAGTTATGCGTTTAGTGTTTTGTAAGTGACAGTGATCGATCGATACTGCACTTGGGTGGGCTGGGCTGGGCGGAGGGGCAAAACGCAGGTGCTAGCAGGTATCTGGGCTGATCCCGCTAACACTGCGTTTTTGGGAACCCTAAACTGCTGGGGACGCTAGTATAGATCTGATCGGATCAGATATTGATCTGTACAGATACTATACCACTAAGGGAGGCGTATGCTGCGTGCGTGGGTGTTAGCGGTACTGGCGCTTATCTGACGCTGCCTGGGGCGACGCATATCACCGCCGGGCGATCAGGGGGCTAAATCTTTATTCGGTAATAAACGGCGGGTGCCCTGACACTATAAAAAATAAACAAACTAACCAGCGTCACCCGTAACGGTTATACAGTGATCAGTGGTGAAAGGGTTAACTAGGGGGCAATCAAGGGGTTAAAACATTTATTAGATAGTATATGGGGGTCCCTGTCGCTATAAAACTCTGACGGCGAACCTAAATATTTACGTCCCTAACTAGCATCACCAGCGACACTAATACAGCGATCAGAAAAATGATCGCTTAGCGACACTGGTGACAGGGGGTGATCAAGGGGTTAAAACTTTATTAGGGGGGGTTAGGGGGGTACCCTAGACCTACAGGGGGCCTAACACTCACTGCCCTAACACTGTAACTGTCACAAACTGACACCAATACAGTAATCAGAAAAAAAAAAAAAAAAAAACCTGCTTGGTGTCAGTTTGTGACAGGGGGGGGGGTGATTGGGGGGGGGATCGGGGGGCGATCAGGGTGTTTTGTGTGCCTGGCATGTTCTACTGTGTGTAGTGTGTTGGTGCACTTACATTGCAGTCTTCTCTCCTCGGCCCGGAACGGAAAATACCGAGCCGAGGAGAGATGACATCATTTCCTCTGCCTCTGTGTACAATACAGAGGCAGGGAAATGATCCCATTGGCTGAGAGCGATCGCGAGGGGGGGTGCCACGAATGGATGGCCTCCCCCTCACCTCCGATCGCCGGGGGAGATTTGCCGACCGCCGCAGGCACCGGGGGGGGGTCCGATCGGACCCCCCACCCGCGGGCAGGCAAGGACGTACATACACGTCCTTTTGCCTGCCCGTGCCGCTCTGTCGACGTATATAGTCGTGCGGCGGTCGGCAAGTGGTTAATCATCTGTACCATCCCGCCCTTTTGAGACATGGGCCTGCCCATGACTCAATAAGGCTGCATATCTAAACAATAAGGTAGGCAATATTGGTTTAACATCTATGCTTGTATAAATACCTTCCATCTGTACTGCCCCTTTTGATAACCATTTTTGTTTTTCAGTCTCGGGTGCTGATTTTTGCATTTCTATTAACTATGTTTCATCTATCACGCTCTGCATTTCTGATGGTTTCGCAAGATGGGAATGTATCCCTTGTTTGCCCTGAGCTGCCTCTTTTGCTGCTCTATCTGCTAAGGAATTTCCTAGTGTAATCGGGTCTGTACCTTTCTTTTGTGCTGTACATTTGTGTGACAGACCTAGCTGGGACAGAGACTTTTGGAGGGGACTGAATGCCAGCCTCTTGCCAACCGATTATGGGCCCTGACATTTGGGGAAAGGTGCTCTTTGTGAGCTATATGCCTGGGGACCCTTGAGGTGGCATTACTTTAGATTCAGGTCCATGTCCCCCAAGACACATAGACTCTGGGGACCCTGGATATGCTATTGTGATGGAAGTCACTAATAGGGACACAAGGTGAATGAGAACCCCACTATGATCTGTGCTAGTCAGACTCAATGCTGTATATATGTATATATAATGTGTGTTGTCTCATGCTGTTGTGTACTATTTGCTGAGCTAGTTTGGGGTGGGGCTGTATTCCAATGTTCTATTGTGTCTGTCTTCCTTGGATTATGGGATGTTTATCTCTATGGAGGGAGGGGGGATTCCTCCAACAGCTCTCCTTGCTGATAAGATTGTGTACTGATGAGAGGTTAAACACACCTGACCTGTGTGTCCATTGTCATTGGACAGTTTAACCCGCCCTGTTTTCCAGGGGTGGGGGGGAGTGTTTTAAAGTGGGATCTGTATAACTTGTTTTTGAATAAAGAATCATTCCTGCTTGAACCTCAAGACACACAGAGCCTCGTCTCATACTTGAGGGAGAATTATTTGTATGGTTCCTTGTTTGGCTGATTGAAGTGTTCGGTAGCTGCCTTTTTGTTTGGGTATGGAATGTCCTAAACGACTTTAACCCCTTTCATACTCGGGGTGTCGTTAGAATTTGCATATAGCTACCTGAGCTGGCTTTTGTACACTGTCTAGCAAGGCTAAAATGAGATCTCTGTGTAGGATGGTTTTGCTTGTTGATGTGACCATTCTTCTATTTTTCCATTGTTGTGAAAACACATGTATGATGGAAAAGGCATATTGGCTATCTGTGTATATATTCACCTTTATTTACCTAAGTCACATGCCTTTGTCAGAGCTATGATCTCTGCCTGTTGGGCTGAGTAAGAATTAAGTAGTTTACCTGCCTCAATAACCTGGTCATGTGTTAAAACAGCATATCCTGTCTTATTTGTACCTGTATCACTTTTTTGCATGATCCATCAACAAAATAAGTAATATCTGCATTATCAAATGGCACATCCGTGAGATCTTTTCTGGTAAGTATTCTTTCATCAATTTGAGCTATACAGTCATGTGGGTCCCCTTCAATGGGTGCAGGCATGAGTGTAGAAGGATTTAGGGTAGTACACCTCTCAATTAGGGATGAGCCGAACACTCCCCGGTTTGGTTCACAGCAGAACATGCGAACAGGCAAAAAATGTATTTGAACACGCGAACACCGTTAAAGTCTATGGGACACGAACGTGAAAAATCAAAAGTGCTAATTTTAAGGGTTAAAATGCAAGTTATTGTTGTAAAAGTGTTAAGTGAAATATTCCTTTAAATTTCATACCTGGGGGGTGTCTATAGTATGCCTGTAAAGTGGCGCATGTTTCCCGTGTTTAGAACAGTCCCTGCACAAAATGACATTTCTAAAGGAAAAACAATCATTTAAAAGTACTCGCGGCTATAATGAATTGTCTATGGGAGAAATCAAAAGTGCTAATTTTAAAGGCTTATACGCATGGTATTGTCATAAAAAATGTTTGGGGACCTGGGTCTTGCCCCAGGGAACATGTATCAATGCAAAAAAAAGTTTTAAAAACAACTGTTTTTTTCGGGAGCAGGGATTTTAATAATGCTTAAAGTGAAACAATAAAAGTGAAATATTCCTTTAAATTTCGTACTTGGGGGGTGTCTATAGTATGCCTGTAAAGTGGCACATGTTTCCCGTGTTTAGAACAGTCCCTGCACAAAATGACATTTCTAAAGGAAAAAAGTAATTTAAAAGTAATAGCGGCTATAGTGAATTGTCAGGTCTCGGCAATACAGATAAAAGTCATTGAAAAAAACAGCATGTGATCCCCCCAGTCCATTACTAGGCCCTTCAGGTCTGGTATGGCTATTAAGGGGAACCCTGCGCCAAATTTTTTTTTTAAATGGCATGGGGTCCCCCTCAAAATCCATACCAGACCGATTTTAAGGGGAACCCCATGCCAAAATAAAAAAAAAATGGTGTGGGGGTCCCCCCAAAAATCCATACCAGACCCTTATCTGAGCACGCCACCTGGCAGGCCACAGGAAAAGAGGAGGGATGAAAGAGCACCCCCCTCCTGAACCGTACCAGGCCACATGCCCTCAAAATGGGGTGGGTGCTTTGGGGTAGCCCCCCAAAGCACCATGTCCCAATGTTGATGGGGACAAGGGCCTCATCCCCACAACCCTTGCCCGGTGGTTGTGGGAGTCTGTGGGCGGGGGGCTTATCGGAATCTGGAAGCCCCCTTTAACAAGGGGACCCCCAGATCCTGGCCCCCCTGTGTAAATTAGTAATGGGGGTACAAATGTACCTCTACCATTTCACAAAAAGTGTCAAAATGGTACAAAAGACAAGACACAGCTTGGGACAAGTCCTTTATTAAAAATTAAAAAAATAAAAATGTCCCACAAAGTCTTCTTCTCTCGCTCCGCCGACGGACCAAAAAAAAAAAAAAGCCGCGATCGACCTGCCTCCATGGGATGCACCCGCCGTATGACACATATTCGCAGGTGACAGTTCTTTTATAACTGAGGGCGGGGCCACACGGTGACGTATCCAGGTGACCCCGCCCTCCTCTGATGCACGGGGAATTCCCAATGGCATCCCTATGGCCTCAGTGGGGGGCGGCCACATGTTTACGTAACCGGGTGGCCCCGTCCTTAGTTATAAAAGAACTGTCACCTGCGTCATACGACAGGTGCCTCCCATGGAGGCGGGTCAGTCGTGGCTTTGTTTTTTTTTCTTTCTTTTTCGGTCCGTCGGCGGACGGACCGAACGGTCTGGTATGGATTTTGAGGGGGACCCCTATGCCATTTTAAAAAAAAAAATGGCGCAGGGTTCCCCTTAATATCCATACCAGACCTGAAGGGCCTGGTATGGAATTTAAGGGGACCCCCACGCAATTTTTTTTTTTTAATTTTGGTTCGGGGTTCCCCTTAATATTCATACCTGACCCAAAGGTCCTGGTAATGGACTGGGGGGAATCCCATGTTGTTTTTTTCAATGACTTTTATCTGTATTGCCGGACTCGACAATTCATTATAGCCGCGAGTACTTTTAAATTATTTTTTTTCTTTAGAAATGTCATTTTGTGCAGGGACTGTTCTAAACACGGGAAATGTGTGCCACTTTACAGGCATATTATAGAAACCCCCCAGGTACAAATTTTTTTTTTTTTTTTTTTTTGAAGTTTAAAGTGTTTATTAAGGTATTAAAATAGGCAACAATAAAGTTGTGCCCACGCAGGGGCATAAAGTGGAGAACAGATGTTGGTCAAATAGCAATTTGAAGTGCCCAGTAGTATAACAAAGCATGGTCCACAGTAATTATTAATGTATCAAACTTCAACGTGAAAATAGTGAACATAAGTAACAAGGAAGCCCTGTCCAGCATATCAAATAAATAACCTTCTGCCCTAAGCCACAGGCACCCCTTATTGGGTTCATACTGTGCCCATGCCCAAAGGCTTCCGGCTACTCAACAAAATGAAAGTTCTAATCTACAGTTCCAGGCTGGTATTATATCATACATCTGGGCTTCTAGTAATGACATAACAGTTTCAAGGGCCAACTATCATTATCCAATTCTATTTGGCTAAACTCTGGTCTTAATCAAAGGTGGATAAAGCAATTTATAGAAACTTGTAACTTAACCAAAAATCATGAACTTGGTACATAATGGTTGTAATCATGTAATTGCTGCTTCTCATCTCACCAGTATAGTTAGGTGAGGGAGAAGAGTCTCATAAAGAACATAAATAGAAGAGAGAAATAGAGAAAGGAAGGAAGGAAGGGAGGGTTAAGAGGGTAGAGTAGGGGAAGAGATGTCTGGGCTTCGAGGAGAGCCGGGTCAGGTTGTCAGACAGCCGTTTTAGGGAGCTTAACCACTATTCCGTGGATTATTCAGTAGTTAGAGGATCATGCCAATGTGACGGGCCCAAGGTTCCCATATATGTTTAAATGTCTCTGTTTTGTCTAGTATGATGTTAGATATTTTCTCCTGGTACATGATCCAGGAGACTTTCTGTTTGGCCTGGTGGAAGGATACTTTAGGAAGTTTCCATGCCCGGGCTATAGTAAGTTTGGCTCCTATAAGAATATAGTGAATTAGAATCTGATCGATTTTATGGAGTTTAGGGATTTTTTGATTTAAGAGTGCTACTGTTGGGGTTTGTGGGATTGCCTCGCCTGTGACTTTGCGGATTAGGTGGAAAATATTGTTCCAGAAGCCTCTGGTTCGTGGGCACTCCCAAAAAATATGTAAGAGAGTACCCAGGTGACCACATCCCCTAAAACATAGAGGGGATGATTGAGGATAATATCTAGCTAATCTAGTAGGGACTAGGTACCACCGTGTCAAAATTTTGAGGTCTGCTTCAGTAAGGGAGACATTTAGGATCCCCTTGAAGGCTGATGTGGAGTACGTATGCCACGTGTCAAGGTCCTATTCAAAGCCAAGATCACGTTCCCAAGCTACCATATAAGTCGCCTTCTCCTGTGGTTCCGCTAATGCTGTATATATAAGAGAAATTCCCCCTTTCATGTCCATAGCTGAGGAGCACCATTGTTCATAGGGAGTGGTATTAAGAGGAAGCGATTCTTGAGGGAGAATGGAGAGTAGGAAATGTCTCAATTGGTAAAGTCGAAACCTCTCCGATTGGGGCATTTCAAGTTTTGATGTGCATTGGGTCAATATGATGGGTCCATTAGAGTTACAAAGATGACCTATTCTATATATGCCTTTGTCAAGCCACCATTGGAACGCTCTTATGTTCATGCCTGGAGGAAAAATGGGGTTATTAAAGATGTGAGCTAAGGGATGCCATTTAGATGTTAGATTATTTAATTTATGCAGTGAGTCACACAACCTAAATGAATGTGAGAGGGTAGGGGAGAGGATTGGTGGTCTAGTTTTATGAGGGCGCCAAAGTAGATAGTCTATTGTGTAATTGGGAATGGCCTGCCTTTCCATCTCTATCCATTCCGGCTTTGGACCCTTAGAGTAAACTGCTGAAATTTGGTTGAGATGCGCTGCCTGGTATTACCACCAGAGATTGGGCAGCCCAAGACCCCCTCTTTTTCTTGGTCTAAAGAGTGTCTTTTTGGGGAGCCTGTGGTTCGATTTATTCCAGATAAACTGGATAATTAAGGATTGTAGTTTACATATATGAGATTTAGGGACTGGAATGGGAAGAGATTGGAATAAGTATAAAATACGTGGGAGTAGAGTCATTTTAATCGCGTTCAGCCGCCCTAGCCATGACAATTTGTGTAATGACCATTGATCAAGATCTGAGTTAAGTTTTTTGAACATGGGAGGGTAATTAAAGCGGTAAAGCTGTTCTATAAGGGGGGTTAATTGAATGCCTAGATATGGGATAGAGTTAGAGCTCCATGCAAAGGGGAAATGTTCTTTGAGGTTATCAACTACGTGTGGTGGGGTTGAGATGTTAAGTGCTATGGATTTAGCCATATTCACTTGCAGGCCTGATATCTGTCCGAATTTTTTAAGAAGTGATAAAACATTGGGGGTGGAAATGAGGGGGGAAGTGATAAAGAGAAGGACATCATCCGCGAACAAAGCGCATTTATGATAGGACTGTCCACATTTAACCCCGTGGATATCTGGGTGATTTCTGATTGCTATAGCTAGATTTTCTATACCTATAGCAAAAAGTAAAGGGGATAAGGGGCAACCCTGTCTGGTCCCTTTAGTTATGGGGAAGGAATCAGATAGATGACCTTGGATCCTGATCTGGGCTTTAGGTTGAGAGTATAGCGCTGCGAGGAGGCTAATGAAGTGGGGGCCAAACCCCCATCTTTCTAGTGTCCCGAAAAGATAAGGCCATGTAATGGAATCGAAGGCCTTTTGTAGATCTATAGATAAAAGGTAACCTTCTTGGGGTGGGTTACCATCCCATTTTGATTGTAGCAGGGAGATGACATCTACTGCTCTCCTTATCTGGTCCGGGCCCTGTCTCCCCGGTATAAAGCCTACTTGGTCCCTATGCACATATGTCCCTATAAATGAGCCTAGCCTATTGGAGAGGATTTTTGTCGTTATTTTCAGGTCGTTGTTCATGAGGGATATAGGTCTGTAATTACTGACCTGGCTCTGATCTTTACCTGGTTTGGGAATGACTGAAATATACGCTAAATTAGTCGTTGAATCTAATGGTGAATCTCTCTTTAGGGAATTGAAGAATCGGACCAGATAAAGAGATAAAACAGCTCCAAATTTTTTGTAATAAAGTGACGAAAAGCTGTCTGGACCAGGGGCTGAACCTATTTTACTTTCTTTTATTACTTCCATCACTTCCTCTATTGAGATAGGGGCTTCCATTATAGATCGATGGGATTCAGATATTGAGTTTTTGAGTATTCTCCTGTTTGGGATATAAGTACAGTTTTGAATAGAAAGAGTGGAACGCCTCCAGGACTGTCTTGGGGTTTTGCGTTAAGGACCCTGATAGGGATTTAATTTTGGGAAGAGCTTGGAATCTATGTCTGGGTGAAAGTTTTGAGGCAAGCTGTGGACCAAATTTGTCTGAGTTGAGATAAAATCTCCCCTTGACACATTTTAAGTGTTTTTCTGCAGTTGATGTGAGGGCAGTATTCAATTCAATCCTGGAAGCGTCCACTTTAGCTAGTGAAGTTAAAGTGGGGTGTTGTTTATGTTTTTTACAGGCGAGTTGGAAATTTTTTTGTAACTTTTTGAGATCTATTAGTTTTTCTCGTTTTAATTGTGATGCTAGCTGTATAAATTTGCCCCTTATTACTGTTTTATGAGCTCCCCATAAGGAGTTGGGAGCAATGTCAGGTGTGTCATTGAGGCGGAAATATTCCAACATGTCTTTTTCTCTCATAGCACAGTGTACAGGGTTGGAGAGAAAGGCTTCATTAAGTCGCCATTGTGCAGAACTAGCTGGATGAAGGAAACCGCTTAGTTTGGTGGAGACCAAGGCATGATCAGACCACGGGACGTCGCTAATCGTTGCGCGAGACACTAAGTGTATATCCGTGGTGTGTAAAAAAATATGGTCAATGCGTGCGTAAGTTCTGTGGGGGGCTGAGAAGTGAGTGTAGTCTTTGGTCGTCGGATTCAATCCTCTCCATACATCAATCATTCCTAATGAATTTAGGAGTTGAGCAATACGAAGGCTTTGATTGGGGGGTCGCTTAAGCTTAGTGCGGTTTTCTATCGATTTGTCAAGCATGTAATCAAAGGCAATGTTTGAGTCCCCTCCCATGATCACTTTGCCTTCCAAATGGGGGAAGAGAGCGGTAAGCATGGATGAGAAGAAGGCAGCTTGTCTCTTATTGGGGGCATAGTATGATATAATGGAGAGAAGTGTACCATTTATGTGGCCTTTTACCAGGATATATCTTCCCTCTGTGTCTTTAATAGTTTGAGTTAAGGAAAAAGGAGTGCGCTTTGATAGGAGGACAGCTACCCCTCTTTTTTTGTCGTCCGCATTGGCTAAGTAAAAGGTGGGGTAATTCCGGTGTAAAAAGAAAGGATTGAAGCTTTTTGGAAAGTGTTTCCTGTATGAGTACAATGTCCAACCTACTGGTTTGGTAGCTATGAAATGCTTTGCTCCTTTTTACTGGTGAATTTAATCCCTGTGTATTGTGGGATGCTATTTTGAGAAATGACAGTGGGGGGGGGGTTCAGCAGCCATGGACATTTTGTAGGGTGTTTGGTGATAAAAAGCTGTTTCTTACCCATTCTAGTAGCTTGAGTCCATTGTCTCGAAGGCATCTGAGTGGGAGAAAAAGGGGGAGAGGGGAGGAAGAAGAAGATAGAAAAGGTAGAAAGAAAGGAGTAGAAGAAATTGAGAAAAGCGGAATCCAGTGTATGAAGAACCCTGAATCCCGTATTGGCAGGAATAGACACCTGCCCTGAACCCCTGAAAATGAAGGGTTCAGAAAAACAAAAGCAGCCCTAAATAAGGCCGCAGTTCTATTGTCTCCAAGGGATTAAAATTCCTCTCGGCTACAATAGATGGAGTGGCATGTGTTTCCGCTCCGGCCACAGAGCGTTTGTAAAAATAAAGAAAATTAGAAATTGTGGGAGAAATCTCCTTATGACAACTACTTATTGTACATTATCAAGAGGAACATAATTTGCAGTCCAACTAGCATTTTTTACAAACAGGTTAAGTGAACTTTGTATATTAGTTGGAAATCAGACAGATAAAGTATAAACTTTAAAGTATAAACTTTAACCGGGTCAGCTGCCTAATATGCTGAATGAATCTGCAATGAAGGGTAATAAAAGGTAAGAGTGGGGGGGGGGGGAGGGGGAGGCAAGGTATGGGAGGAAAGGGAAAAGGGAATAGGGGATAAGGATAGTGAAGGTGGGTATGGGGACAAATAGGCGGGCTATAAATAATCTCAGGTTAAGGCTTCTGCCGGAGGCCTAATGTAAATACGTTTGGGGCTTTCATGCATTGGAGGTATATAGTACTTCCAGTGCTTTAGGAGGTTCAGGCAAAATAACCAAAAGGCAAGGAGGGGGTTGTAGGGAAAACTGAGGGGATGTAATTGTAGTGGGTCTTGAAAAAGGCCGTGGGTGTGTAGGAGGCGCTTCTACACAGACCAAAAAAATGGGATTTAGGCCAGTTGAGAAAATGTCAACAGAGTTCATCTAGGGGGCATGGATTCTTGTTGTTTCTTCGGTTGTTGTTTCACCCACAGTGGGGTAATAGGGCTGTTTGGAGGAGGTCTCTTGGAAGAAGCCGGTCGGTTCTCTGAGTTGTGTGGAGGCAGGTCTTGAGATATAAGCCCAAGGTGGAGAAGCAGTTGCTCCCCCATATGGAAGTTCGAGAAGCTGTAGGATTTGTCTCTGTAATGAAATTGTAGACGAAAGGGGAATGCCCATCTGTATTTAATCATTTTTTGCGAGAGGATGTCCAGAAGTGGTTTGAGTAATCTTCGTTTCTGGATCGTGAAATATCAGCAAAAATTTGGATTTTGTTACCAAACAAGGTGATGTCATCTTTGTAGCGGGATCTTTTCATTACCTCTTCTTTTATACTGTAAAAGTGTGGTTTAACCACTATGTCCCGAGGACGTCCATCTTGGCGGGGTGGTTGTAACACTCTGTGTGCTCTGTCCAACTCAAGCTTGTTATCCGGGATGTCAGGGATAATTTCTTTGATTAAAGCTTGTATGGTTTCAGGGTTGTCTGTGTTAGATTCAGGGATGCCTCTCACTCTAAAATTATAGCGTCTGCTTCTATTCTCCAAATCTTCAATTTTAGCTAGGGCATTTTCGAGTTGATCTTGCAAGGATTGAATACAGGTGGTATGTTGGTTGGTACGTGCTGCAGACTCATCTACTGCCTGTTCAATGGCATCCATTCTTGCCCCTAGGCTCTGAAGGTCTGCTTTAATGGAGGTGGTAATTTGCATGGTATTTTGTGCAAGTCCTGTTGCAAGCATATCAGAAAAACAATTAAGTAATTGTGCCATTTCAGGTGGATGACTGGCGGTAATAGGGGAGGCTTGTGGGGAGTCTACAATGCTATCCGGGGAATTGAGAAGGGGAGAGTAAGGGTTGCCGTTTAGCAGTCTGCATAGGAGCAATTCAGTAGAAGCAGGGGATGCTATATAGTTTTGGGCCCCCAGGAGATTACTCACTTGTGCTGTGGCTGGAGTGGATAAAGCTGGAGGGCACACTGAGCCCTGCTGATTCACAGTGTCTCCGCATGGAGAAGCTGCGGCCGCCATCTTGGAAAGCACAGGGGGAATTAGGCCGAAGTTCAATTGCCGGTTAACGTCCTTTTTCTGTTGGGATCCGGACATTTAAACTGATGCCCGGATCCGTGCGGGTGCGGGATCTGCTCCTCCTGCTGAGAATTGCTATACGAAGCAGTTGTGCCAGGCTCTGGAAGGCCGGAGCGGTGCGGAGCTCTCGGTCAGCGTGACGCTCCGGAAGTCCCGCGCATGCGCACTCCAGGTACAAAATTTAAAGGAATATTTCACTTTTATTGTTTCACTTTAAGTATTATTACAATCACTGCTCCTGAAAAAATGGCTGATTTTTTTTGCATTGACACATGTCCCCTGGGGCAGAACCCAGGTCCCCAAACACTTTTCATGACAATACCAAGCATATAAGCCTTTAAAATTAGCACTTTTGATTTCTCCCATAGACTTTTAAAGGGTGTTCCATGTTCGAATTTGCTGCAAATATAATAAGAGGAATACCATCCAAGTAGGTCATATGGGTTACCACCATCCCTGGTATAAGGAGAAGAAGAAATAACCCCTCAAAAAGTAGGTGGGACTTTAAAGGCAACGAAGTAGTAAAAAACAATTTTATTGGTACAAATATACAAAAATACAAATAGAAAAAAGTCTGATACAGTTCACTAAATAGACAATAGAATAATAAAGAAACGAATATACTGATGTAGAATTTGAATGTATATTCGTGTAGTCTTCCGCCTGGGCCTACGCGTTTCGGGACTACCTATAGAGTCCCTTCATCAGGGAAAACTTGTAGGAGGAATTACACTACATAATGAAATATAAATTAAGGTAATTAGAGATCATATATATTAAACACATTGCGTGCATCCTAAACCATTCTGTATAATTTAACATCAGAAAAACAAAAAATAAAAAATATAAGAGAGATAACACACATACCCAAGTATATTCAGTAAAGAAAGCTCACGGTCAAAGTCTCAGAGGCGAGTACGTACAGAACGCCACCAGGATCCAAAAAGGAGTTGGGCGTATGTCTGGCCCCGCCTTATCCACACTGATCCCCCCGAGTGACCCCAGAGGAGCAAGCTCAGCAGGGGCAGCACTATCCCAGAGGAATCCAAATTAAAGAAGAACCAAAAGGGGAGTGTCTGAAACAAAGCAAAAAAAACCCAGTAGGCTGGTGTCCATCTACCAAAGAAAAAGCCATATAAAAATAACCGCCACAGCGTGGACGCAGAGCCCCATATCCATCATGCGGATCCGCGTCCAGGCGGGGCATGGGAGTGAAAATAATCTAATATACATAGCTTACCCTAGTAGTGGTTCATAAAGGGAATTATAGGGGAGAGTAGACAAGGGACCCCAAGATCCAGAGGAGGAGCGGAGACCCCCAAATGCACAAGCAGCTCCAAAGGTCACAAAGGATAACGGCTTCCTACAAAGACAGGATCTATAATATAGGACAAAAAGACCTGATCATGAAAGCAGAAATAGGAATGCCCTCCATATACTGCAATATATGGTATACATTGCATGAGAACTCAATCCAAACAAGGCAACACAAAGAGCCTACAGCAGATTGCAGCTACAAAGAGGCAGAAAAAACGAAGGGTAGCATTACCGTGTTAGTCATAGGGCTGCATCTCAGTGCACTAGGGAGCTCCGTTCATCTGATCCATGACCGCCACCGCCAAGCAGGACAATGTCACTGACTCGCCGTCTGGCGGCTTAATATGGGTAAGAGGAGGAATAGACAGGTGCGGTGCTGATTGGCGTGCGAGTCCGCACGCCGTGACGCCGCTCCGTCTAGGAAAACGAGGAGATGGAAGCCATGGCAACATCATGACGCTGCTCCGTCTAGAGGAAGGAGGGGATGCGAGCCATGGCAACGGCGGAGGAGCGTCTAAATGACGACATCCTCCTGTCACTTCTTGATAACAAGGCAAAAGCCTATACACGCTCCTCACTCGCCGGGTAGATTATAAGGGTAGATTAAATGAAAAGAAAAGGCGGGGAAAAAATAAAAAATTACACGGAAATAACTGGAGTGGTCATTAAACCTACCAGAATTATCGTGTATACTCACCGCCTCATACTCGCAAATGGTTACTCATAGATGCCAAAGGGGTGGGGGGACCCTGAGCAGCCGCTGCACGGCACCCCCCACAGCTGGACTGTGGGAGGGGTCATGCAACCACCGCCCACCGACACAGAAAAGGTGACTGGGCCCGCAGGTGAGGCCAAGCAACTAAAACACCGCCCATCCCCCCGCGGCGTGAACCGGGCGCCAACAAAAGGCCCCCCAATAGGATAGTGAATCCCGGGAGGCCCCCGTGTGCCGGGCAGGACAAGGAGGGGCCAGTAGACTGTGATTGAAGAATACTCGCCGAGAAGGAGACCAACAGGGTGCTTCAATACATGACAGTATGCCTATATATACAGGGCTACAAGGGGGAACAGATGTACACATAATAAAAGGTGGCCTAACATAACAGAAAACACATGTTAAAAAGGTGATTTATCAATAAACAGTCGAACAATCGGCCAAACATAGAGCATCAAACACCACTGTTAATATGAATCATCAAGCAGAAAAGAGGAAAAACCAAGATAAAACATAAGGCTTTCAAGTTGGAGAGCTTATAAATCTTTCTCACATACCCCGGAAGAGAAGCCCTCTAGAAAGGGTCTATAGCTCAAATGATCGTTTAGCCCGGGGGGTGAGGTGGCAGCAAGGTCCATGATCCAGCGGGCTTCCCGCAGTAAAAGGGCCTTGTTCCAATCCCCACCCCTCGGGCTGGGATGGACTCTATCCTGGATTAAAAAATAAATATTGGGGAAATTGCCATGATGTTCGTTGGCCACATGTCTCCCCAGTGGGAGGTCGGGATTTGCTTTTCTCATGGCAGTAATATGTCGTGAGGCTCGCAATGAAAATTTTTGTTTCGTCTTGCCTACATAAAATTGTCGGCATTGGCAAACTAAAAGGTATACCACACCCTCAGTCTTATGCCCCGTACACACGATCGGATTTTCCGATGGAAAATGTCCGATCGCAGCGTGTTGTCGGAAATTCCGACCGTGTGTGGGCTTCATCAGACATTTTCCATCGGATTTTCCGACACACAAAGTTGGACAGCAGGAGATAAAATTTTCCGACAACAAAATCCGATCGCGTCAATTCCGACCGTGTGTGGCCTGTTCCGACGCACAAAGTGCCACGAATGCTCAGAAGAAATTCCGAGACGGGACAGCTCGTTCTGGTAAACTTAGCGTTCGCAATGGATACAGCACTTTCGTCACGCTGCAATGTTAAAAATGCTTTAATACAGCGCACTCTCTTCTTCTTTATAATGTGACAAGAATTAAGTAGTTTTGCTGCTCATATTCACACACACTTCTCACAAACTTTTATTTGTGTTTTTTTAGTGGGATTCCCTGAATATATTGTTATTAGTTGTCACATCTGACAGTTTTATATTATTTTTTTTTTTTTTTTGGATTTTCAGCCTTTTTTTTTCTTTAATGTTTTGATTTTTTCCAAGGCTGATCTTTGTTCAATGTTATTTTTATTTTTACTCCAGAATATTTTTGGGTGTGTTTTGTGTGTCAAGTTACCCCAACACCATTGATATCTTTTATTATTTAATCTCAAGGAGATTGTTTGGTGTTGGTGTCCCTTGTTCATTTCACATTGTATATTTGAAATGTACCTGAATCCTCACAAACAAACTGTCCTTTTTGAAGTAAAACACATAGGAGAGTATAATTCAAAACAAAAATCCTTTATTAAGGGATCAGAACCAAACAAAGAGGAAGGCAACACTGGATCAACAGGAGAAATTAGCGAAGCCTGGGACCCCCATGGCAGACATCAATTCTTCAACATCAAAATTGGTGGCCTGAGGAGTCCATATGTAAGGGAGGGCAGTCTGGTCCAGAATTCGCAGAGATCCGGATAGCAGCAGATGACATCTGTGTCCCCAGGCTGTGGTACCACAAGAGGCTGCATCTTTTGGCCGACCAGACTGAACCCAGAGCAATCACTGTCTGGTCTTCCTTCCACGCTTCCTTCCGGGCTGTGGCTGTGCAGTTGGAGATGTGGCAGGAGGAGGAGTAGGACCTGGAGGAGGACTGGGAGGACCTGGAGGAGGACTGGGGGGAGCTGGAGGAGAGGGAGGAGGAGGACCTGCAGGAGGAGGAGGAGGACCATCACAAAGGTGTGTCTGAGATGTCATTTGACCCCTCATACCTTTCTCAAGAGCCTCCAATATGAGGGCCTCACACATGACTTGTTGGCCCTCCTCCATCCTCTGCATTTTATATGCAATGAAGGCAGCAATGTTCTCCTCCATGGTGTGGGGTGCTCCCAGGACCTCTGTAGCCCTCCAAAAGAATCCTATAGCAGCCTCCTCTAGGGCACTCCTCCTACTGCCACTTTCTCTTTTCAGGGGGGGTGGAGGGACCTGCAGATCAGCCAGCTGGCTCGGCCCGGCCACCTCCTGGCTGAGACATCCCTGTGTATGAAAAAGGGACATGGTTGTAATGTTTTGCTTCATAAATCCCAATCCTAAATTAGTACTCCCAACTAACATCTAGTTAACATCATTGATTGGACAAGCAGAAATATTTCGAGGAATGCTATACCTGGCTCAATCTGGGCTCCTCCACATGTGGCCTGGAAGGCCCAGGTTGGGCGTCAGAAGCCTCAGCCGGGGGGGGGAAGGAAGCGTGGAAGGAAGACTGGAGAGGGATGGCCTGGGTTCAGTCTGGCCTGCCAGAAAATGCAGCCTGTCGTAGTACAACATCCTGGGGACATAGATGTCATCTGCTGCTCCGGATCTCTGCGAATCCTGGACTTTCTTGCGCTCCCTTAGATATGTGCTCTTCAGGCAACCAATTAATATCTTTAAATAGGTGATGTCTGCCGTGGGGATCACCTGCTTCACAATATCACACAATTGCAACAGTGCTGCCTTCCTCTTTGTTTGGTTCTTGAAATGGGGGTGGTTAATCTCCCACAGACAGGGCAGCTCCCGTAACATATCTATGAATACTGACATGAAGTCATTATCTTTGAGTAGCATATCCATGTTCACTGCAAGACACAACACAAGACAAAGCCTAATGTCAGACAAAACTCTCCTAATCTTGTTACAATATAGGTCTCAATCTAGAAGCAGTATAGGCACAAGTTTGTCTCTTACCTTCGTTCTTACGATCGGCGCGTCCAATGCTCCTTCCTCCGCTCACAGATCGTACGTAATACACACGCGTGTTACGCTTTATACACACTGCGCATGCGTGTAACTCCGCCCGCCCCTGACGTTCTTTCTAGTCTATTCCCCGCCCCTTTTCGTTTGGCGCAGTGGGTGAAGAGCACATGGCGGAGTTAGAACAGGTGCATGCTAATTCTAGCAATGAGGAGGAGGAGGAGGAAAGCCCGGATCCGGACACGTCCCGATCCAGAAGGAGACGTTTTAAGGCCACAAATATGTCCTTTGGGGAGATGTTGGAGATGGTCGACATCATGAAGAAGTCCGACTATGACGGAAAGTATGGGCCTTACCCCAACCCCAACATCAGAAAGGCCAAGATCATGGCGAAAGTGGTCAAAAGCCTTCTAAAGATCAGCTCAGGAAGCGGTGGTCAGACCTGAAGTTGAGAGAGCCAGAGCAGTACCGAAAGATCCGGAGAGTGCTGCAAAAAAGTAAGTAGTTGTGCTGTGTTCCTATTCTTTCTGTCTTTATTACGTTCATGCTGCTCTATGTGCTTTTATTAATTGTAACGTTTAAAAGGGCAACTTTAATGTTCATGGGCCCATTATTCGTTCGTATCAAACATTTTTCTTTCGGCCTCTAGAACACCATTGTTTAGGCCATATGCATTTTCCCACATTTTTTTTGGGCCTACTTGAATGCCAAATATTTGTTTGTGTAGATGGGTTTGTTACTAGAATGAAATGCAATCTAGATTGTGTGTAAGGAGAGGACACTGAGCAGCTGTTTTCACATCTGGACACTGGAGCACTAGTGTGGGACACCAGAACACCATTTTGATTAGGGGGCCACACAGGTGCTCCAGTGTATACTATGGGGGGTCTCCATCTGTGAAGCTTGTACTAAACCGGTAAAGTATTGCAGCTTGACAAAGGGCAATAAAAAAAATACATCTTGGAACTCAGCTAAAATAGACAATTGTACCCCACTTCCAAGCAATGTTTCCTATTTCTAGTTCTGCCATCAAATATCTGTGTGCTAATTATACCATTTTTGTTTTACATAGGGGAGAAAAGACTCGGAGGACACCCCTCATCCGAGGAGACCAGAGACCCCCCACCTCTGGAAGAAGGGGAACTTACACCAACACAAGCTGAGCAGGAGGATGAAGAAGATGTGGTGGAGATTGGCACCACAACAGGTGAGTGTCTGCGACCACAGGCTCAGGTAAAAGAGATGGATGGTGGCAGATTTTTGAGACCTGTTTTTGTTTTCTTTCTCCTTTTTAGGTGATCGTGATGTGAGGGATAGAAAACGCTTTACTTCAGAAAGTGCCCAGATCCTGATCGGGGAGATCATGGGGTGTAATGCCGAACTGCAAAACATCCAGCAAAAAATCCATGATGTTATTAAAAAAAATAATAACATCATTGATGTTTTGGGGCGAATTTAAAACCCCACAAAATCACTTTTTGTATTGTGGTTCAATCTTTTAAATTTTTTTGCAATGTTTTGAAAAGCCAAATTTGAAGGATGCACACAGTGTGCCAACATGTGCTATCTACCATCACGGGAGATCAATGGACGCGTTTTGGGGGTGCAACCCCTTCCTCAATTATAAAGTCGCGTTGAGGAAGGGCTTGCTCCCCCAAAACACGTCCCTTGATCCCCCCTGATGGCAGATAGCACATGTTGACATTCGTAAATTGGTGTGCATCTTCCAAATTTGGCTTTTCCAGGGGTGATTTCCCCCCATCTGAACGCTATATCAAACCCAGTTCCTAAATACTGATGTCTGATATAGCCTTCAGGTTTTACCTAATGTGAACTTTGTAAGTTCAAGTTTTTTGGCTTTCTTGTTGGTTTTACACAGGCCTGTTTTATCTGAAATGGACATTTCGAATTTTGCTAATGCTACTGAAAAAATTGTTATACAACAAACATGTTGGTTTGTTTTAAAAACCTTTGGTAAATGCACATGTGATTGTGCAGGTATAAAAAAGTGGCTTACTCAAGAATGTGTGGATTATTGTCTCAACACTACAATACAACACTTTTGGGGTGATGTAATAGCTGTTTTATGCAAAAGTGGGGGTTATTTCCTAAGGGCAAATCCTCTTTGCACTACAAGTGCAGGTTCAGTGCAGTTGCAAGTGCACTTGTAGTGAAATGTGTTTTTGCATTTAGGAAATAACAGCCAACAGTGCTTTGTATAAGGTTACCTAATCACGACATTTTCTGCACTCAAAACATTTCTGTCAGGGTCAGCTAAAACAAACACAAGCAGTAAATGTCCACAAAGATTTTCTTTTTTTTTTTTATTTTAAAAAGGCTTCACATATTGTCTGGCATATTGATAGCCCCCCTACCCGCAAAGAACTCCAGGTAGCTTAACCGGACATCACGGGCACTCAGGGAGATCAAGCCAGGACGGCCACTTTCAAGCGCCGTCAGTGTGGTTTGATGTAGGATTCCGGCCTCAGGCCCAACTGAGCCAGCATAGTTGGCCGAATGTTTCCGTAAAAAGTTATGGAGAACACAGCACGCAAGTATTATATGGTTCAGTTTATACTCCGCCATATGGATAGGTGTCAGAAATAGGCGGAACCGGCTGACCAGGATTCCAAATGTGTTCTCCACCACTCTTCGGGCTCTGGCCAGCCGGTAATTAAAAACCCTCTGTTCCGGGGTGAGGGTCCTCATCGGGAATGGCCGCATCAGGTGGTCCCCCAGCGCAAATGCTTCATCAGCAACGAACACAAATGGGAGTCCTTCCACATTGTCCTCTGGAGCTGGCAAGTCCAAGCTGCCATTCTGGAGACGCCTGTAGAACTCCGTCTGGGCGATGACTCCACCATCGGACATCCGGCCATTCTTCCCCACGTCCACATACAAGAAGTCATAATTAGCCGACACCACCGCCAACATCACTATACTATTAAACCCCTTGTAATTATAATAGTACGACCCCGAGTTGGGTGGTGGGACGATGTGGACGTGTTTCCCATCAATTGCCCCTCCGCAGTTAGGAAAGTCCCACCACTGGGCAAAGTGGGAGGCCACAGTCTGCCATTCCTGTGGCGTGGAAGGAAACTGTTGAGGAAAAAACAATAAACATTACTATTTTTACTCTGAAACATGGCAAGCAGATTAGACACAAACATTATGGGGCAACCTCCAGATAGCATTTATTAAGGGGAATTTAACAAGGCCAAAGTATAAGGTACACCTATCATATTCCCCCTCCCCCCCTCTCATGGGCCATTTCTAACATTATGGGGTGTGTGGAAATCTTGGACAGGTAACCCTCTTCACTTCATTGAGAGATGAATGCGTAAATAATGGGTATTACTCGGAACAGCCCCTCCTTAGTTACACTATTGGCAGACCACTGGACAGGTAAGAAGTGTCATAATACAAAGATATAAATACACATTATACACATTTGAGGACATTTGGACATTCTGCTATTACCTATCAAGATAATAATAGGATACAAAAACTTTAAACAGTAC
This sequence comes from Aquarana catesbeiana, assembly GCF_042186555.1. Classification (NCBI taxonomy): domain Eukaryota; kingdom Metazoa; phylum Chordata; class Amphibia; order Anura; family Ranidae; genus Aquarana; species Aquarana catesbeiana. Next base: position 216,535,941 of record NC_133331.1, on the reverse strand, counting down.
CATTGTAAAGTATACAGGCAGGTCCTTGCACTACATGCTTTGGGTAATTCAGCCATAAATCTGACCAGTAAAGAGGTGGGTATAGTGTGTATGGGTTTGGCAAAGTCAGCAGATAGATGATTGAGGATACATAGAGAATTGGGATCAGCTGACTTAGCAGTTGGGGGAGGGAGGGTTACTAAAAATTATTTGGGGACACCACAAAAAAAAGCCTCTGGCACTCTGCCTGAATTTAAATCAAAAATAACATTACCAAACATTTTAGGGGGTGTTTGGGGTAAAGCACTACTATGGAGCTGATAAAATACATTGTTAAGTGACTACATGAGGTGAATATAGGCCAGGAGACACCATGCTGGGGAGGTTATTGAAGGGCAAATATGTATGAAGGACCTAAAATAATAATTACATAAAAATCCAGCATGCATGAGAACAAAGGGGACATTCACAGCATATTACAATCATGGTAATTAGGGAATGAGGAAAGAAATACAATATATTAGCAAACATTCAATACAATAAAATGTGATATTAAAGGATAAAAATCTTACCTTCATATACTCCTTCTGCAGGACCTGGATGATGGCAGAACAGGTCTCTGGGATAATGATACCCAGAGCCTGGGGGGAGATGCCTGTCGAGAACTTCAAGTCCTGCAGACTTCTCCCTGTGGCCAAATACCGCAAGGTAGCGACCAACCTCTGCTCCGGAGTGATGGCTTGCCTCATGCAGGTATCCTGCCTGCTGATATAGGGGGTCAGCGAAGCCAACAAACGGTGAAACACGGGGTCATCCTGAGAAAGTTCCTGAAATCATCAGGATTATTCTCACGGATCTCACGGAGCAAAGGCATATGACAGAACTGGTCACGCTGAAGCAACCAATTCTTGGTCCATGAACTCCTCCCCACCCTGTTCATGGACTGGACTTTTGTCAAGGTCAGGACCCCAACACCAAGCCCCTGCACAGCACGAACTCTACGAGGAGTACGCATACGAAACATGGCTAGAAAACGATCGGCTGCTCAGAACGAAGTAACAGAACGCACTGAAGAACAGCAAGGCCTGTGAAGAGCGACCTGAAAAAACAGCAACGAGCAGGCAAGATCACACAGAAAACTCTGATACGAACTGACTGCACGCACTGAAGAGCAGATACAAACCCACAAGCACAAACTGAACGGCAGAAAACGATCTGGAAGCCACGAGTCTGAAAAAGCGCAAATCGTCTCTCACCAAACTTTTACTAACATGAGATTAGCAAAAGGAGCCCAAAGGGTGCCGCGCTTGGTTCTGAACCGGCCTTTTCTAGTCTCGTCGTACGTGGTGTACATGACCGCGTGGTTGGCGATCGGAAATTCCGACAACTTTGTGCGACCGTGTGTAGGCAAAACAAGTTTGAGCCAACATCCGTCAGAAAAAATCCTAGGATTTTGTTGTCGGAATGTCCGAACAAAGTCCGACCGTGTGTACGCCCTATTACAGTTTGAGAAATGACATGGTCTGTATGGGCGCCCATTTGGAAGAGTCACATTCTGTCTAGTATTTATGAATCTGCATATGGAACATCCTCGCAAGTGAACGTCCCAAACCTCTTGCAGGGGTCACCACGAGAATCGCCGACAAATTTGCTGTGGACCAAATGGTCACGCAGGGAATTAGTACGTCGATAGGTGATCGCTGGTAGTGCGGATAAATGTGGGCATAAGGTGGGGTCAGAGTATAATAGATGCCAATGTTTGTTGAAAATTGATTTAACAGACTCATGTTGGTTGCTAAACCTCATTGTCATGAAGATCCTGCCAGTAACCGGCGATCCAGGCGCACGGGAACCCGGCCACGGGTCCCGTTGCGCATGTGCACGAGTTCACCGACCACTGGCTTGTTGACCTTTCCGCTGTGTTTACCAGCATCCAGTCTCCTACCTGCTGTTGTTCCTGGTTCCAGCCCAGCGTTCCAGTCTAAAACCTGCTGCTTGTGCCTGGTTCCAGTCCAGCGTTCCAGGCTCCTACCTGCTGTTGTTCCTGGTTCCAGCCCAGCGTTCCAGTCTACTACCTGCTGCTTGTTCCTGGTTCCAGCCCAGCGTTCCAGTCTACTACCTGCTGCTTGTTCCTGGTTCCAGTCCAGCGTTCCAGGCTCCTACCTGCTGTTGTTCCTGGTTCCAGTCCAGTGTTCCAGTCTACTACCTGCTGCTTGTTCCTGGTTCCAGTCCAGCGTTCCAGTCTACTACCTGTTGCTTGTTCCTGGTTCCAGCCTGTTCTCCTGTCTGGCTTGCTTACCTGCTGGGTTCCTGGTCCTTCCTGCATTCCAGTCTCAGTCTTCAGTCTTCTCCTCGGCCTCAGGTTCCAGAGGGTGACACCACTACTGAACTTCCAGTGACTGTTGATCCTGCCAGGCACCCATACCACTCTTCACTCCTGGCCCTCTATCTCCATTCCAGGGGAACGGGAGTGGGAGCTGTAAGGGAGGTCTTTCTCCGCACTTCAGGCTCAAAACCTACCAGGTACGTGACACTCATAATCATCCTAGTAGTAGGGTCCATTTCTGTTTTCTTTTGATGGCTGAATAGCAGTTCCCGTCGAGTTCGTTTATTGGCGCGTTTATATGCTTTTTTTAAAAGAGAACGGGAATAGCCCCTCAAGAGAATCCTATCTCTGAGTGCGGCGGCTTCAATCAAGTATGTTTGCTGATCCGAGCAATTCCGCCTCAGCCTCAAATATTGGCTGTAGGGGATTGCGCGGAGTAGTGGTTGGGGGTGAGAGCTGGAGGCATGTAAGATGGTGTTGCCTGCAGGAGGCTTCTCTTGAGGGGCTATTCCCGTTGTCTTTTAAAAAAAGCATATAAACGCGCCAATACACGAACTCGATGGGAACTGCTACTCAGCCATCAAAAGAAAACAGAAATGGACCCTACTACTAGGATGATTATGAGGTTTAGCAACCAACATGAGTCTGTTAAATCAATTTTCAACAAACATTGGCATCTATTATACTCTGACCCCACCTTACGCCCACATTTATCCGCACTACCAGCGATCACCTATCGACGTACTAATTCCCTGTGTGACCATTTGGTCCACAGCAAATTTGTCGGCGATTCTCGTGGTGACCCCTGCAAGAGGTTTGGGACGTTCACTTGCGGGGGATGTTCCATTTGCAGATTCATAAATACTAGACAGAATGTGACTCTTCCAAATGGGCGCCCATACAGACCATGTCATTTCTCAAACTGTAAGACTGAGGGTGTGGTATACCTTTTAGTTTGCCAATGCCGATAATTTTATGTAGGCAAGACGAAACAAAAATTTTCATTGCGAGCCTCACGACATATTACTGCCATGAGAAAAGCAAATCCCGACCTCCCACTGGGGAGACATGTGGCCAACGAACATCATGGCAATTTCCCCAATATTTATTTTTTAATCCTGGATAGAGTCCATCCCAGCCCGAGGGGTGGGAATTGGAACAAGGCCCTTTTACAGCGGGATGTCCGCTGGATCATGGACCTTGCTGCCACCTCACCCCCCGGGCTAAATGATCATTTGAGCTATAGACCCTTTCTAGAGGGCTTCTCTTCCGGGGTATATGTGAAAGATTTATAAGCTCTCCAACTTGAAAGCCTTATGTTATCTTGGTTTTTCCTCTTTTCTGCTTGATGATTCATATTAACAGTGGTGTTTGATGCTCTATGTTTGGCCGATTGTTCGACTGTTTATTGATAAATCACCTTTTTAACATGTGTTTTCTGTTATGTTAGGCCACCTTTTATTATATGTACATCTGTTCCCCCTTGTAGCCCTGTATATATAGGCATACTGTCATGTATTGAAGCACCCTGTCGGTCTCCTTCTCGGCGAGTATTCTTCAATCACAGTCTACTGGCCCCTCCTTGTCCCGCCCGGTGCACGGGGGCCTCCCGGGATTCACTATCCAATTGGGGGGCCTTTTGTTGGCGCCCGGTTCACGCCGCGGGGGGATAGGCAGCGTTTTAGTTGCTTGGCCTCACCTGCGGGCCCGGTCGCCTTTTCTGCGTCGGTGGGCGGTGGTTGCATGAACCCTCCCACAGCCCAGCTGTGGGGGGTGCTGTGCAGCGGCTGCTCAGGGTCCCCCCACCCCTTTGGCATCTATGAGTAACCATTTACGGGTATGAGGCGGTGAGTATACACGATGATTCTGGTAGGTTTAATGACCACTCTAGTTATTTACATGTAATTTTTTATTTTTTCCCCGCCTTTTCTTTTCATTTAATCTACCCTTATAATTGCTCCATTATATATATGGAGCCGCATGTGTAGTCCTCTATCTCCTGTCTCCCCCTCTGTTATGGTTCTGATATTGAGGCTGTGTATATGCCTCCTACCATACCGGCGAGTGAGGAGCGTGTATAGGCTTTTGCCTTGTTATCAAGAAGTGACAGGAGGATGTCGTCATTTAGACGCTCCTCCGCCGTTGCCATGGCTCGCATCCCCTCCTTCCTCCAGACGGAGCTGTGTCATGATGTTGCCATGGCTTCCATCTCCTCCTTTTCCTAGACGGAGCAGCGTCACGACGTGCAGACTCGCACGCCAATCAGCACCGCACCTGTCTATTCCTCCTCTCACCCCATATTAAGCCGCCGGAAGCCGAGTCAGTGACATTGTCCTGCTGAGATGACATTGTGCACTGAGATGCAGCCCTATGACTAACGCGGTAATGATACCCTTCGTTTTTTCTTCCTCTTTGTAGCTGCAATCTGCTGTAGGCTCTTTGTGTTGCCTTGTTTGGATTGAGTTCTCATGCAATGTATACTATATATTGCAGTATATGGAGGGCATTCCTATTTTTGCTTTCGTGATCAGGTCTTTTTGTCCTATATTATAGATCCTGTCTTTGTAGGAAGCCGTTATCCTTTGTGACCTTTGGAGCTGCTTGTGCATTTGGGGGTCTCCGCTCCTCCTCTGGATCTTGGGGTCCCTTGTCTACTCTCTCCCCTATAATTCCCTTTATGAACCACTACTAGGGTAAGCTATGTATATTAGATTATTTTCACTCCCACGCTGCGCCTGGACGCAGATCCGCATGATGGATATGGGGCTCTGCGTCCACGCTGTGGTGGTTATTTTTATATGTTTTTTTCTTTGGTAGATGGACATCAGCCTACTGGGGTTTTTTTGCTTTGTTTCAGACACTCCCCTTTTGGTTCTTCTTTAATTTGGATTCCTCTGGGATAGTGCTGCCCCTGCTGAGCTTGCTCCTCTGGGGTCACTCGGGGGGACCAGTGTGGATAAGGTGGAGCCAGACATACGCCCAACTCCTTTTTGGATCCTGGTGGCGTTCTGTACGTACTCGCCTCTGAGACTTTGACAGTGAGCTTTCTTTACTGAATATACTTGGGTATGTGTGTTATCTCTCTTATATTTTTTATTTTTTATTTTTCTGATGTTAAATTATACAGAATGGTTTAGGATGCAGGCAATGTGTTTAATACATAATTACCTTAATTTATATTTCAGTATGTAGTGTAATTCCTCCTACAAGTTGGCCCTGATGAAGGGACTCTATAGGTAGTCCCGAAACGCGTAGGCCCAGGCGGAAGACTACACGAATATACATTCGAATTCTACATCAGTATATTAATTTCTTTATTATTCTATTGTCTATTTAGTGAACTGTATCAGACTTTTTTCTATTTGTATTTTTGTATATTTGTACCAATAAAATTGTTTTTTACTACTTCGTTGCCTTTAAAGTCCCACGGAATTTGCCGCGAACACCCCAAATTGTTCGCTTTTTGGCGAACAGGCGAACACCCGATGTTCGAGTCGAACTTACGTTCGACTCGGACATCGGGCTCATCCCTACTCTCAATGATTATATGAGGTTGCCCTAAAAGAGTAGTCATACATGACAGATGTCTTGCCAGGGACAAATAGGAGATTTTGTCCTGCAGCAAGATTACTGAAATGGCATGTTAGACCCTCAGGACAAGAGGGTGAAAGAGAACTATCATTGGTGAGGACTTAATGGCCATTGAAGCGGTTTGTGTTTGCTACCATATATCTGGGTGAGGACAGATGTCATGTACCCATTATTGCCGCACTCCCGCCGTCAAATGCGGGAGACATTAGTGCCTCCTGTCAGCGCTGAATGCAGTCTGCCTTCCACCATGGCTCTGAGCTAAGAGCGTCTCTCTCTCTCATGGAACAGCTCAGAGCCCAACAGCCAGCATTGTTGTCTCTCTCTCCCCTCCTTCCTCTCTCACACTGAATGATACACAGCCAATCCACACCTTCTCCCCCTCCCCACTCCTGTGTATGCTCCAGGGAAGTCAAGTGTGAAGCTAAGGAGCTCACACTTCCCACGGTACACACACAGGAGAGGGGAGGGGGAGAAGGAGCGGATCGGCTGCGTATCATTCAGTGCGAGAGAGGAAGGAGGGGAGAGAGAGACATCAATGCCGGCTTTAAACTTAGTTTCTTTTCATAATCTATATCAGGTCCTGAAGAATGTTTGAAATAAATTGTACAATGAGAATGATGCTGGACCTTGTAGTTCCTCACTTTAACCTTTTCTTCCACCTTGTTCAGGATGGATTGTTGCATGCACCCAGGACCTGCAGTACATAGATCCAGGCTATACCAGTAATAAGGCTCGTGTTAGCCTCCACTACATGTGTTTGGCAGGTGTGGAGTGCATGCAACAAGTCCCTGCCCAGCAGGTTAACCGGACATTGTTTAGATATCACAATTTTACATTCAGCCCATTTGTAGGTCTTCTATAGGAAGATTTTCTGAAACATCCTCCTCACACATTAACCCGTTTTCTGATTTTACAAAAATTGTACCTTTTTTCTTAACTCCTCTAGGCATATCCTGGGTAGGGATGAGCTTCATGTTCGAATCAAACGCATATTTGACTCGAACATTGCCTGTTCAGTCGTTCGCCGAATTTGGAACGATATGGGCCGTTTGCGCCAAATTCGAGTGGCGCGTCAAGGCTCATAATTTCTCTGCAGCATCACACCGCATTGCTGGCTGATGATTGGCCAAGCATGCACTATGACCCGCATGCTTGGCCAATCACAGCGCCGTCTGTACAGAGAGCCGTAATTGGCCAAAGCCAGGGTGGCTTTGGCCAATTATGGCTCAGGGGGTTTAGTACACGCCCCACACTATATAAGGCCGCCTGCACTGCGGCCCTGTGTAGTGTGTTTCGGTGTTGAGAGAGAGATAGATGGACAGAGAGACAGTGTCATTTGATTTAAGTTAGATAGAGTAGGCAGGTGAGTCAGTTAGCTGCACTTACAGTGTATTGTGTGTGTATATATATATATATATACATCCTAGGTGGTGTATATATATATATATATATATATATATATATATATATATATATATATATATATATACACTGTATTCAGTTTAGCTAGATCCGTTCCTGTTATTCTCTTCCTACTACTGACAGGCAGGCAGGTGTTTTTACAGTATTTACAGCTACCTGAAGAAAATTGCTGGTGTTCTTCTAATCCTATTAGTCCTATTAGCTACAGTATTTACAGTTAGTGTAGTGTGTCCTCTGCACAGTGTGCACCTAAAGCTACCTGAAGAAAATTTTTGTTCTTCTGATCCTATTAGTACAGTACCGCAGGCAGCTGCAGTATTTACAAGTTAGTGTAGTGCGTCCTCTGCACAGTGTGCACCTAAAGCTACCTGAAGAAAATTAGTGGTGTTCTTCTGATCCTATTAGTACAGTACCGCAGGCAGCTGTAGTATTTACAAGTTAGTGTAGTGCGTCCTCAGCACAGTGTGCACCTAAACCTAACTTAAAAAAATTAGTGGTGTTCTGATCCTATTAATACCACAGGCAGGCAGCTACAGTATTTACAGTTAGTGTAGTGCGTCCTCTGCACAGTGTGCACCTAAAGCTTCCTGGAGACAATTGCTGTTGTTCTGCTCCTATCAATAACACAGGCAGGCAGCTACAGTATTTACAGTTAGTGTACTATGTCCTCTGCACAGTGTGCACCTAAAGCTACCTGAAGAAAATTTGTGTTCTTCTGATCCTATTAATACAGTACCGCAGGCAGCTGCAGTCTTTACAAGTTAGTGTAGTGCGTCCTCTGCACAGTGTGCACCTAAAGCTACCTGAAGAAAATGAGTGGCGTTCTTCTGATCCTATTAATACCACAGGCAGGCAGCTACAGTATTTACAGTTAGTGTAGTGCATCCTCTGCACAGTATGCACCTAAAGCTACCTGGAAACAATTGCTGTTGTTCTGCTCCTATCAATACCACAGGCAGGCAGCTACAGTATTTACAGTTAGTGTACTATGTCCTCTGCACAGTGTGCACCTAAAGCTACCTGAAGAAAATTTGTGTTCTTCTGATCCTATTAGTACAGTACCGCAGGCAGCTGCAGTCTTTACAAGTTAGTGTAGTGCGTCCTTTGCACAGTGTGCACCTAAAGCTACCTGAAGAAAATTAGTGGTGGTCTTCTGATCCTATTAGTACAGTACCGCAGGCAGCTGCAGTATTTACAATTTAGTGTAGTGCGTCCCCTGCACAGTGTGCACCTAAAGCTACCTGAAGAAAATTAGTGGTGTTCTGATCCTATTAATACCACAGGCAGGCAGCTACAGTATTTACAGTTAGTGTAGTGCGTCCTCTGCACAGTGTGCACCTAAAGCTACCTGGAGACAATTGCTGTTGTTCTGCTCCTATCAATACCACAGGCAGGCAGCTACAGTATTTACAGTTAGTGTACTGTGTCCTCTGCACAGTGTGCACCTAAAGCTACCTGAAGAAAATTTGTGTTCTTCTGATCTTATTAGTACAGTACCGCAGGCAGCTCCAGTATTTACAAGTTAGTGTAGTGCATCCTCAGCACAGTGTGCACCTAAACCTACCTGAAGAATATTAGTGGTGTTCTTCTGATCCTATTCGTACAGTACCACAGGCAGCTGCAGGATTTACAATTTAGTGTAGTGCGTCCCCTGCACAGTGTGCACCTAAAGCTACCTGAAGAAAATTAGTGGTGTTCTGATCCTATTAATACCACAGGCAGGCAGCTACAGTATTTACAGTTAGTGTAGTGCGTCCTCTGCACAGTGTGCACCTAAAGCTACCTGGAGACAATGGCTGTTGTTCTGCTCCTATCAATACCACAGGCAGGCCGCTACAGTATTTACAGTTAGTGTACTGTGTCCTCTGCACAGTGTGCACCTAAAGCTACCTGAAGAAAATTTGTGGTGTTCTGATCCTATTAATACCACAGGCAGGCAGCTACAGTATTTACAGTTAGTGTAGTGTGTCCTCTGCACAGTGTGCACCTAAAGCTACCTGGAGACAATTGCTGTTGTTCTGCTCCTATTAATACCACAGGCAGGCAGTTACAGTATTTACAGTTAGTGTACTGCGTTCTCTGCACAGTGTGCACCTAAAGCTACCTGAAAACAATTGCTGGTGTTCTCATACTAATAATACTACAGGCAGGCAGTTGATTCTGCTAGCTGCAGTATCAGTATATATATACATCCCAGCTTTGTGCAGCTACATCTCACTGCAGACCATTAGTATGTCTGGAAGGCCAACAAGGAGAGGCAGACAGTCATATTTTGGACCGAACCAGAACTGTCCAGTACTTTGAGACAATTGCTGTTGTTCTGCTCCTATTAATACCACAGGCAGGCAGCTACAGTATTTACAGTTAGTGCACTGTGTCCTCTGCACAGTGTGCACCTTAAGCTACCTGAAGAAAATGAGTGGTGTTCTTCTGATCCTATTAATACCACAGGCAGGCAGCTACAGCATTTACAGTTAGTGTAGTGCCTCCTCTGCACAGTGTGCACCTAAAGCTACCTGGAAACAATTGCTGTTGTTCTGCTCCTATTAATGCCACAAGCAGGCAGCTACAGTATTTACAGTTAGTGTACTGCGTCCTCTGCACAGTGTGCACCTAAAGCTACCTGGAAACAATTGCTGTTGTTCTGCTCCTATTAATACCACAGGCAGGCAGTTACAGTATTTACAGTTAGTGTACTGCCTGCTCTGCACAGTGTGCACCTAAAGCTACCTGAAAACAATTGCTGGTGTTCTCATACTAATAATACTACAGGCAGCTACAGTATTTACAGTTAGTGCACTGTGTCCTCTGCACAGTGTGCACCTAAAGCTACCTGAAGAAAATGAGTGGTGTTCTTCTGATCCTATTAATACCACAGGCAGGCAGCTACAGTATTTACAGTTAGTGTAGTGCATCCTCTGCACAGTGTGCACCTAAAGCTACCTGGAAACAATTGCTGTTGTTCTGCTCCTATTAATACCACAAGCAGGCAGCTACAGTATTTACAGTTAGTGTACTGCGTCCTCTGCACATTGTGCACCTAAAGCTACCTGGAAACAATTGCTGTTGTTCTGCTCCTATTAATACCACAGGCAGGCAGTTACAGTATTTACAGTTAGTGTGCTGCCTCCTCTGCACAGTGTGCACCTAAAGCTACCTGAAAACAATTGCTGGTGTTCTCATACTAATAATACTACAGGCAGCTACAGTATTTACAGTTAGTGTAGTGCGTCCTCTGCACAGTGTGCACCTAAAGCTACCTAGAAACGATTGCTGTTGTTCTGCTCCTATTAATACCACAGGCAGGCAGCTACAGTATTTACAGTTATTGTACTGTGTCCTCTGCACAGTGTGCACCTAAAGCTACCTGAAGAAAATTAGTGGTGTTCTTCTGATCCTATTAATACCACAGGCAGGCAGCTACAGTATTTACAGTTAGTGTAGTGCGTCCTCTGCACAGTGTGCACCTAAAGCTACGTGGAGACAATTGCTGTTGTTCTGCTCCTATTAATACCACAGGCAGGCAGCTACAGTATTTACAGTTAGTGTACTGTGTCCTCTGCACAGTGTGCATCTAAAGCTACCTGAATAAAATTGGTGGTGTTCTTCTGATCCTATTAATACCACAGGCAGGCAGCTACAGTATTTACAGTTAGTGTACTGCGTCCTCTGCACAGTGTGCACCTAAAGCTACCTGAAGACAATTGCTGTTGTTCTGCTCCTATTAATACCACAGGCAGGCAGTTACAGTATTTACAGTTAGTGTACTGCGTCCTCTGCACAGTGTGCACCTAAAGCTACCTGAAAACAATTGCTGGTGTTCTCATACTAATAATACTACAGGCAGGCAGTTGATTCTGCTAGCTGCAGTATCAGTATATATATACATCCTAGCTTTGTGCAGCTACATCTCACTGCAGGCCATTAGTATGTCTGGAAGGCCAACAAGGAGAGGCAGACAGTCATATTTTGGACCGAACCAGAACTGTCCGGTACTTTGTTTCTGTCCCCTTGGCCAAATTAACCTTCAATGTAAAAGTGTGCACACTTGAAGTAAATTACTGAGACAGACACGAGTTCAGTAGATTAATACTTCTGCTTTATTACTTCCTGGACTCCGGCTAATATACCGTGAGCCGGATATTTTGTTATCAAATCAAATATCAAATAAGACAAGCGTATGCGGACCGCAAGATATACATATTCCTTATTGTGACAAAGTATAAGCTTTTAGCTAGGTTATAGCTATATAAGGGAATAGCAAACTATCATCGCTAAATAGGGTGTCTTGTTTCCAGTACTCGAAAACAGGCGCAATCTTCTTTAACTTGTTCTTAACTCTTGCAGTTCTGTTCCACATGAAGGGGGAGGGTAAAATGGCAGACATCTAATTGAATATGGTTAAGGCTGATAGCAGAGGCTGAAGTAAGCACTTATATCTATATGGTTATATTGGAAATAGGCATTTCACCATTACACTCATAGTCACATCCATTACAGTTCCCCCTTGAAATGCTTATTTCACAAAACTGTCCCTCACACTGAAAGACCTACACCCAGCCCATCCCCCTCTGCAACTCTTTTAAACCGCATGTAGAGAAAGAGCAGCGACTAGTTCACTACCCCCCTCGATACAGCTGGAGGAGTGCGGCCAGGTGCTATCTGTCCCTATAGCCCTACGGTGTTGCATCTCAGGGGAGGGTGACTGTAACGGAGTATAACACATAATTTTCATCATAATTTTCATTAAGGCCTTACATAGACATCGTTATCATCATCTGATAACTCTTGGTTCATGAACGTGGGGGTAGTTTGGTCAACAGCCTTTTCCACACACTTCCTGATGCAGGGGAGAACGCAGCAGATTATATTCGCCATTACCAGGATAGCTATTCCTATCTGGGTCAACAATCCCTGCCATCCTCCCTTTATCCAGGTAAAATACTGATGCCAGGGGTTGGTGAGCCCTGAATTCTGTTTTAGTTATTTGGACAAGTCCTCAAGTTTCTGGATGGCTAAAGTCACTTTACCATTTGGGCCTGTGTTATCTGGGATATACAGCATGTACTCATTTCAGGTAACATCTTACACACACCCCCTTTTCAGCTAGGACCATGTCCAAGGTCATACGGTTTTGGAAGGTCATATGGGTAGCATCTTCTAGTTGTTTGACTAAACCTCGGCGTGCATCTCTGGTGTAATTAAGAAACCTTTGTTGGTTTTAGTAGATGTAATTTATCCATTCTACATTCTTGTTTACAATGATGATGGGGATCAGGGACTCAAATCCTGCTGCTACTTGGTCTCTTGCTTTGAACTCATCTGGGACCCCTCTAGGGACCCCTATGGCATCTATGTATACATGAGGGTCAAAGCTTCCTGCTGGGGCACTCTTACGCCTCCTGTTAGGTCGGGGTGTGTTGTTTGTATTTGGCCTTGGGTTCTCTGAGAGAATATGTAGAGGCATTATGGCCTTGGCTAATGCACATTCTCCTGTCTGCTGTCCTGTCAATCTGCTTCTAATTTTCATGTCTCCGCAGATCCAGTACATGTCTCCCACCCAAAGACTGGACTTGATTTTGTACTAGATTTGCAGACACCTCACTATAAGATCCACAGTAACCGTTAGTGAAATTCCCAAGAGGTTTCCCCACTCTCTGATACCGTCCATAGCATGTGTAATTGCCAGGATATATGGTAATACCCTTACCTGGCTTGGGGTTCTTGGTAACTATGGGATATTCCTTCACACAGGGAGTGGTCAGTGGTTGTGTTGGTAAATAGGCTAAGGACAGAGGTCTCCTGTTCTGGGAGTACATTAAGGGGCACTCTTCCAAAATGTGGTTTAGCTCCCCCACACACATAACAGTTGGTCTTATTGTGCTTCCCTGCATTGTACCTCATCCATTCGAGCCACAAGTTGAAATCTGAGAAACCGGTTTCTGCAGCCATGGTATCCTCAAAGGTAGGGTCTGCTATGGCCACCATGTCCTTTAATGTCTGTATATGGGGCCTCAGGGGGTTATTGAACATAGGCCCAGAACATAGGTCCCACTGTCTCCTGGGCTAGGATTCTCAATGGTCAACCTGAACTCTTTGGTGTAAGGCTGGTCTGTGTGTTTGTTGATTGTCATTATATCTAAGAGTGACTTTCCATTTTTGTCTTTTCTATTTTGAGCGTTTCTGGCTTGTACCCCCATTTTTCTTCCCCAGTGTTCCAACTCACTGCTCCCCAATAATCACAGTTGTTGCCCCAGTAGGTGTCAGTGACACATACATACACAGTCATGGGACCTATTGCTCTCTCATTGGACCGGACACTGTAATCAGTACGTGGAAGTACTTTATTATAAGGGGATATGAAAGTGGCAACATGTGTGTTGGATGAGTTATACCAGAATTGAGTTATACCATCTTTCTGTTTGATGGCCACCTCCTGGGCCTGAGCAAAAATCACAACAAAAAGGATAAACAGGTTTATGGCTTGGTCTCCTTAGCCTCTTTTTCGGGCACAGGGACTTTCTTACAGTGAGAGGCGTGTATCCACGAGTTTCTTCCGGCCACTTTTACTGATGTGGTAGTTGTCAGAAGGACTTAGAAAGGACCATCATATCTGGGTTCAAGGGTGTGTTTCCTCACAAACTTCTTTACCAAGACACTGAATAAGACAATGGGTAGGCTGTCTGGCCAACTCATTCCTGTTTCCTGAGACATTTTAGCATTCTAGATTTTATTGTGCCATTCAATATTTCCACCTTCCCACTGCTCTGAAGACATTATGGGGTGTGGAAAGCTAGTGTGACCCCTAAGGCTGTCCATATCTCTTTGGTTACTGAGGCCGTGAAAGCCGGCCCCTGGTTACTCTCTATGACCTCTGGGACACCATATCTGCACACTATTTCTGTTAAAAGTCTTTTAGCTGTGGTCTTTGCCGTCATGTTGGTAATGGGATAGGCTACCGGCCTACGTGGCAGACACAGTCTCTTGTTTAATTCCATGATTCCGTCAACTTCTGTGGCTCCTTTTCTTGATCCACACTTATTTTTCTTCTTTGTCAGCTGTCTCTTGTTGCTCCTTGAGGTGGGTCCTGTTTAAAGGAGGGTTGTGTAGAATCATAGTGGTTTCTACAGTATCATCCAGGATGGGTGCATTCACTCTGCTGACCACTTCTCGCGTTCAATCTGCAGCTTGTTTCGCATCGGTATCTGCAAGGTGATTGCCTTGTGCTTCTTGGGAAACCAGCTTGCCGTGCGTCTTTACCTTAAGTATAGCCACTTGTGCTGGGAGGAGTAGGGCATCCATTAAGTCCTTGATAGCTGCACTGTGTTTTACAGGTGTTCCTGCTGCTGTCAGGAACCCTCTGGTTTTCCAGATGATCCCAAAATGTCCTTCTGCCAATTTGCATGCCATAGTTAGGGCCTGGAGTTCTGCTTCCTGGGCAGACATGGAGGAGGGTAATGCTGAAGCTTGAAGAACTGTATCTTCGGATTATTCTCCAAAGAGGTTCCCCCCTCGAGAAGCAGAAGAAAAGTGGATGCGTTAAGGGTATCACATGGGAGGACGGTGATGGTGAGAAGCAAGGCACACTGGAGTCTGAGGAGGTGTCTTGCTGGGGACAGGGCTGTACTTGGTACTCTCTGAGACAAACAATTTGAAAGTCTTTTAGTCTGGGAGGCCCAAAGGTCTGTTGAGAGGATCTCCTTCAGAGTTTCAAAATTGTCCAGAGCTTCTAGTGAAAGCAGGAAAGGGTCGGATTTCAGGGCATCATAAAGGCATTGCATCGAAAGGGAGGCTTCTGGAACTGGGATCCAAGAACGGCAGTAGGAGATTAATCCTAGAAAGGTGTGAAGGGGCTTTTGACCTCAAGGCCAAGGGATGCCCTTGATTGCAGCAACTCTTTCTTCAGTGAGATGTCAGGTGCCTTGGGAGATGCAGAGGCCTAGGAAAATCACCTTCTCTCTGGACAATTTGCTTTAGGGCCTTGCAACCTTGCTTAACCAGTTAGTGGAGGAGGCTTTCAGAGAAGATTAAGGCAATCACAAGCAGGAGGTCATCTACATACTGAAGGAGTACAATATCTGGGTGTAACTTCATCCAGGTGTCCAGAATGAGGGCCATTGCCTTGGCGAATTGGGAGGAGGAGTTCTGGGCACCTTGTAGCATAACAGTCCAAATGTAGCTGGCAGGTGACACAGGCTTGCCTGAATCCTTGTGGAGAAGGTTCATGTGATCCGGAGAGGTGGGCGAGGTGGGGTGTCATGTCCCTGGTACTAGGCGCTTTCATGTGGACCACGGTTGGGGCTTGGTTGACTGTGGGTGAATTTCCATGGGCTTTGGTATTCCTTTCCGGAGTGGCCGGGTCTTCCGCAAGTTGTAGCAGGCACGTGGAGTTGGTACTGGTGGGTGCAGATAGGGTGTGTCAGAGGCCATCATGAGAGGAGCTACTCTCTACTACTCTCTACTGTTCTGTGAGGATTCTGGACCTAATAACTACTAATAATAATGTCTCAAGCTCCATTACTCTATGCTCAGACCCTTTCGGATTGACTCTTTAAGACCTGAAATAAATACGGCAGCTAACATGTGTCTATGCACTCTGTTCAGCATACTAAAACCCAAATCAATAAAATTCTTGTGCTATTTCACAATAGATTCGCCTTTTCTTCTGTGAACACTTGTACACATATTGACTTCAGGCGTTTTAGAGTGGAGATATGAATACATACAGAATAATTGTTTTTTTTTTTTTTTCCAGAATACAAAACGCTCAGATGTGAATGGGGCCTAAATCTAGCACATAGATTTAAACAAGGAAAGCACTTCCTCTTTCATTCTTCTGGCATAACGCCCAGAATATATAAACTTCCTCTTTATTTATAATACTGTTAAATATTGAAATTGAACATTTTAAACTCCCCAATTGTTGCTAATACAGCTTAAACACAATTAAAACCATTTGCATAAATATAGCACATTTGCTACATTTACTGTTATTAGAAAAGAAACACCTTTTAGCTTCAAGAATGCAAGGGTAAGCAATTACAACTAAATTCAGACTCTGACTGAAATATTCAAGACATCCTATACATAAATGATTTATTTAATTAAAATGCTACATTGATTGCTACTATGTTTCATCACTGGAAACATGTGGGTTTCGGTGTGGGCGGTTTAGGGGGTGGTGGCATAGGGCGTGTTGCCAAAGGGGGAGGTGTCACTTAGAACAGAGGGGCGATAGACGAAGGGCAGTGTCTACCTCCTGGGGACCAGACGCCATTATAGGGCGGTGGCCGACTACTTAGCTTCCTCTTTTCTAGTTTTCCTTGTCAAAAGAAGTTTATTGAGTATACAATGTTATAAAGATACATAAAGTAAGTTTACAAGGATCTATAAAGTAAGCTCATTGTTTTACAGTAGGGTTTATATAGGTAAATATCATGAAATTTCAAATATTAAACATTGGGTTCACGTAAACCTAAATTAAAGATATATATCATTTCCTTAGTTACTTTTGTAGGTATTTAAATGATTTATACCTACTATACATATTACAAGTAGTGTGTATAAAGGTCAAATAAATTCTGATAATGAGCTTTAATCGTAAGGTGGAGAAAAGGAAAGAGAAAGAAGAAAAAGGGTTGAAAGGTAGAGGTATGGTCCACAAGGTTGTCCCGCTCGTCAGTTTATTATTCTTTTTAGTTCTCTTTGAAGCCTTAGAATGGGTGTCTCTGTAAGTCATTTAATCTGTTACCATGGCAACAGGACAGAGTCATTGAAGTTTGACAGGAACTGTTGTTTTATCCAAGGATGCCAAAGTTTTTCAAATTTTGGAATTTGATTTTGATCGATGGCTACCATCTTAGCATGGGACATTGTATTATTCATTCTGTGAATTGTTTCTGCTAGTACCAATGTAGGAGATTTCCATGCCTTGGCCACTGTTTGTTTTGCAGCCGTTATTAGTTGGATCATAAGTTTGAATTGAGAGAGTGTTAACCATTCCGGTTTTAGATTAAGTAAAGTTAAATATGGATCTGGTTGTATTATTTTTTTAAATATTTTAGATGCAATCACGAAGACTTCCTTCCAGAAGGTTTGGATTACTGGGCACGTCCACCATATGTGTAAATGTGTGCCTATTTCTGGGCATCCTCGAAAACAAAGAGCTGAGGTATTAGGTGAATATTTTGCCACTCTAGCGGGTACAAGGTACCAGCGAGTTAGGACTTTATAATTTGTCTCCAGTGCTAAGATGTTGGGTGAAGATGACTTAGATGTGAGCCATATGTTAGACCAGTCCGTGTCTTCTAAAGTTCGTCCCAGGTCCTCCTCCCACCTCTGAACGTAAGAGGGTCTATTAAGATTTGCTACTCCATATAATTGATTATAAAGTGATGAAATTGTACCTTTAGCAAATGGATCTTTTGTACAGATTGATTCAAAAATGGATAATTGGGATAATGGTGTATCCCCCTTTAGGAATGGTGTATAGAAATTTTTGATTTGGAGATATCTAAATATCTCAGAGTTTGGTAGATCATATTTTTCTCTAAGCGATGGGAATGAAAGGAATGATTTAGATGCTATGAAGTCATTTAGTGTCTGAATGCCTGATGTTGTCCAAGCTTTAAAAGAATTTGGGTAGATCCATGCCGGATAAAAGGCCGGATTTCTGATAAAAGAAAGGAGAGGATTGTGTGGAGATTGTAACTGATATTTGGTTTTTAGTTTATCCCAGAGAGATAAGAAGTGTTTAGTTATGGGATTATGAATTTTAAAGCGGTCTTTAGGATCAAGCCATAATAAATTTGATATTAATAGAGGGTCATTTTCTGAAGCCTCTATAAATACCCATAATGGGATTTCCTGTTTTGCATGGTATTTGGACAGACTGGCCAAATGTGCTGCTCTGTAGTAGTTAGTAAAATTAGGGTATCCCAGGCCTCCTTTATTTTTGGGAAGATGTAGTGTGTGTATAGGTATACGTGGTTTAGAAGAGCCCCATATAAACGAAGTTGCTCTTTTTTGTACTATTCTCAAAAAATAGGAAGGAATTGGAATAGGGAGGACTCTGAATAGATAAAGCAATTTGGGTAGAATAGTCATTTTGATTGCATTAATCTTCCCTATCCAGGATAAAGGAAGTTGCGACCATTGTTTTATTAGATTTGTGATCTGTCTTAATACAGGAGGATAATTGGTTGAGAATAAGTCAGAATGAGATGCTGTTAAATGAATTCCAAGATATGGGATTGATTTTTCTGCCCATGTGAATGGGAGTGCAGCCCTAGCCGGGATCAATTCCATGTTTGTGAGTGAAATATTAAGCACTAGGCATTTCTTAGGATTAATCATAAGGCCGGATAGGGCTGCAAACCCATCAAGAGCTGGTATTAAGTTAGGACCAGAGACCTGTGGTGATGATAGAAAAAGTAATATATCGTCTGCAAATATACATAATTTGTGTGTAATACCTCCTACTTCAATGCCAGTTATAGTTTGGTTTGTTCTGATGTATTGGGCCATGGGTTCGAGTATAAGGGCAAATAATAAGGGAGATAATGGGCAACCCTGTCGGGTACCTCTTTCGATATTAAAGGCTTCAGATTTGTATCCAGCATATTTTATATAGGCTTTGGGTTTATTATATAATGCTTTGATCCATGTTAAAAAGTGGGGTCCAAAACCCCATTTTTGTAATGAATATTGCATATATTGCCAGGATACTGTGTCAAATGCCCTCTTAATATCGAGAGACAGAAAACATAAAGGGATTTTCCGTTTTTTAGCAATATGTGCCAATAACACTGCCCTGCGTATATTATCGCCTGCCTGTCTATTTGGCATGAAGCCTACTTGATCTCTATGTATTAATTTTCCTATAATGCTATTGAGGCGTTTTGCTATTATTTTTGCTAATAATTTAATATTGAGGTTTAACAGAGAGATAGGCCGATAATTCACACAGGAAGTATCATCAGAAAGGGGTTTTGGGATCATACAAACAATTGCCATTAGTGTTTCTTGCCGAAAAGAATGTCCATCTAGAAGTTTGTTAAAAGTTTCAGTGAGAATGGGAGAGAGTATTTCTGAGAATGTTTTATAGTATAAAGCCGAGTAGCCGTCTGGGCCTGGTCTTTTATTAAGTTTTAGGTCTTTTATGGCGTTAGCAACTTCATCTATAGTTATAGGCTCATCCAAACTGCTTTTTTGATTTTGAGATAACTCAGGTAAGGTTATTTTTGAGAAGAAGGATTCAGCCTCTGTAGGATTAAATTCATTGTTTGTCTTGTATAAAGTTGCGAGATGTGAGTGAAATTTATGGACTATTTTAACTGGATTACAAGTGTAAACATTTTTTGATAATTTCAAACGTATTGGTTTGAAAGATTTGTTAGTTGAATTTAATGCCCGAGCCAAATATGTACCTGGTTTGTTTGTATTCATGTAGAAATTGTGTTTGGAGCGTTTGAGGGATTTATCAACTGACTCCGTGAGAAATAGATCGTATTCCAATCTAGATTTTTCCAGATGAGATTTTGTACTCTGAGATGGATTATCTTGGAATGATATGTAGGCTGCATTAAAATTGAGTTCTAGTTTTTTTGCTAGATTTTTGCGTTCCCGTTTAAATAGTGCCATTTGTCTTTGTATTGTACCACGCAAGACAGGCTTATGAGCTTCCCACAGTGTTATTGGGGAGATGTCTGTTGTATTATTAATTGATATGTATTCCTTTAAAGCTTGTTCAATGGCCATCTGATGTAGTGGGTGTTTGAGCATTATGTCCGGTAAGTACCACGTTGGGTCATGCGCTTTTGGTATGGCTGAGGCTATAGTAGTGTATACTGCATTATGGTCAGACCACGGAATCGGAATTATATCTGATGCAATAATTTCTGGTATCATTCCTATTGTTAGAAAAATATGATCTATTCTGGTGAAGGTTTGATGAGGGTGCGAGAAATAAGTGAATTTCTTTTTCATTGGGTTACTTTCTCTCCATGAATCTACCAGATTGTATTTGGAAAGAAGTTGAGAAAAAGGTAATCTAGAGGTTATTTTGGATGGTGTAAAAGGTGATTTATCTAGAAATGGGAGGAGAACCTGGTTCGAATCCCCACACATTATCACTGTTCCTATTTTGTGTGTATTAATCACTTGTAATATATGTGAGAGGAATGGTGTAGGTTGTTTGTTAGGAGCGTAGTAGGAAATCACCGTGATTGCTGTATCCATTATATAACCCATGAGTATCAGGTATCTACCTTCTGGGTCTTTAATTTCTGATGATAAGGTGAATGGTGTGGATCGGTGAAATGCAATTAGAGTTCCCCTTTGCTTGGTACAGGCAGAAGCCGTGTAAATTTGTTGATAAAAAGGAGAAATATATTTTGGAGTAGAATCTTTGGTGAAGTGTGTTTCTTGGAGGCATACTATGTGAGCCTTCTTGTTATGGAAAGTACGGAAGGCTTTGGTCCTTTTTTGAGGGACATTTATTCCCTGAACATTCAGGGAAAGTATATTCAGTGGTGCCATGGCAATAGATCAAATAGTTTTGACTAGGGATGAGCTTCGAGTTCGAGTCGAACTCATGTTCGACTCGAACATTGGCTGTTCGCAAGTTCACCGAACAGCGAACAATTTGGGGTGTTCGCGGCAAATTCGAATGCCGCGGAACACCCTTTAAAAGTCTATGGGAGAAATCAAAAGTGCTAATTTTAAAGGCTAATATGCAAGTTATTGTCATAAAAAGTGTTTGGGGACCTGGGTCCTGCCCCAGGGGACATGGATCAATGCAAAAAAAAGTTTTAAAAACGGCCGTTTTTTCAGGAGCAGTGATTTTAATAATACTTAAAGTCAATCAATAAAAGTGTAATATCCCTTTAAATTTCGTACCTGGGGGGTGTCTATAGTGTGCCTGTAAAGGGGCGCATGTTTCCTGTGTTTAGAACAGTCTGACAGCAAAATGACATTTTGAAGGAAAAAACTCATTTAAAACTACCCGCGGCTATTGCATTGCCGACAATACACATAGAAGTTCATTGATAAAAACGGCATGGGAATTCCCCAAAGGGGAACCCCGAACCAAAATTAAAAAAAAAAAATGACGTGGGGGTCCCCCTAAATTCCATACCAGGCCCTTCAGGTCTGGGATGGATATTAAGGGGAACCCCGGCCAAAATTTAAAAAAAAAAATGACGTGGGGTTCCCCCTAAATTCCATACCAGACCCTTCAGGTCTGGTATGGATTTTAAGGGGAACCCCGCGCCAAAAAAAAAAAAAAAAAACGGCGTGGGGTCCCCCCAAAAATCCATACCAGACCCTTATCCGAGCACGCAACCTGGCAGGCCGCAGGAAAAGAGGGGGGGACAAGAGTGCGGCCCCCCCTCCCTCCTGAACCGTACCAGGCCACATGCCCTCAACATTGGGAGGGTGCTTTGGGGTAGCCCCCCAAAACACCTTGTCCCCATGTTGATGAGGACAAGGGCCTCATCCTCACAACCCTGGCCGGTGGTTGTGAGGGTTTGCGGGCGGGGGGCTTATCGGAATCTGGAAGCCCCCTTTAACAAGGTGACCCCCAGATCCCGGCCCCCCCCCTGTGTGAAATGGTAAGGGGGTACATAAGTACCCCTACCATTTCACGAAAAAAGTGTCAAAAATGTTAAAAATGACAAGAGACAGTTTTTGACAATTCCTTTATTTAAATGCTTCTTCTTTCTTCTATCTTGCTTCATCTTCTGGTTCTTCTGGCTCTTCTGGTTCTTCTGGTTCTTCCTCCGGCGTTCTCGTCCAGCATCTCCTCCGCGGCGTCTTCTGTCTTCTTCTCCTCGGGCCGCTCCGCACCCATGGCATGGGGGGGAGGCTCCCGCTCTTCTCTTCTTCTTTTCTTCTTTTCTTCTTTTCTTCTCTTCTTCTCTTCTTCTTCATTTTCTTCTCCGGGCCGCTCCGCAATCCATGCTGGCATGGAGGGAGGCTCCCGCTGTGTGACGGCGCTCCTCGTCTGACAGTTCTTAAATAACGGAGGGGGGCGGGGCCACCCGGTGACCCCGCCCCCCTCTGACGCACGGTGACTTGACGGGACTTCCCTGTGGCATTCCCCGTGACGTCACAGGGAAGTCCCGTCAAGTCACCGTGCGTCAGAGGGGGGCGGGGTCACCGGGTGGCCCCGCCCCCCTCCGTTATTTAAGAACTGTCAGACGAGGAGCGCCGTCACACAGCGGGAGCCTCCCTCCATGCCAGCATGGATTGCGGAGCGGCCCGGAGAAGAAAATGAAGAAGAAGAGAAGAAGAGAAGAAGAGAAGAAGAGAAGAAAAGAAGAAAAGAAGAAGAGAAGAAGAGAAGAGCGGGAGCCTCCCCCCCATGCCATGGGTGCGGAGCGGCCCGAGGAGAAGAAGACAGAAGACGCCGCGGAGGAGATGCTGGACGAGAACGCCGGAGGAAGAACCAGAAGAACCAGAAGAGCCAGAAGAACCAGAAGATGAAGCAAGATAGAAGAAAGAAGAAGCATTTAAATAAAGGAATTGTCAAAAACTGTCTCTTGTCATTTTTAACATTTTTGACACTTTTTTCGTGAAATGGTAGGGGTACTTATGTACCCCCTTACCATTTCACACAGGGGGGGGGCCGGGATCTGGGGGTCACCTTGTTAAAGGGGGCTTCCAGATTCCGATAAGCCCCCCGCCCGCAGACCCCCACAACCACCGGCCAGGGTTGTGGGGATGAGGCCCTTGTCCTCATCAACATGGGGACAAGGTGTTTTGGGGGGCTACCCCAAAGCACCCTCCCAATGTTGAGGGCATGTGGCCTGGTACGGTTCAGGAGGGAGGGGGGGCCGCACTCTCGTCCCCCCCTCTTTTCCTGCGGCCTGCCAGGTTGCGTGCTCGGATAAGGGTCTGGTATGGATTTTTGGGGGGACCCCACGCCGTTTTTTTTTTTTTTTTTGGCGCGGGGTTCCCCTTAAAATCCATACCAGACCTGAAGGGTCTGGTATGGAATTTAGGGGGAACCCCACGTCATTTTTTTTTTTAATTTTGGCCGGGGTTCCCCTTAATATCCATACCAGACCTGAAGGGCCTGGTATGGAATTTAGGGGGACCCCCACGTCATTTTTTTTTTTTTAATTTTGGTTCGGGGTTCCCCTTTGGGGAATTCCCATGCCGTTTTTATCAATGAACTTCTATGTGTATTGTCGGCAATGCAATAGCCGCGGGTAGTTTTAAATGAGTTTTTTCCTTCAAAATGTCATTTTGCTGTCAGACTGTTCTAAACACAGGAAACATGCGCCCCTTTACAGGCACACTATAGACACCCCCCAGGTACGAAATTTAAAGGGATATTACACTTTTATTGTTTGACTTTAAGCATTATTAAAATCACTGCTCCTGAAAAAACGGCCGTTTTTAAAACTTTTTTTTGCATTGATCCATGTCCCCTGGGACAGGACCCAGGTCCCCAAACACTTTTTATGACAATAACTTGCATATAAGCCTTGAAAATTAGCACTTTTGATTATTCATGTTCGTGTCCCATAGACTTTAACGGTGTTCGCATGTTCGAACGAACTTTTTTCCTGTTCGCATGTTCTGGTGCGAACCGAACAGGGGGGTGTTCGGCTCATCCCTAGTTTTGACTTACTTTTTGTTATGCAGAGCTGACTGCGCAGATCAACCTGTGTGGACTGAAGAGATGAATAGATAGAAAAGAAACCAGTGAATTCTGGAGTAAAGAGTAAACAAAAAACATACGAGATTAGATGATACATTGTATAAATTATTTTTTGCAAGTAATCACAATTTACCCGTGAAAGAGAATAAATATCTCTCTCAGGGGAATAAGTGCCTTCGTCACACTCCCACATAATATGGTTGGGAGAATGAGGAGGGCTAATGGGGGTACACGGATCTTCCGCTTACAGGAGAGAAGTGCTATGTCAAAAGACATCAAAATGATGTTTCATTAATTGGAGTGCAGAATATAGTTTTTGTTGAAATTATTTATTCCAGGGTGGTTGTATATGGTTAGTCTTGCCCTAGGCTAAATAATTCAGTTAGAAAGGTACTGTTAATAACTTTGGTATTGATGAAGATAGTTTGAATTATTTTGGGATTTTAACCCTTTTAGAGTAAACAATTACATATTTTATTCATATGTAACTGTTTAGATATGTTAACTCATAAAATTGAGGTTGTATTGCTTCAGATTAGAATAAACAAAAACATAATTCTAGGAACTAGTTAGATAATAATATATTTGTTTTAAGAAAAGAAAGAAAAAGCTTCCATTACTTCTGGATTATTGAACATATTTGTCCTAAAAAGTAATAAATCTATTGTTATTACCTGATAATATATAACTGAACAAGAATTTCCTTATTTCACTTATATATTCTAAGGCTATATGAATCAGAAGTAATAAGAAATATAACTGGAATGTAACATGATCCCACACAGTGTGTGACTATCAGAATGCAGTTACATTCAGTTATAAATATAGGTTTTTTATAGAGAACCATCTCTTAGTATAATAAATGAAGAGATATCAGGAATTAGGATGTCAGTCCATTGAATCTTCTTGGTCCATGGATGATGTGGCATAACGGCCTCTTTTGTGAGAATGATGATTCCCATTTTGTTCTGAAATTTTCTGGGTGCTGCCTGAAGGTGAAGATGATGTCATTCTTCTGCGTGTGGGAGTGTTGCTGCTTGTGGGTTCTGTCAGATTTAATTTTAAAAGGGTTTGTTGTAGTTCATCTGCTGATCTGCTTCTGTAAATTGTACCTTGGTAGTTAAATCTGACTGAAAAGGGGAAGCCCCATTGATACATAATGTTGTGGCGTTGCAGTTCCATTAGTTGGGGTTTCATGGATCGTCTTTTAGTAATAGTAAGTTGGGATAGGTCAGCAAAAATTTGATAATTGTGTCCTTGAAAATTAAGTTCCTTTTTTTCTCTTGCAGCAATTAGTATTTGTTCTTTCGTTCTGTAATAATGAAATTTTGTGATTATATCACGTGGGGGTCCATCTTTCTTTTTGGCTGTGAGGGCTCTGTGTACTCTGTCCAGTTCTAAACGTTCAATAGGGATATCTGGCTTTAGTTCTTGTAATAGAGCAGTAATAGTAGATTGCAGGTCTGTCACAGTTTCAGGTATTCCCCTTATGCGCAAGTTTGAACGTCTGGCTCTATTTTCGTAATCTTCGAGCTTAGTTTGAAGTATTAAATTCTCTTTTTTTAATTGTTCCAATTCTGTTATATTTTCTTGGGTTGTAATTTCAATTTCATCCATTTTTATTTCTAAAGCTGCGGTGCGGTTTCCCAGCTCTCTTATTTCTTTGGTTAGGCTTTTTGTTATTTGGTCTGAGGTTTGTTTTAAAGCCTTATGAAGCATCTTTTCAAATTGTAATAATATTACTGGGGATACTGAGGAGGCTTGTGGAGAAGTTTGTGAGAGGATTTGTTCTGTATCTGACTCAAATGGAGAGTCTTGCTGTGACATTTTCTGTCTGTGAAAGCGCCCTGATGCTGTAACTTGTGAGGTGACTGGAGCTGCTTCAGCTGCAGTGAGTGCCTGTGAGCTCTTTGTGAGGTGATTTTTATTTCTGCCACGGTTTCCTCCCAGTACCATATTTCCTGCCCAAACTTTCACAGTTTGTTCCCTGGGGCAAAAAGGTTCAAATGGATACCTTTTGAGCCTGCAGGCTCCGCTTTGTCCTTCTCTTCTCTCCTCAGCGGTGTGGAGCTCTAACAATGCATGTCTGCTCTGCTAGGCTCCGCCTCCTGCCCCCCCTTTTCTAGTTTTCTATACACACATACAATACGACCATTTCAATTATTTTGATTAATTTCATGTTCTGTCCACCCCATTCTTCATGAATAGCGTTTGCAACCTTAAACCAGGAGTCTGCTGTACGCAGTAGGCCATGGTCTGATGGCAACCCCCTTTTTCTCTTCAAGAGAGTGCGCCATTCGTCTACTTGTAATGTCCCACCCAAATGCATATCAATCCAAAAACACTTTTGCCAATTTCTTTCCCCTTTTCACAGCATCCTCTCCCTCCCGTTCTAATACCAAATCACAGGCCAAACTGCCCTCTGCGGGCATAGCCAACTTGTTTCCCATGTCACAGTTCTTAGTATATGAACAGAAGATGAGACACAGGAGAAAGGAGAGAGAGAGAGAGAGAAAAAGAGAACTGAATAGAAATACGCAGTAGTGGTGTGGAAATGAGGAACTGAGAAGATCTCCAATAAGACACGAGAGAGAGAGAGAGAGAGAGAGAGAGAGAGAGAGAGAGAGAGAGAGAAAAACAAGAACTGAATAGAAATACACAGTAGTGATGTGGATATGAGGAACTGAGAAGATCTCCAATAAAACACTTAATGAGCAGACATGAAACACCAGCCTCAATAACTTCCAATGTCTTGCCAACAACAATTTTCAATGGATAATGCACATTCAATCTAAACACCAATAAATGCGCAGTATGTGGCAGTAGGGGTTTGTAACCAAGCTACTCAGCCCTATATCCTGGCTCTACCACTTCAATTAACCCCCAACCCTCTTCATGTATCCCAAATTATAGACCACAAACACACTTAGAACATGACATTACCACCAACAACAAAAATGAGACCCACAACCAACAACAAGCAATGTGTGACAATGTGTGACAACTGTAGAGGAATACAGGACAGGATTGCTCAGATCTCACGGGATCCCCACACCACCGCTGGGCATATATGATGCCCCCTCCTGGTGCTTTGCCGCACAATTATTTCCCCCAGGAGAAGTTTAACCACGTCCTGACGCCCCCTTCCAGTCCTTATTCCCCAGGAGAAGTTTAAACCACGTCAACTAATTTCATCTGTGACTATATAAGCAATCCCTCATTCCCCACAAAACACAAGATCGATTAACAAAACAAAACACTTCAAGTACAGGCGGGTCAGAAACAATTGCAGTCACATCCATTACAGTCACAAGCCAATAAAAGAGGGCAAGCAGGCTCTGTGTCTAGAGGCAACAGTGCTAGTTGTGGAGACAGTGCATCCTCATCAGCACATGGCCGTGGGACACGCTTGTCCTTTTTTTCGGCAGCTGGCCATGTTGAGCCACAACATGTGGAAGACTTGGTAGAGTGGATGACCAAGCCATCCTCATCCTCCTCATCCTCTCTCACCCAGGCTCAGGGTACTTTGTCTGGTAAAGAAGCTGCCAACGCGGCCTCTTCCCTCTGCTCAATGGCATCAGTCACTCCTTCCCTAGCCCCACCATGTCCTCCTGAGGAATCCCCCGAACTGTTTGACCACAGTGTTGGGTACATGCTCCAGGAGGATGCCCAGCGTTTTGAAGGCTCCGATGATGGTACCCAGGTAAAGGAAGGCATTAACGTGAGCCCAGAGAGAGGGGGTGCCCAAAAAGGACAGCAATCTAGCAGTCATGTTCCCTCAGCTGCAGCATACTACCAGCTTTGCTCCAGTGATGAGGAGGGAGGGGATGATGAGATCACTGTCTCCATGTGGGTGCCTGATAGGAGAAAGGAGGAGGAGGCACATCACTAATGAGGCAGGATGCCCTCCAGGGGCCAGCTTAAGGGCAGCACACCGACTGCATCACACCGCAGAGCTCCGCATGTGCAGGGCGCCACTGTCTATGTGCGTTATTCCAAAAGTTCTTTGGTGTGGGCCTTTTTTGAGATGAGTGCATCAGATCCCACCACTGCTATTTGCAACATATGTCTCAAACGTATCTCTCGTGGCCAAAACATCTCCCGCTTGGGCACCACATGCTTGACCAGACATATGTTGACCTGCCATGCAGTTCGTTGGCAAGCGTACCTAAAAGACCCACACCAAAGAACAAAGAGGACCTCTCCTTGCTCCTCATCAGCTAAGATCTCCAACCCCACTATACCTTCAGTCCTCTCTGAGATCTGCACTGAGACGAATGAAGGTGTAGAATTAGGTATGTCACAGCCAAGTACTTGGGGACAATCTGCTATCGGTACACCAACGTCAGATTGTACCAGGCAAATTTCCCTGCCCCAGCTGCTGCACCGCCGAAAGAAGTTCGCTCCCAGCCATCCACATGCCCAGCGGTTGAATGCTAGCTTGGCTAAATTGCTAGCACTTCAACTGCTGCCTTTTCAGTTGGTAGATTCTGCCCCCTTCCGTGAGTTTGTGGAATGTGCAGTTCCTCAGTTTCAGGTTCCCAAACGCCACTTCTTCTCACAGAAGGCGATTCCGGCTCTCTACCGGCATGTGGAAGGCAAGTCTTGGCCTTGCTGGACAGGGCGGTCAGCGGTAAGGTGCATATTACTCATGGTCCAGCAGAGATGGACAGGGACGTTACCTATCTTTCACCGCGCACTGGGTGACTCTTCTGGCAGCTGGGAAGGATACAGGACAAGGTGCAGTAGTGTTGGAGGTTGTTCTGCCACCACACCTCCAAAATACTACTAGTGGTGATTCTGCCACACTTCTCTCCTCCACCCCCTCTTCTTCTTCTTCCTCCATGGCCTCTTCCTGTGCTGATTTGACTTCGGAACCAGTGGTGCTCCGTTGGTGTTCAAGGGGCTATGCCATGCGGTGCTTGAGCTGGTGTGCTTGGGGGACAGGAGCCACACTGGGGCAGAGATTCTGTCAGCTCTGCAGGGGCAAGTTCAGAGGTGGTTGACGCCACGCCAGCTTAAGGCAGGTATGGTGGTTTGCAACAATGGCACCAACCTCCTCTCCGCCCTCCGACAGGGACAACTGACCCATGTGCCCTGTTTGGCTCATGTCCTTAACTTGGTGGTGCAGCAGTTCTTGGGCAGGTACACGGGCTTACAGGATGTCCTGAGGCAGGCCAGGAAAGCCTGTGTGCATCTCCACAGGTCATACAATGCCAGTGTTCGACTGGCTGACCTCCAAAAGGAATTTAACCTGCCCAAGAACCGCCTAATCTGTGAAAAGCCACCAGGTGGAACTCAACGTTGGCCATGCTGCAGCAGCTGCACACGCAGCAGAGGGCCATCAATGAGTACCTATGCAACTATGGCACCAGGACAGGGTCAGGGGAGCTTGTTTTTTTTCCCCATGCCAGTGGGACATGATCAGGGATGCATGCACTGTCCTGTCACCATTTGAGAAAGCCACGAGGATAGTGAGCAGTGACAGTGCATGCATCAGTGACACTGTCCCCCTTGTCCACCTGTTGGAGCACACACTGCATGGAATAATGGACAGGGCACTTGAGGCAGAACAGAGGCAGTAAAAGGAGGACCTTCTTAGCTCTCAAGGCCCCCTTTATCCAGACAGTGTTCCTGCGTGCCCACCGATCACACAGGAAGAGGAGGAGGAGGTGGAAGAGGAGGATTGTGTCAGCATGGAACTTGAGTCTGGCACTCAGCATCAACAGCAGTCTTTAAGGGATCATTTACAGTCCCAAGAAACCGGATCATGCTGTCCTTAGTGACCCAGAGGACTCCGAACCGAATGCCTCAGCAAACCTACGCTGCATGGCCTCCCTGATCCTGCAAAGCCTGCAGAAGGATCCTTGTATTTGTGGTATCAAGGAGGGGGATCAGTACTGGCTGGCAACCCTCCTTGATCCACATTACAAGGGTAATGTTGCGGACCTTATCTTGCCATCACAGAGAGAGCAGAGGATGAAACATCTTCGGGAGGCCTTGCAGAAAGGTCTGTGCAACGCATTCCCAGAGACTGGGAGTTTACAAACTCCTGTTCCTGGACAACGTGTTGCTGAGGCTTCGGTCAGTCAAAGAAGGAGCGGTGGAGAAGGTGGCCGTCTGACGGATGCGTTCAGACAATTTTATAGTCCGCAGCCCCAAGGTATGATCGGTTCCAGCAACCATTGCCAGTGTCTGTTTTACATGGTGCAGGAATACCTAGGGGCAAGATCTGACTTGGACACCTTTCCCACCGAAAATCCTCTGGGTTACTGGGTCTTGAGGATGGATCACTGGCCAGAGCTTGCACAGTATGCAATTGAGCTACTGGCCTGTCCTGCATCCAGCGTTCTTTCGGAACGCACATTCAGTGCTGCTGGAGGTTTTGTAACCGATCACAGGGTGCGCCTGTCCACCGACTCGGTCGATCGACTGACCTTCATAAAAATGAATCAGTCTTGGATAACCACCAGCTACCAAGCACCTGATGCTGATGTAATCGAATATTTTTTTTTTAAATGTCAGATCCCTTCAAGACTGGCTTTGCTGATGCTGAGTGACTATCCTGTTATGCTGAGTGACTATCCTCTTCCTCAATGATCATGCTGATAAGAATATTTTGGTTCTGGGCGCCGCCACCAGTGGCTAAGGCTCAATTTTTCAGCCCCTGTTTAACAGGGGCGTGTAATTACAATTTTTGATGCAATACTTTGCAGCAGGGCTTGTTCCTGCGCTCCAACTAGAGTAACTGTGAGGACTTACAGTGTTGTGGCACCAGCACCACCACCACCAAAGGCCCAATTTTTCAGCCCCTGTTCAACAGGTGCATGTAATTACAATTCTTGATCTAATATTTCACAGAAGGGCCCGTTTCTGCGCCCACCAAGAGTAACTGTGAGGACTTACAGTGTTGTGGCACCAGCACCTTAGTGTTGGTCTCCATCTGCTACACATGGCCCCTGCTCGGTGAGTTCCGTTGCCCCGCGCCGCACATCCAGTTCGACTCTTTGACCGGATGTGCGGCGATTGGCGGAGACACGGGGACTTCTTTCCCCCAAATCTCCGCCTCTGCTGCCTGCGTATTGGCCTGGCCCCGCTCCCCCTCGCGTTATCTCTCAGCGCATGCGCGGGATTCCCCCGACGTTGCGTCTTCTGTGCGTAGGGGCGGCATGACGCAACGCATGCGCGGTAGCCTGCTACGGGGCTGGAACACGGCGTGCGCTTCGGAGCCGCCTGTTTCCGGCCTGGGTCACCTTATATAGGGGCCAAGTTTTGTCTGCCCTTGTGTGCTCACAGCACCGGTCCTTGCTTGACCGGACGGCGCATCTACATGGTCTCTCTCAATTACCCGAGGGTAAGTTCAGGTACTCCTTTGGTTACAAGCAAACTACTACTACTTTGGTATCCCTATTAACTGCAATATTTTACAACACTAATGTGTTTGTTTACTTTCCTCCCCCTTTGTACACACCAGCACTATAACTATAAAGTTCCTGCTTTCCTATTCATGTATACCTGATGCTACATTTCTCTGAGAGATCCTAGTTTGTGGCCGGCTGCTGTCCTCATTATACTTTAGACAACAGTTACTTTTGATCGAATCGCGATCATATGCACCTTATCATCATTGGCAGTTTCTGATCTTACCATTTTCAAATGGTAAGTGAACCTTTCCTT